>NW_027186523.1:22071463-22097079 GCF_028583685.1 Petaurus breviceps papuanus
GGGGTCTTATTCCTGTATGATGTTAATAGCAGATGTGCACTTTTGCCTCACCCATCTTAGTGGGAACTTCCTTTCATGTGTCATGTAGTTGTCAAGTTTTCATCACTATTATATTCCCCAGCACTCCCAATGGATGGAGAGTCCCCATGCCATTCTCTAAAGGGCATCCAATGTAATTATAATGATGTTCAAAGATACTGGGCCATTTTTGTTTCAATTTTAAGTCTTTTGATATATCCACAACTTACCTGCTGTTCAACTCAGGACAGGCCATTTTATATTTCAGTGTCTCAATGTATAGCTCTGTAAAATGGGCAATTGATACTGACTCATGTTTTGAGATCATCCTGGAAATGAGAATCCACATGCCTGAGGTATGATTCACTTCATTTGTTATAAGAGACAGCTGTTGTCTATATGAAAGGCATTACCTAACAAAAATGATAGCTTACATTTTTTTTGAAAAAAGTATACATGCGTAAAGTTTTAAAATGAGTGTGTGGTCCACTCCTCTGTTAAATTCATTGATAGAATGAGCTTACTGAAAACATGCATTCCATATATTTTTGGTAGATATCAACATGGTGGACATTTTACATGATCATGGAGGAAGAGAAATGGGAGGAGAATAAACAAATCTAAGCCATATCCATTGTCCTTGAAATATTATTGCCTATTTAGCAATAAGATATCACACAAAACTAATAGGAGATCAACAAGAAATCAAAGGGTGTTCTAACAGTTAAAATAAGAATGAATTCAGAGCACTGGTGTAAGATCACAGGATTATAGATATGAAAGGAATATGAGAGGGAGTGGAGAAAACAAGAATTTTATTAAGTACCTACTGTGTCCTTGTCACTGTGCTATGTACTATCCAAATTTTATCCTGGTGACAACTCTATGGAGTAGGTGATATTTTTTTTTTAAAGCAACTGGGGTTAACTCACCCAAGGTTACATGGCCAGTTATTTTGTGTGGGTGTTAAGTATATGAGGACAGAACCAATCCCGGGTCCTCCTGACTCTGGGGTCGGCACTCTTACTCACTGTACCACTTAGCTGCCCCAGTAGGTGATATTATTATCCTCATCTTAAAGTTGAGGAAACTGAGGCAGGAAGTAATTAGCGTCTTCCTCGTGTTATGTGGCTAGTGTCTCATCCTGCAATTTGAACTCAGGTATTGACTCCTGATCTGAATCTATGCCCTGTGATTTGTAGCTGTCCTTGAATACATTCCCATCATTTTACAAATGAGGAAACTAAGACACAAGGAAATTAAGTGACTTGGCCAGTATCAAAGAGATAATAAGCATCTAAGGAAGGATTTGAACTCAAGTCCTTTGACTCTGAAACCAGAGTCTTTCTCTGGTTTTTCTTTTTTTCCCTCTCTAGCATGAATAGTAGGGGAAGACTTTATGGAAGAGATAAGATTTTTTTTCTTTTTAAAGCACAGAGCCTTTTAATTCTACTTTTAAGGTTTCAGTTCTCTCCCTCCCCTGACCCTGTATCCCACAAATGAGAAGGCAAGAAAAATAAAACCTATTACAAATATGTATGGAAGTGCAAATCTAATTTCTGCATTAGCTGTATTTTTTTTAAAAAGCAAGAAAAAAGAAAGAAAAAATATGCTTCAGTCTGTACTTTGAGTCCATTAATTTTCTAACAGAAGGTGAATGTTATTTTTTATCATGAGTCCTTTAGATTTCTCATGGGCTCACTGTATTGATAAGAATTTTGAAGTCTTTCAAAATTGATCATTTTTATAACATTGTTGTTACTGTATAGATTATTTTTTTGGTTCTGCTCGTTTCACTTTGAATCAGTTTTTATGTGTTTTCCCAGGTATTTTTTCTGAAAGTAGCCCCTTCATTATTTCTTTTTTTTTTTTTTTTGCCTTTTTGGAGGGCAATTGGGGTTAAGTAACTTGCCCAAGGTTACACGGCTAGATTTTTTGTGTGTGGGTGTTAAGTGTCTGAGGCTGGAACCGAACTCAGGTTCTCCTGACTCCAGGGCCGGCACTTTACTCACTGTGCCACTTAGCTACCCCCCCTTCATTATTTCTTAAAGCACGGTAGTATTCACATTCATATACCACAACTTGTCTAGTCTTCCTCAATTGATAAGCATTTCCTCAGTTTCTAATTCTTTGTCAATACAAAAATAGTTGTTGTAAGTATTTTTTGTACATATTATGACTTTTCTCTCTTTCTCTGAGCTTCTTGTAGTATGAGTCTTGTAGCAGCATTCCTAGATGAAAGTGTATGCACAACTGAACAGCATTTTGAGCATAGTAAGGAGTTAGGATTTGTTTGAGCAGCTTATAGATTCCCCAGAAGATGAGCAGTAGAATTAAAGCTTTATTTTATTTGGGGTTTCAATATTTAGAATAGAGTATCAAACCCATTATGTCAGTAATAGTTGTCAGCTGTTGGCAATGTCAGTAATTCAGTTGGGAGTAAATATTGGTGTCTATTCTCATCTCTTCCCCTTCATGTTCTACTCTAAGTAGGCTAGCCTATCTACTCACTATTTCCCATTTACAGTAAGATAAATTCATGAGATAGAAAAGCATTCTATATTGGATAATCAAGGAGGCGAGAATGAGTATGACTTTTGGATGTAAGTTGCCTGACTAGAGAAGGTTCACATTGGGCATTAAGTTTGAATGAAGCATGTAGGCCTTCTCTAAAATCCCACTTCATATCTCATCAAATTATAAAGGTTCTTGAAGGCTATATCAGTAAAATGCAAGATCCTGTATGTCTTACCAAATTGGAAATGATTCAAGTAGGGGTCTAGAACAAATAATATGTCCTTTATCCAAGGACAAGCCTTGTTGAATATAAAGGTGCTCATTATCAGAAATATAGGTACCAGATATTGAATGGTTTTGGTCAAAGCAGTTCACCGTTTAAAAAGGCAAAGAAAGATTATAATTTACTTCCAGTGGATTTTAACACAAGTCACGTATCTCTGGAAATGCTGGAGTAAGGAAAAGGTAATGTTAAAGTATGAAGGACTTTTTAAAATCCAGGAAGATTTCAGATTTTTTTCAGAAGAAATCTAGTCTTAGGTACAGGCCTTAAATGTCTCAACACACTGGCATTTATCAAAAAAAGTTTAAGAATCCTCTTAACCTTTCCTCACTCTCATCCTGTCTCAGCCCCAATATCCAGCTAGTCATAAAAGCATGTCAGTCTAACCACCATAAAAACTCTCACATTCGTCACAATGTTCATGTCTCTTTACTCACATTCTCTATCATACTTTAATCCTAGTTCTTACCTAAGAGCTTTCAATAGCATATTTTTGTAAAATAAATAAATTTTGACATAACTTAACATCAGCAAAAATTTCCCCACTATTCCTCCTTCTCTCCATCTTCTTGGAAACCATCACATAATAACAAAAACAATTCAATTAAACAATATATTTTATTAAGTGCTAGCTAGGCACTGTACCAAGCACTGGGGAAAGGGGTGGAGAGAAGGCAGCCCCTGAATTCAAGGAGCTTACAATCTAATGAGTAAAGATTATACACAAAAGGAAGCCGAAAAGTTCGGTGGGGTGAACCACCATGGTTGTGGTTATCTATTTTACTTCTACCCACTAATTTGCCCTTCTATTACTTAACCTACCCTCCCCCACACACACACACAACATTCCTTCCTTTATCCTACCCTTCCCATAAATCAAAACACCCTTTTGTAAACCCCTTTGATCTATTGGCTTACCCTCCCCTCTAAAGACCCCTCCTTTATCCTCTCCCCCTTCCAATCACCTTAAGAGTTGTATTTCTTTCTAAATTTAGAAGATTTTTATACTCTTCAAGATGTATATTCATTTTTCCCTCTTGAACCCATTCCCAGTGAAAGTAGGTTTCCAGAACTAACAGCTCCCTTCTCCCATTTAATTGGTCTGTATTGGTTCTTCCTCTTGTACCTCATTTATGTAAGATAATTACTTTTTTTTTTAGCTGTTCTTGAATGTTTTTACTTTTTCAACTCATATCATATTCAGGTCAGCTCCAATCATAGGCATAGGCTTTATATTTTACATATATAAAAGGTAAACTATCTATCTTTACTGAGTCCCTTGTAATTGGTCATTGGTATGTACCTTAATATTTCTCTTGACTCTTTTATGTCAAATCTTCTATTAATTTCAGGTTTTTTTAAACAAAGTCCTGAAAGACTAACAATTCATTAAATGTCTTTTTTTTCATTTGGAATTATGCTTAACTTTTCTGGGTATGATACTTTCAGCCAGAAGCCTAGTTCTCTTGTTCTTAGAGATATAGTGTTCTTAGACCTGTGATCTTTTAGTGTTGCCACCGCTAGGTCTTGTGTGATTTTAATTGTGCCATATGTAAATTGTTTTTCCCTTGTTGCTCATAAAATTTTATCCTTGAGCTGAGGTTTCAGAATTTGACTAGAATATTCCCTTGCGTTTTCTTCCTAGGATATCTTTCAGATAGTGATCAGTGAATTTTTTCTGTTTCTATTTTCCCCTCTTGTTCTAATGCTTCAGGACAAATTTCTTTAATTATATCCCATGTTATTCTATCAAGATTGTTTTTTTGATCATAGCTTTCAGGTAGTCTGATTACTCTTATGTTTTCTCTTCTTGATCTGCTCTCCAGATCAATTATTTTCTTACAAGATGCTTCACATTCTCTTCTATTTTTCTGTATCTATGTCTTTATCTATATCTATCCATATATATAAATAAAATTTTATTTCTTGATCCCTTACAACTTTGCTGTCTTCTTCTTGCCCAACTTAACTTTCAAGGAGTCATTTTCTTCCTTAAGATTCTGGATCTCGTTTTCTAATTGGTTGACTTTCTTTTCATAATCTTGTTTTTCTTGGATTATTCTTATTTTTCTTTTTAGTTTTTCTCATTTGATTTTAAAAATCTTTTTAAAATTCTTTAATGAATTCTTTTTTGGGCAGGTGACTATTTGACATTACTCTTTGGGGGTAGCAGAGGGTTTCTTTGTTTCAGTATCTTCCTCTGAAAATGAACCCAGGCCTTTTCTATTTCCTTAGTAGTTCTCTGTCTGTGATTGGATTCTTTTTCCTTTGCCTGTGGATTTTTTTTTTTTTTGGTAATCGTTTGGTTTTTATAATTACCTCTAGTCCTGAGGTATGAGAGTATGGGGGATGGTGCCTCTGGCCTCTGATCCTCTTCAGTTCTTCCCCCCACCCCAATCTTGAACTCAAACCACCCCCACCATGTCTCAGCAAGCACAGTTGGGTCTGGCATTCCTTGTCAGCAGATATTCCTGAGATCTTCCCCAGGTAAAACACCCAATTCCCTCACTGTCCGGGGGTAAAAGTACCTGTGGCTTGAAATTTTGTGACCTACTCTGCCATCTTCACAGAATCCTCTCTGTTGCAAATAAAAATAAAGCATATTACTCCACAGTAAAGTTATCTATAAAGGTATGCCTTATGTACAGGTTTCAAGAGATTCTATCCATAAACATTTATAAAAACACAGGTGTATTAGCTAGGTTGAATGAATTTATAATACATTCACAATAGACATACCTAAAACATGTATTTGGTATGTGTTATGTTCTCTAGTGATCACTTAAATTGGTATTTGTTTGTTTGTTTTAACATAAAAGAATGATATTGACCTATTTATTTACAATATAAATATGAATTCTAGAATGCTTAACTTATTCCTACAGAGAAATATATGCCTTGTAATGTCTGGGTAATTATTGTATATTCATTTTTGGGTTTTTGTTTCTTTGGTTTTTTTTGATATATTTTTTTTGTATTTGGGAAAGTAGAATTGTTTGGACATTGACAATTCATTTCACTAGAAAGAATCAATTTTTTACAAGCAGTCTTCTACGCCTCTATAGTTCTGTTATGGCTCCACCAATTTAGGCAGGCGCCAATTTAATGTTTATGTTTAGATGTAATTTAAAAATAGCCTTTTGCTTTTGTACATCTGTTTATGGACAGTTGTTTCCTTTCACCAACAAGCAGTGGTGGGCCTCCAAACTCTTTGAGCCTCCTTGACTGGAAAGATAATCTGAGATTGACATGCACTGATTTATTTGAGCAACCTGCATTCAAAAAAGTATATATATTCAACCATCAAAATGCATCACATTGTCTTATATAAAAAGGGGATATTTTTTCAAAGTTCTGATATAGTGTAAGGTGAACTATATCTCTAAGAGATATTTATACTGTAAGAAAAAAATATTTTAACTAAATTGTTATATGTGTGTTACTATGAGAGATGAGAAAGGGTTGTATTTTGGATAGAGTCACAACATTGGATCAAAGAAGACCTAGGTTTAAGAGCTTACCTCTGATACATACCTGGGAAAGATGCTTGACTTCTCAGTCTCCCTAACAACCATCTAAGACTAAAAATAACAGCTGACTTGACAATTTGCATCATTGAAGGGTATTTCTATACTAGGGAGCTCCACATGCCAATGAATTCACAGATTCAGAATCCTTTTTAAAAAGGTGTGTGTGTGTGTGTGTGTGTGTGAGGGGATTGGGTGGGGGAGGGGTTAATATGATTTGGAGTCAGAGGTCCAGAGTTTGAATCATAGCTCTCTTTCTACCTGTCTGACCTTGGGCAAGACACTTTTTGGTAAATTGAAGGGGTTGGAGTAGCTGACCTTTAAGGTACTTTCTAACTCAAAATTCTCATTCTGAGATATATACTTTTTCTAACTGTAGTTTAACTAATATCAAATTTACCTTCTTTATATAGGATGAAAGCTTTTAAACAAATTATGAGAAAATGATAGAATATATTGACAATAATTTTAAAACTATCTGTTATAATATGGTACCTCTAATCAAAAATTTAAAAATTACAGGGAATGAAAAAAAGGGAATGTGATGAACTCAGAGAGTGAATTATAAGAAATCTATGAAAAGAAAAATTAATAAGCCATAATAATCACACTAAAAGAGGAATAAGAAGTTGATAAAAAGGGCAAAGAGTCTATTAAAATGGATTTGTTGGTTATGTTGTGTTGATTAGGCTGTATTTCATTGACTTATTTAGTCTAAACAAAAAAACTTTTTGTTTATTTAGATATTTTGGGAGGGAGACTGTTTGGGGCAACATCCTTCAAGGAAATTCTCATTTGATTTTAATTTTTGTTCCTGTTGGATATGATAGATTTCACACTTTTCTGAAAATGAATTGAGTACTTTGTACATAAACTTTTGTTGGAAGATCTATGTAGAGTTAAAATTTCTTACATTTTCATTTAAAAGGAATGCAAAATTCAAAGTGATGTCTTCTTTGTTTTTGTGTATTTGGTTTCAGTCCTTAATAGACCAAAGCACCTAAGTAGAAAGGTAGAAGGCATATCTACCTTCTGTGACTCACCTTACTTAAAAATGACCCTTAGGAAGGAAGACAATATCAAACCTCATTCATTTTTAAACATAAAAATGACAATTCTGACTCATATATTACTACTCTGAAGTAAATATAATTTCAAAATAAGCAGCTATATGATCAATACATTTGCTTTGATTTCAGTGAAATAATTTATGGTAATGTTAAGATGGTATCCCTTGGTGGTTTTTTCCCCCCAAACAAATAAGTCAAGGCAATTTTTAAATACTTTATTGGATTCATCATTTGTTAGAAATGATCCTCCTCTCATCTTATCCAATGGGATTTGGATAGAGACAATCCCAAGACAGTCACTGTCCTGAAGTTCTCATTTAACTCCTTTGAATGGTAGAAATGAGAATCTATCTAAGTCTCTTCTTTCCTTTTTGTCTGTATTATAGGAGTTGAGATTTTTACTCTAGAAGGACAGTTGAGGGTTATTAACTCCAGCCCTCTAAATTTTCAGATAAAGAAACTGAGGCCTAGAGGACTTAATTGTCATGACCAGGATCACACTGTATGGAATAGTAAATGACAGAGTAGGGATTTGAAACCAAATGATTGTGAACCCACTTTCCACTGTTATGTCACATCCTCCCATAAATTACCCAAAAGTGATCCATTTAATGTCTTCTGCCCCTTTATCCATGTCTCACTACTTTACCAGGCTATTTCCATTTTTAGATATCACTTTCATATCTTTATGCTCTGCTTATATACTTTTCATTTTGAAAATATAGAGTATTGGGGTGGCTAGGTGGTACAGTGAATAGAGCACCGGCCTTGGAGTCAGGAGGACCTGCATTCAAATCTGAACTCAGACACTTAACACTTACTAGCCATGTAACCTTGGGCAAGTCACTTAACCCCAATTGCTTCTCCCCCCACCCCAAAAAAAGAAAAGAAAATACGGTGTATCTATTTGCATCCAAGGTACAGAATATCCCTCCATTGCCCCAAGAATGAACCACAATTTGAATTTTTCAAAGCCTGTAGTAAGTATTCCATGAGCAGCTGGAAGGCACAGTGGATAGAGTGTGCCAGTTCTGAAGTCAGGAAGACATCTCTCTGAGATGAAATATGGTCATAGATATTTACTTGCTGCTTGACCCTGGGCAAATCACTTAACCCTGTTTTCCTCAGTTCGTCATCCTTAAAATGAACTGATGAAGGAAATGGCAAACTACTCTAGTATCTTTGCAAAAAAAAAAAAAAAACCCAAAGCAAAACAAACAAAAAAACAAGCCCAAATAGGGTTAAAAAGAGTTGGATGGAACTTTGTGTCTGAGCAACAAGAGTATTCCACATTCCCACTCACATGAAATTACAATGAGGATATTAATTTTTTATTTAAAGTTATTTTATTTTCAATTCAGGGAACAAAATAAACATAGTGCAAAGAAAAATTGCATACAAAACTGCAAAGTTACCAGGTACAACTTGCTTTTTCTCCATATATATGACAAAGTTATCATGTAAATTTCATTTTTCCCCTTCTTTCCCCACCCCACCCCAAAACTTTGCAGTTTTGTGCACAATTTTTTATTGCATTATGCTTATTTTGTTCCCTGAATTGAAAATAACTTTAAATAAAAAATTAATATACTCATTGTAATTGCATGTGACTGGGAATACAGAATATTCCTGTTGCTCAGACACATTTAGACACAAATAGATGTGTGCGTGTGTGTGTGTGTGTGTGTGTGTGTGTTATTCTACACATACATCTATCAGTCAGTTATTTCTCTAATCATTTCCCCTATCCCCAAGGAGAAGCTTGGGATTATTGAAAACCTTGTCCAATTCTCAAATAAAATGAGACCTACTCTCTCACTTTCATTGAATTCTGGTGCAAGATCATTGTCCTTATTCACTGACTGTTTAAAATATACACTCAGAGATCAGGTCAATGAACATTCCATTGCATATCATAGTCAGAATAATGAGCATTTTAACCACTTGGTTTTTCCCATATATATATATATATGTTTTTGTTCAACATTTTGAGTTGTTTTAAGTCTTTTGTTTGTTTGCCTTTTTGGAGGGCAGTTGGGGATGAGTGACTTGTCCAAGATCACATGGTTAGCTTTTGTGTTGTCTGAGGTCAGATTTGAACTCAGGTCCTCCTGACTCCAGGGCTGGTGTTCTAATCACTGCACCACCTACTGCCCCTGTTTTAAGTCTTAAGAGGTTCTATATTATTCTATGACTTCTTGCCATCAGCATAATGTCACTGAAAAATAGGAAAATCTAGAAGAACTAATATCTGTAACAAAACATTCTTCTGTATAATAATAATAGTAACACCAACAGTTAGCACCTATATAATACTTAAAGGTTTGCAAAGAGCTTTATAAGTATTAACTCATTTTATACTCACAATACATGTGGTATTTAGGTGCTTCTCTTATCCCCATTTTACAGATGGAGAAACTGAGACAATGAGTGGTTAAATGACTTGCGAGGGCTCATACAGCTATTGAGTGTCTGAGGCCAGATTAGAACTTAGATCTTTTTGACTCCAAATCCTATGCTCTATAAGCTATGCATATCTGTATATATGTATGTATTTGTGTGTATATATATTGCACATATATAATATGTGTGTATTTCTTGATAGTATAAATTACCATATGTTTGTGTGCATAATTTTTTCCCATTTTAACTCTCACTTCCTATTAATAATCAGAAGAAAAAATCTTTTAAAAATACACATTTTCCTCCTGGAGTTCAGTTATAAAATACCTATAGTATACTAAACTAAATGTTGCATGAAAAACCAGGTCTACATGTTAGAGGATTTAGAACTATTCCAACTGGCCTTTGGCTTTTAAATTGATAACACCAACAAAAATGTCTGTACAACATTAAAACACATGAAGCATTGGGTTGGAGACATTTTCATTTTCAGTAACAGCTAGTACTTCATATAGAGGGGCCCAGTGTGTTCTTCATTCTTCCCCAAGACCTTTTCTGGGAAATCTTGGATACTTTCATCACAACTCTCACTCTTACAGCTACTTTTCAGACATATAAAATAAGAGAACACACTTGGGGGAAAGAGGAATTTCTTCAAATCCCTAATGTTTCACAGATTGGGTTACTGTGTTTTTTTTTTTTTCCAAAAACTTCCTTTTCTGGGAAATAAGGTATGTAGTGAATGGGATTCTTTTACTCCAAATTTATCTGACAAAACAAAGCCTAATCGTTATTTTGAATTGCTAAAGACTAATAGTAACTGCAACCTGCTTATTGTCAGTCATACCTTAATTAGTCTTGGGCAAAGTGTTACATTAATATTGTGGCCTTCACCTCCCTCCTTTTTTGCAAAATTAACTCAGCCAGAGGATTGGCTTAAATTCTTTGTAAATTTCATGGTTTTACTATTTTTAATAATTAACGTTGTCATTGAAATATGGATTTTTTGAATGGTGTTTTTGAGTTAGGGAAGACACAAATCATAAGAAATCTCCTGTCTTCGGGTTTCAACTCACTCAACATTACTACAGAATAATAAAAAAAAATTCCCCAGTGTTTTTCTATTGAAAGAATGAGAAAGATTGGGAGTTCAAATTAATATAAATATGTTTTTTAGTGAAACTTTGTGTTTAGAAGAACTCACTGGAGAGTAAAAGGAAGATTCTGCATCATGGCAGGAGTTGAACTTGACAGGAATGGAATGACCTCTCCTCTAAAAACATCTTTAATAAAAAAATTGTGTAGAAATGCCTAGAGATATAGGCTATTATTAGAACAGGAGCTTGACATTCTAGCAAATCTATCATGTTCCTCCTTCCTCAGAATAACTGATGTCATTTGAGCTATTGTGATTCATAAAGAACCAAAAGCTAAAGTCTGTGGCTGCATGGAGAATACTAGTAGTTCTACATTTAGATTCCCCCTAATATAATGCTATGATTCTGAGATGGCATAGATCTCTAGATTTGAGGATCCATTTGTATTACTTGAAGAATAAAGACTCTATTGTTCTTGTCTCTCCTCTTAGAATGTAATCTCCTCCTGAATAAGAATTGTTTCATTCTTTGTATTTTTATCCCAGTGCCTAGCACAGTTCCTGACACTTAGTAGGCTTGTTGATTAATTGATTAACTGATAAATTCAGCTGTTGACATTTACATATTTATTACTTGATGAATTTGACCTTTTTGGTGAAGGGTTGCAAGGAATACTAAATTTGCTTATTAAACTAGAATTCTAAACACATGGTGCTTAAATTTCATAGTGATTGGATTTTATAGTGTATTATGTCCCAAATGGTACATACAGTACACAATAGTAACACTAAAAACAAAACAAAACATATTGGTCTATTCCAAAGTGTTAGGACTTCATTAGGAATTTTGCTAAATTCTATATAAATACTTGATATTCTAAATAGTTTTTTAAGGCTTGAAAAATGTTATTTACATAAGGAAAATATATTATTAACCATACTTATTATGAAAGTAACATTTATCTACAAATGCAAACACTTCAAAATACAGAGAAAAGAAATGGTTCTATAAGAAATTTAACTTATATAACTTATTTTACATTATAAATGTTCATATATATTTATATTTTTGTGTATATGCAACATCCATACTATGCTATCTACCTATTTAAAATTTAGCAAAGTAGCAATAAAACTACTTATCTCCCCTTCTGTACTTAAAAAATCATCTCCACAAGTATAGGATTTAGGTGCTTGACTAAACAGTAGTTCCTATGCAAAAATTTTCGAGGAACAAGAAATGCATTGAGTCAAAAATATGACAAAGTTGCTAAAATGGCCAGTGTCCTAGGCTATGTTAAAAATTACAGAATCATATAAATTTAGTACAACTATAAGCTAAAAAAAAACAAAAACAAAATAAAAAACTAAGATATCTCAAGTTCAATTTCTCACAGTTCTTCCAATATTACACATAAAAGTTTGAATAAAATTTAATGATAGTAACACGAGAGGCAAAAGTAATTTTTCATTGAGTTCAAAAAGTAATTTAAATCATATTTTCTTAAATCTTCCTCTCCTTTGTCTAAAGGACAAAGAATCATTAACTTCCTCAGGTTAAAATATGCTACTATTTGTTTATTTTTATTCTGAGGTTCAGAGAGGTACTCAGGAGAACACTCCTATTTTTGCTGGAACACTGAACCCCACTGCAGGGAATCTTTGTCCAAATAAATAGTGCCTGAGTTGTTGAATGTGATCCAGTTAGCAGATTGACTACAAAGATGCCATCGCTTTGAATTAGGAGAATGCTTTTACAACTTGCAAATGTTTTCTGACTTTTTTCTGACTCATTAAAGCCTTTGTGAACCTTACCAGATGTTTAAGACCCATAGGGACAGTCAGTGCATATGGAAAGATGACAAAAGGAGACTGGGTGGAGGAGACATGGGAGAATTGTAAAGCACTTTGTTGTTTACTCTGTAAGGATCCCTTTTGATTATTCTCCCCAAATTAGCACTCTTCCCTCAACTCCTCTCCACCCACCCCCCAGCCACCCCAAAGACACCCCCCCACACACACACACACCCATCCACTCCCTCACATTCATAGGCAAATATACAAAATTGTGTGGAGTTCTTTTACTTGGCATAGAGATTGCACATCATTTATTTGGCTATCCAGAAAGGCTCGTGTCAAATTTATTTGGTTGGTTGGTTGGCAAATTTAAAATACTTAGAATTATCCAAGATTTCAGAGTATTTTTTAAAAAGAAATCATAAATCACTGTAGTCTACTTTGTTACCAGTTTCCACATCGAATTATCTGCATCAATCCAAGATGTTTCTCAGAAAATGCTCAGGCAATGATTTTAAAAAGCAAAAAGTAAATAAACACAAAGCAAAACAAACAAAAACCATTAGTATCTCACTAACTATTTTGAAATTATGTAAGAAATCTCAAGAGATGGTATGTGATAACCACAATAACTGTTCTAATTATTATCTCACACTAGTGGAGTAATAAAGAAGCAGTCTGGAGAGCAATAAAGAAGACTGTTAATTATGGAAATAACCTCACAACTACTATTGAATGCATGGGAGAAGATTAATATTAAGGACTGAAATCACCCAGTTTAAAGGAACTTCACAGGTATTTAGCATCAGTAGCTATTGTTACTGTGACTATTGTTGTCTCTTCCATCACTACTACTACTACTACTACTACTATTACTACTACTACTACTACTACTACTACTACTACTATTACTACTACTACTACAACTACTGTTTCTAATTTTTCTCCTCAGCTTCCTCCTCTCCTCTTATCCAGTTGGATTTGGATAGAGACAATCCTGAGATAGTCACTATCCTGCAATTCTTTGTGTCTTATACATCCACTGTCCTAAAGAATGTTGCAGAAGTTGACAAAATAACAGATGTTGGTAGGTAAATAAATATACTGTGGTGCAAGTGTAGGCTCACTGTATGTATTCTTGATACAAATCTAGAAAATAGATAAAACAGAATTGACAGATATTTACCTCATCCTTTCCCCACTCAATTTATAACTTCATTGAGACATATGGGTGTGGTACTATCTAATGGAATTTCCATTTAAAACCTAGGCATATCAGACACCCCCACTCTGCATATGACTTGCATTTACATATTGTTTAATATATCTATAACCAGACATTCACATTGAGAACAGTTTTAAAATTTGGTAGAATCATTTATTTAACAATATGGACAAATAAATAATAATTTTATAATTATTTATATTTTAAGGCAAAAAAATACAGACTGGGTGATAATAGAGTTGGGGAGAGCTGATTTAATGACCACACATAAAGGGTAGGTTATTGATAGGGGAGGAAGCCAACTCAAATAAACAATCATTTATTAAGCAACTAATATGTTCCATGCATACATTGTGCTCGTTTCTGAGAATACAAAGACAAAAATGGTCACAAACAACTACAGATACACATGATGTGTGTGTGTGTGTGTGTGTGTGTGTGTGTGTGTGTGTGTGATGAATTGGAGGTAATCTTAGAGAGAATGTACTATGATTAAAAGGGACAGGAAAAGGCTTCTTGCCAAAGGTAAGATTTTAACTGAAGCTTGAAAGGAGCCAGGAGGTGGAAATGAGGAGGGAGAGAATTCCAGAATTATCTTAGGACTATGCCCTTGGAACTGTGCTGTTCAACATTTTTATCAGTGTTTTAGATAGAGAAACAATGTTAAATGTACATATGACCTATATGAAATTAAAAATGATAATGAAGACGCTAGATGATACAATATGAATTTAAAAAAATCTCAACAGACAAGTGTGATGAACCAATTCAAATAAAATGTGATCTAATATATATATATACATATAAATATAACAGCCTACACAAGGTAAAATAATTAACTGCAAAAATAATGGAGGTAACCAGACATGACTAAGCAATGGTTTGTCCCTGTGCAAAAAAGTCTGGGTCATTTAGTGGATTATACTAAAGACAAAAGTGTAACATGGTAGTCAAGAAAATAGAAAAGCTAATGCTTTCCTGTGCTACCTGAAGAATTTTTAAAATTATAGAATTTATAGTCGAAAGGGACCGCAGAAAAAATCTAATTTAACCTATGCCTGAAAAAAATTTCATAATTTTTGTTCATTGAAAACATTGAAAGGATCATATTACATATAACTATATAACTAAAAATAACAGCTTGATTTCAACTTAGCTCAGAACTTGAGTCCTTAAATGATGTATACTTTATTCTTACATTTTTCCCATTCGATTTTTTTTATCATTTAACAGTTTAGATGCTGTCTAGTCATTTTTTTTTTACCATTCAGAATTTAAAGGAGTAAATTACATTCTCTTTCATTTTTGTTTTTAGTTCCTAGTCATTTTTTCTACCCAGAATTGAGAACTATGTTGGCATAAATTCTCCAAAAAAAGAGTTGTTGGCTCTATCTTCTCACCATCCATTCTGGGATTCCTATCTTACCAGATCAACTGGTAGGTAATCATCTAGTCCAGAGATTTTTAGCCTGGATTTCATAAATTTTTTTGTTTTAATAATTTACTGACTATATTTCAATATAATGATTCCTTCATGTTCCATGTGAGTGTGTGTGTGTGTGTGTGTGTGTGTGTGTGTATTTTGTTGGCATAGGGAAGAGACTAGAATGTATCCTAATAGGAAGAGCTTCCTTAGTCTATCCATTGGACTTTTATTTTTTTGACTCACAGGAACTTGGACATCATTGCCTCTAGTCAATGTAAGGTGTCCTACTTTCAATAATAAATTGACTTCTTGTCAGTGTTGTCCCATCCCATGAGAGACAGCATGGTATATTTGATAGGATACTGGACTTGACTTGAAAAAGTTGTGGTCAAATGCTTCCTTTGACACTAGTTGTATGACTGAACAAGTCGCCTAGCAACTTTGTGGTACCACAGTTTTCTCATCTGGGAAGTAAAAAGCTGAACTTGATGACTCCTAAGGTTTCTTCCAATTCTAATTATATGACTTTATGATATACCATAATGGTTGAATTCTTTGAAGTCTCTCTCTTCTGCATACATCACCTCTGTCCCCATGTTTTGAAAGGAATGAAAAAAACATTAAGTGATTTATTACTCTCATTGACAGCTCAAAGTCTCTCTCCTGTGCATACAATTTGTTGTGTTTTACCCCAACACAGCAAAAGAGAAGCTAGTAACAGCAAGTCTCTAACATTTTGCAATATAAAGTTCTACATTGTTCTGTTATGTTGGGTTTCGTTGCATTATTTATTATTTGTTTTATTTTACTAACAGGAATCACATAGTTCTTTTTCAGAATCAGTTTTATCTCAAACTTTCTCAAGAACTCTCTGTTGTTGTCTAAGAAAGAAAATTCATGTGCCATAATATAGGGCCACATTCCAAAACCCCATCTTGGGTTCCTTCTGAGTGTTCTTAGAGACAGAGAAATGTTAGTGATTATTATAGTGAAATGTCATGCCCTCCAAGTACCTCCCCTATGTCCTCTTGAAGCGCTGTCAGTAGAGGTTCAATCATTTACCCCTGACAATGTAAAAGCTCAGCCATCCAGTGGACTTAGTTGCAATTCCAATTCCTGTCATATGTAGTTCCATAGAGCACAGAGCAATGTGTGCAGATTGATTTACAAAAATAACATTGATTGTCTTATTATTCCATGCAATTGTCTAGTAATAACTCTGGATTACAATCATAAACTTCTTTACAAAGGAACAATAATACCCAACATCTTATAGCAGATAGAACAGTAGACTTATAGACTAATGAGCTACCTGGGTTTAAGTTTTGAAATGAGTGGTTCTACCACTTACTATTAGCTTTATAACTTTGAGCAAGTTGTTTCAATTCTTTGAGTATCAATTTCTTCTATGTGAAGATGATAGAATTATGATTACTCTGGTCCCCAGTGCCAAGGAGTCAGATGTGTTATATATCTACCACTCCCCCAGGGTTCTTAGGTACTCTAAGGAGGTTGAGGGGAGGGGAGGGTTGTATCTAGTTTCTGCTGTTGACTCAAACCTCCACAGATTGTGTTTGCCCAATTTTAGGAGTACAAGTACTCTATTTTCAATTAACATCTTAATACTAAGATATGCTCTTACAAAGGAATATTTATATCCAAAATATAGCAAAAATTAATATACGTCTAGACATTTGCCTCCCACACCCAGGCACATAACCTGTCCCACATTCACTTAGTTTCAGAGAAAGTAAAGGGGATTAGTTTCACAATTTTGGTTCCTATATGTCACGAATCCCACCAAATTTCAAGTCCAAAGTCCCCGTTGTCTTGGAATTTGGGTCCTAGCTTCTTAGGGCTTCCTTGCTGGACCAGTTGCAGCTTCTGACCTGGAAACTTGCCTTTCAAGATCACCATGAATTGAGCTTTTGAGTCAGGAACTTCCATTCCTGCATCTAGAACTGAAAAGGACAAATGAAGCAAAACCAAAACCTCAAGGCCATTTCTCAGAGACAAAGGGCCTTTGAGGGAAGAGAAAGTAGCCTTTCCCTTACCCATTTTACTTCATGGTGCCCTTGATATTGGAGGAGATCGTTGTAGAGAGAGAGAGAGAGAGAGGAAGGAATGGGGGGGGGGGGGGAATAAATAAGAGAGGGAGAGGGACAGTAGAAGAGCATCTCTCACATGAAATTTTCATCTTAGGTAATCGTGGAATGCATCAAAGCCCTGTTACAATAACAAAACTTGCCCTACCTACCTCATAGGGTTATTGTAACATTTGAGTGAGGTGATTTTTGAGAAAATCTGTCATCAATATAAAAGCCTTATATAATTGATCCTTGAGAATTCGATTATTTCATTCTTTATATCTGTATCCACGGTTACCTAACACAATACCTGACATATAGTAGGAATTTGATTGATTCCTTTCCATTTGAACCTACTGTAATTTGACAGGAGAATAAAATACAGCAAATCCTAGTTTATCATTATTTCTTGCATTCAGTTTTTAAAGATAAATAATTTGCAGCAAATTCATCGGATTTCTCATCCTTAGTAATATTTTCTATAGGTAGAAAAGAGTAATTTCTTCTTACTGAACTTTAAGATCTATTTGTTTAATATTGAATATTTCTTTCCTGCTCAGTAGTTTTATCAGAGAGGTCAGCAGTTGAGCAAAAGGAGAGCAACCATAGACCTAATGCGAACAACCACGTCTTTCCCTCTTTGAGGCTGCCTGCATGAAAAAGATGAAAGCAGGGAGACACATATACAATCCCTTGTCTAGCATACCTAAACTGGCCTCACTATTTACATATGGTCAACATTTATATAAACAACTTTGACAGATTTTAAATACAGTGCAATTTAGTTTATTTTTATGAACTCATTTGGAGTCACAGAAATTCATTTAGTGGGGGTTTGTGTTAGTGGAAGAAAAGTTCATTTGTGAAATACGGATTGGATTTTCTTGATAGGAAGATGAGGAGAAAGAAGCATCCGACCCTCCTCCATGGATTAACAGTGTGCATGGTTCTAGGGGTCTGACTACCTGGCCTTCATTGTCTAATTGTGTATGTCCCTGGGGAAATCTTGTTTGTCAGACTGTGCTGCAAGCTGTCTAAAATCTTCTCAGGTACACAGAACACTAAAGAACTGAATGAGAAATATTCTTTAACACAAAGTCATCCACAGGTCCTTTTTTTCCTTGTGTCTTTGGAGTCCTTACCTCCTTTCTCAAGTGGGCGAAGCTTTCTATGAAGTTAGTTTCCACTGGCAATGCTTTCAATAAAACTTAACTGACTCAGATGTGCTAGGAACTTATAGCAATTCTGCCATTACTAAAAATTTGCAGAAAACATGTATGAACCAATGTAGCATAATGCAGAATATCAACAGGTGTGATCAGCAGATAAGCTGTATCAAATGTCCCAGGTTCTGTCAAAGGCTACACCTATGTTCCTCAAAGATACCCAAAGCACATTTGAGTTCTAAAAGTTCAAAGAACATTGAAGTTCTAAAGATAAGTGATAGAGAGGTAGCATGGCATAATGGCTAGACCGTTAGACCTGGAGTCATAAAGGCCTGGATTCAAAGCCCACCTCTGATATTTACTAGCTCTGTGACCCTGGACAAGTCACATGTCCTCTCTGAGCCACAAATGACCTTTCTATAAAATGGAGGGTTGAACTAAATGACTTCTGATGTTCTTTCTATCTCTAAATCAATGATCTTATCACTGTAAGACCAGATTTATCAAATCATAAAGAACAATCTTGTATAAAGTTGTCAACAAAGAAATAGGCTAGCTCTACCCCTGCTGTTTCTAAGGTTTTTCAAGTTGGCCAGCTGTAGCAGTAAGCATCCAGGATGGCTGCTAACACAGGTTCTTAGATCTGCTTTTCTAAAAGAAAGCAACTCAGAAAGGTTAACAATCTTACTTTAATCAAACATATATAATTTACTTAGTTCATGGGGAAAAGTCAGCACCCTGAACTTCAGAGAATGCAAACAGAAGTTATAAGCTAACAAAAAATACAGACAGAGAAAATAACACAATTCAAGAGACCCAAAGACAGGATTTTTAGCTTTCTGACCACTACATCCATACCTCATCAGTTACCAGAGAGAGAAGCACTAACATTTGGGTTTTCAAAGCCAGGGGGCTCAAAAGCTGCCCAGAGTCCCATCTGGCCAAATCACACAACTCTTCCCATGAGTGAGCCTCAAAGCAAAATCTCACATCAGGGTTTATGTAGCCTTCTCCAGGGTCAGAGAGTATCACAACCTTCCTGACACACTGCCTAATTACAAAGTAACAAGGTGTGGGCATTCCTGAAAAACAAGCCTTCCCTAAGCAAGCTTCTCCTGTTGGGTTCTGCTGCACCCTTCAGCAAACTCCTCCCTCCACAGGCTCCAGGTGACCACATTCAGCCTATTAGGGGGCAGAGTATATTTTCAAATCAGGGAAGGTCCTTAAATTCCGTTAGGCTTATTAAGAAGTAGGGAAGATCTTCAAATTACCATTACCATTACACCAGCTAAGAGAATTAAACCAGAGTTCATATTATATATGCTCAAGTCCTCCAATGGACAGAGATGCCATATAAACTACATTATAATAGGACAGAATGGAAAAGCATAATAAACTTGGGAATAGCTGGAAGATTTTCTTTTTGACTACAGTCTGATTTGCATTAGTTCCACGTTAGTTTCCTTTAGCCTCCTGGACATGTGGACTATCTCTTGTTTTCTTAAATTGGAGACAATGAAGAATCTATAATAAAATCAATAGTAATAAAATTAAGGTCTTTATACATTCAACATAATTCAATAAATAATAGATCAGTTCAGCCATCCAAATATAAACTACTGAATAGAACCATAGAATTTTCTTGATGCCTGTGAAGCTTCATTGCCATACTCCTACCCCCACCCCACCCCCCTCTCAATTCACGTACTGAGAAGATGCTTTCAAAGGCTGTTTTTGCAGAACTACACGATCAGCAGTCTAGTATTTCACATCTGTGGACAAAAGCCTACTATGAAGGTTGCTTTTAGCATTAGACACTTGATTAGACACTGATAGAAGCATAGTATTTAGTAATACCGTTAAAATATTCCACACTACACAATGACAACAGATGTCTTAAGTTCTGACAACTAATCTCAAAGTAAATCAGCTAACATAAAAACCACATCTGGAATCATAGAAATGGGAAAATTCAGCCCTATATTATTCACTATTACATCAATTTGTATTGTTAATTTGTGAAATGCTGTGCTGGGCTTTTTTTTATGCAAAGGAGGCCAAATATACATTTTACCCTGTGATCTTCAAAACAACTCACTAGAAAGTACTTTGTCAGGTCCTCAAGTGCTTCTTGCCATGTCCAACACAACTCAAACTTTCTGAAATAATTTCTACTTATTGAAGCAGTATGTTCAAAGTGAACAATACAATTCCACAGGGACCATGGTTGAGAATGTTAAGGTCTGATGGTGAGATGATAGACTGCATTGATTTTTCCAGTCAATCGGGATAGATGACTGACAGCAACTCATTCTATAATGCACTTCATATGTACTTCATACATAGAACACAGTCAGAAAAAAGTCAGAAATATTAGAATCGAATAATTAGACATTTGTTCGCAAAGACTTGGAACTATTAGCTTTTAATCATTGAGGAAAAAACACCTGTATTTACACATAGTCAATGGCTATACAGATTAGAGAGTGTAATTTCGTTTATTTTTATGTGCTCCTTTTGGAGTTAAGAATTGCCTTTTAAGAAAAAAGAAGATTCTGCTTGTGAATGAGTAACAGTGAAGTATTTGAAAGACCTTCATATCATTTTGAATGAATTTGAAAAAAATTTCTTGTTTCAAAATTCCATTATGAAAGAATAGATGTTTTAATGTTAATTATACTTTCCTCAGTTTAAAAGAGGGATTAAAATATCCATAGTGCCATAGCATAAAATCTAAGTCTTTAGTGTTAATGGAGCCCACCCAAAGGACTTAAAGTGCTTTAAATATGTAAGCTTGCTTTGAGATCTGGTCCTGCCCCAAAATAAGCAGAGATTCAGAAAATTCTATTGACTGCTGAGGTCATGAACTACATGAAAGGTTCTGAGATTACTCAGGGAAAGATTTGGGAGAGAGATGTGCATAGAAACTGGAGGGAGATCACCCACAGATGATCAGGACATGTCCTCCATCTTGAGACCATGCAGATTTTATAGAGTCCAGCATGAGATTTGTGCTTCTGTTCTGTTCTTCATAGACTCTGGAAGAAGCCGCTTGCTATTATAGTGAACACCACCCTGGTTAACAACAATTTGTAGTGAGAATGCCTGTAACCAGTGAGCATGGAGTACACCAGGTTGGGTGAGAGAACACATGCTCCCCTAAAACAAACAAATGGACAAATCCTCCTCCCATGGCTCTGAGCTGGGAAGAAGATAACTGCCTTTAATTGTTTTAAAGTGCTCCGAAGTCATTGTTTTACATCTTTCCTGTGGCCAGAACTTAATAAGAGTTAACACAAGTTCCCATGGCAGCTGGGTCCAGTCAATATACACCCACAATGATTCCCCTTTTCCCTGCAATTTCTGTCCATCTCTTTACTAGTGTTTATCTTAGTGTGTTATAAAATATGTTAACAGTTACTAATATTCCTTTGTATATTATTATGTGGCTGATAGAAAAAGGGAGCCACAAAGTCTGAACTAACATCATTTAACTCATCCAGAACCAATTTCAGAGAAATGCACCTGGTGGGGAAGTGACTGAACAATGAGATCTCTGCAGAAATTCCCAAGCCTGATGGTGCTATCTACAACCACTCTATAAGACAGCCCAATGTGATAAACAGGAGAAATAAGAGTAGAGTGAAGGATTTATGACTAAAAATGTCATTCTTCCTAGACTATATAGGAAAAGGAGGGGTACAGGATTGGACCATGGTGGGATCTCCTAAGTTCCTCTACCATACCATATTGGTAGTATAGTCAAATTGCCACAAGCCTTCAAAAATCATACAAAGTTTTATCGTCTCATTAAAAATCAGTTGTGTTCAATCAAAATATATTGCTTAATTTCATTTTCACATACATTCATAGTTCATGAAAGAAAAAAAATCAGGTGAGGAAAATTCCGGTATTTTGCTACTAGTCTTTCAGATATTTATTTAAATTGACATACAAAAAACAGTTATTATAACCAAATTTGCCAGCCATTGTTGATCATGAAAGATATGCAAAAGTCTTTGAAATGAAGAATTTATTCTAGCACTTCACTGATAAACATTCCAAGTTCAAATCCCAAGGTACCAATACCGTGATCTGTAAAATGGAATTTAGGAGTATATTATGCAGCCAATTTGGGTATTTCCTGCTATAAATCTATGACTTTATGATCTCCAATAACCCTTTACAAACTACAATGGATTGTCTTACTCTATTCAAATTATTTCTATCTTCATTCCAAAGAGAAAGTATTTATTTCCATGTACAATTTCTCTGGGACCAATCTTACCTGACCACAGGTAGGATTTCTCTCCTCTGGTCTTTTTCCTTTTTAAGATCTCCCTTGCTTGTATTTCATATCAATACTCTCTCATCCTTCATTGACGGGTAGTTCTTCTCTACAGGGAGAGTTTTCTAACCTTGGAGATCTCTGTGGTTACTATTGAAAGCTCCTCAGGGGCTTAGTTTACAGTTGTTAGAAACATAAGTTCTAATGAAGTCAGAAAGTAATTCCCCTAAAATATCCAAATAATAAACCCAAAAGAGCTTTTTCAAAAAGAATTTGTCAGAGACAGTACAGTGGCTAAGCTAGTTCTTACATGGAAGTATTGCGAGTGAATAGGTACCATTCTCTAATGGACATACATACACACAGTCTTGCTATTGAAAGGTTGTTATTTCACAGGAAGTGGTAACCATATGTCTGTTATGATTGCCAAAATGATTGTACATTGTTGATGAAGAGAGATGATGGAGCATGGAATGTGTGGCAACCCCAAACTATCAGACAAAGTACCATGGGAACTTTAAAGTCTGTGCAGAATAAGAGAGGGCATTAAAGATCCCATGATACTATTAAGCTCTGTTATAATTTTCATAAACTTGTCAAGTGCTGAATTTTACCTCTCATTTGCAGTGCTGACATTGGGCCTGAATGATATTAAGATTTTATCTTACAGCCATAATAAAAAGCAGTGTCACAAGGGTACTTAATAAAAATGGATGTGAAATTTTACTAGGGATTGGGGATTTGCCTGATCAAAGCGTATCCACTTACAAATGTTATAAACCTCAGATAAAATGAGTTGTTGTGTGATGGCATGTCTGCTTCAGAGGTAGAGATGAAGAAATAATTTTTTTAATTAAAAAGAATAAAAATTCTATGTGCCAGCAGGTGGGCAACAGAAATGGGAGTATCTGGAGCCCAGCTGGATATATTTAGTTCTATATTACCTTGAGCACCTCCCTGGTGTTTCTTTAATATGACATCTTTGTTTTTCTTTTTGTCTGTATAACAGGAGTAGAATCATATAATTTTTTTTCCAAGTTAACTTACATTTCTATAATGCCCAAAGATACATTCTCCCAACACTTACTTATTTCATTGTTAATATCACAAGTATCAGAAAAAAAGGATTCAATTCATGTTTCTGCTTAATTTTCACATAAAATATTATTTTAATAATGGTTCAACACCTCTGTGTTTGTTTTAAGCACTTAAAGCAAATATTACTGTACCTTCACTATGACACTGTCCTTAGTATATGCAGGTGATGAGTGAATTTATACTTTGGAATTACTTCCTTTTGCTATTTCTATAATGAAAACTGGTTGGCAGATTGCAAAATTGACTTATCTTAAACTAATTCCACTCTTTGTTGAATTGTGTCAAAGCTAAATCTTGGTGTATCCCTTATTAATGAATCAAATTATTACTGGGATATTTTAATGATTTTTGGAATAAATAATAATGAACATGAATATGATTGTGCAAAAGACAGACATCTAATTACAGAGAGTATGAGAATATAGATAGGATATGATTAGACTAGGAAAAACTGCCCCCAACTCAGCTCTTAGTGGTGGAAAAAATTAAGCAAATGTGAAGAACCTAGGTGGGGTAGTGAATAGGACACCTTGCCTGGAGTCAGGAAGACTCATCATGTGAATTCAAATGTGGGCAGGTCACTTTACCCTGTTTGCCTCAGTTTCCTCATCTACAAAATGAGCTGTTGAAGGAAAAGGCAAACTACTCCATTATGTCTGCCAAGAAAACCCCAAAAGAAAGTTACAAAGATTCATACAAGACTGAAAAATGACTGAACAACCAAAGAAAAAAATCCTATATTAGGCTGAATCTTGAGGATAAATTTTAATCACCCTTCACCCCTCAAAATGTTAGTGCTCAAACGGTTTCTCCCTTCCACTCCTCTTCCAGAAATCTCTCATTTCTTTTTTTGCTTTCCATGAGGTTTTTGAAATTTAGACTAATTTTGCAACTCAAAACCTGTGGGATGTAAACAGCTTTAATATGGAGAAATGTAGTCTTCTGTCCTACATTAGCTCATCCACTTTGTTGGTTTTTAAGAGACTTAGTGAGCAATCTTTGCAACTACTCAAACAGTTAGTGAAGCAATAACCAGTAGAAATGGGCAGGAGAGAACCTATAAACATATCTATAAATGGTCTCTTGGTCTTGACTTTCAGTCACGCTTGTTACCAACTAGGAGTTATGCCAATTCTTAATGATTACAGTTTATTGGGTTTAAAAAAAAAAGATTTTTTTTTAAAAGCCGGCAGCAGTGAAAAGGGGAAAAAACAAAGTGATTGGCAGGCCACAGAGGAACTAAGTACCCAGTGGAGGAAATGAATGCCATTCCTTTTTTGATTTTACAAACAAACATTGTAATTGAAAAGTCTGGCCCAACTAAATACATTGGAAAAACTGATCTCCCTTAAGTCATTTTGTTGTTTCACAGATCATTCTTAAAGGAAGGCTTGATGATCAAAACATAGTCGGTAATCCCAAAATTCTTCTTTGTTCAACAACTCTCACTGCCTCTCAGAGAAGTTGCACAAAGAGAATGATTCCAAGATTGAGTTAACTCTTTAATTCTGTGAGTTGTGCAGTCTAAATGAATGCATTTACACAGTGCCTATTCATGTCTATACATTACACACACACACACACACACACACACACACACACACACACACACACA
>NW_027186523.1:22097089-22102836 GCF_028583685.1 Petaurus breviceps papuanus
ACACACACACACACACACACACACACACACACACACACACACACACACTTATATTTATGCTGATAGATGGTGCTATATAAGCTTATATTCCAGTAAATTTGTGATTAACTGTAGCTGAGTTTTCACATTAAGGAATTATCTATCTGCTACATCTTTTCCCAAAGGTTTGAAATGATGGAATTCTGAAACACAGCTGACTTTCTGAAGATGCTATTTACCTCTATGGCATGGGAGCAGATTATGGAAATATCATTGATAGAGTAGCCACATTTTTTTTACTTGTACCTATGATTTCTTTAATATAGAGAGCTCTACCAATGCAGATTGGCCCCTCAAAAGTTATATCTGTTAGAGATACATTGAAATCTGTTGGAGAGTTAGTTGGGCCATTGAGAGAGTAAGTGCTTTGCCTGAGGTCACAGGATTTATATATGTCTTCCAAACTCCAAGACTAGTTCTCAAACCACTATGCTATGGTTTCTTTCACCTTTTCCATATAGCAAATATAAATGTCATAAACAAATTATTTTCCAAAAGAACCCTTATAGACATCTCCTGGATTCCTGTGAGACTTCATAGAAACCAGGATGGAAATCATAGATCAAGATGATTTTTATTTTATAATATTTGTAAAAACTGATATTGCAGTTCCTCTACTTGAGTTAGCGTTTACAAACTCCTGAAAATAGAACTAGTCCTAGACAAAATTAGGAAGTAGGCAAAGATTTTCTTGGCATTCCATTTCTGTGACCTTGGGGTCAATAGCTCTGGCTTCCTAAAATGCTGCACTTTGGTGCTCCCAACTCCACTCTACTGCAAAGCCAGACCTAAACATCCCTTATCCTTCTAATACAAATGATTTGACAAATATGTCTTTTTCTCAGAAGTTTGATCTAGTCTTTCCAAGGTGACATCTTTCATTTATTCTTCATTCACTCCACTCATTCATTAAATAAGCATTTATTAAATACCTATTAAATACATGGAAGAATGGTATAATGGATATAGATACAACTTTGGAGCAAGTACAATTGAGATTCTCTTGTTGCCTGTTACATACTGGCTGTGTGACCCTGGGCAAGACATTTAACCTCTGAGTGCCTCACCCAACTCTTTAAGACTATAAAATGCTTTCTATTCTCTAACACCAAAAAAATTGTTCCTGATTTGTATTGGTAAAATGCCTTTCCCTACTACGAGTTTCCTATACTAAGCAAATCACATGTTTAGATAGTCCACCTTCCCTCTTGCTAAAAAAAAAGGAAAAAAAAAGGAGAAGGCATGGTGTTAAGGAAGTTCATGGTTGCATATATCAAAGGAAAAGTAGTTCCTGCCTGCAGGAAGCATATATTCTACTGGGAGGACACCATAATTTTCTATGAGGAGGACAAGAGTAACAACTGGAGGACCATGAAAACTTTCTTCCAGGAAGTGGTATCTAAATTGATCATTGAAAGAAACTAAAGATGTGAGGATGGACATGAAGATGTAATACAATCTAGGCATGCGGTACAGTTTGTACAAAGTCATGGAGGAGGGGAGATGAATGGAATGAAGGCAATTGTCTAACAAGGTCATCCTTAATAAGGTGCAAATGACTGGTGATTTCCAAATCCAGTGGATGTTTGCTTTTAATAAGGACATCATACATTTACTTAAAGAACTGAATTTCTAATGGTATTCATTCCAGGCCAGATGGGGATGGAGGAAGGGACTGATATTGGAAGGGGGTGCGGTTGGCACTATTGAAATCACAGTAGTTGCTTAATGTTTGGTCCTTCCACTGATGCTAAGGACGGATTCATCACAACTATTAGAATGTTCATGTCATTAGAAGGGTAAATATCCAGCTTTTAAAGTTTTTATTTTCATTTGAGGAATCAAATGAATCATATGATAAAATATAAATTTTCGTGTAAATCCCTGCAGATTACTTTGCGAGGACTTTATCCATTTTGCAAGGTGCATGTTTAGAGAAGTCTGAATGGAAGGAATTCACAATATGCCTACCTTCATGCCCTTGTTATAAAGGATAAGCCCTTTGTTAATATATACTTTTCTTTATTAAGATAAATAGTTTTGATGACTCTTTTCTGAGTTGAAAATGAAGCAAATTTAGACATCTGAACAAATAGACCAAAACAAAACAAGCAAACCTGATAATTACATTTCATGTCCCCCAAATTATAAAATACTATTTTAGTGGCATATGGATTCATTTAATTTTTAAGCACCGCTTATGCTGCATAAAATATTTCTATATTTAGTTATCCTAAAATCAAAATCCTACTGTAGTTTTAACTTCCTTCCAGGATACTTTTTAAAAATATCCTCTTCTTAAGAAATGTTCATAAGAATGAAAGTGAAGGAAACATCTTTAAAAAACTCTCACAACATATTTCCCATACTTTTGTCATTTTTTTATTTTGCTTTTTAATAAATAGTGATAACTATAGTCAACTTAAAAACTCTTCATTGGCTTATTCTATCAAGCAAACAATACAAACATGCATTTTTAAAAAGAATAATTTAAATATATATATGCATGTATATGTATGTAGATGTATATGTGTCTATCTATACATATCTATATATACATAATATCATACCAATGTCAGTGATATGTAAATTGGCAATAATTTTATATAGTATCTTCAGAGTACTAAGTAACTATGAACAGAATTGAACTGGCCAGTAATAGAATTATTTCAGTCATTTTGTAGAAGTAGTAAGTTTATCTTATATGATAAACCTTGTGTATTATTAAATTATATGCATTGTTAGTGCTTTCATATTTCTGAATGTTAATTGTTCCAGTGTAACTTATATGTGAGATATATAGATAGCTTAGACCAAGTGTTTAATAAGCTCTTACTATATGCCAGTGCTATGGATGCACATACAAGAAAGCAAGATGGTCTTTCCCCTTGAGGATCATATATTCAAATGAGTGAAGACAAACATAAGGAGGAACTGGAAAAGTAGATAAGGCATCTACTCATAGCAACATTGGTGTACCAATGGCCAGGAGGTGGCATTAAAACCCGATTCTATGCAAAATGAGGTGAAAAATGCCTGTCAAAAATCAGGGATAATACAGACTTTAGGTATGCTGTGTGCATCAAGTTGGCTATTCTGACATTAACACATACTAGCTCTGAGTAGTGGTGTAACTTCCTCCCTATGTGTGTTTTTTTAGTATTGTATTTTCCCTGATCACATGTAAAAACAATTTTCAGGGTCAGCTAGGTGGAACAGTGAATAGAGCACTGGACCTGGAGTCAAAAGGACCTGAGTTCAAAGCTGATTTCAGATATTTGACATGCTTCCTAGCTGTGTGACCTTGGGCAAGTCACTTAACCTCAACTGCCTTGCCTTCCCCACTCCAGGAAAATAATTTCAACATTCCCTATTTTTTTTTTAATAAATAGTTATGGAAGAAGAGATTCTGACCTAGAATATGTTCATCTTATGTCTGAGATTGTCTTGGGAAGAAATAAACCAGTTACTCATGATTTCAAGGCTAGCAAATTAATTTGAAAGCTTTTAGATTGATTTAAATTAGTGGTATAAAAGCTCAGTCCTTTACATATTGACTTAGAAACCACAAATTAACATTATCTGTATTGTAGTGTATTTTTATATATTTTGTTAATCATTTCCCAATTGCATTTTAATCTGGTTCTGACAGTACTCTGGAGTTTTGAGGATGCCTTGTAGTTTACTTGTGCCATTAGTTTGACACATCTGATTTAAGTCACCCATCTACTCATTGGCATCCAAAGTGACATGAGTTGATTCATTGGGGTACACTTACAAAATAGCATAATTGAGGATAGCAGAATGCTTATAAATGTGATCTGGCCCTGTTGTATTCCTCTGTAGACTGCAATTGGGACTGTGGTAGTGGCAAAAAGAGAAGCAGAAGTAAGCAGTAAAAATTGTTAATGAGAGGTAAGAAATATAGGGTTTCTATTTACAATGGGTTATCCAAGCAAAGAAGAAATCTCTCAGATGTGTAGCCCTGTTCTTTGGCCATATTTACCATAGCAACTTGGAAATAAATGAAAATGTCATCCCCAACTAGGAAACAAAGGTCTACCCCTAGCATCTTCCCATCTTTCCTGCTGCTTTCTCCTCCTTCCCATGACCTTTTATTACTGACATCAGAGAAGATGAAAATTTACTAGCTGGATTCCAACAAAAAATCTTCCATAATTGGTGAATGGGCTTGGAAAATATTGCATTGTTTAGTAAATACAGCCAGTGATGTACTATTTATTTCAGCTATCACGATCATTAGAACCAAGTATGGAATGAAGTTAAAACATCTAAACTGCTAAATCAAAGGCTGTTCTTTAAAACAGAATTTTTTAAATGGTGAAGAATATCCAATCACTCACCTTATTAAAATGTGATTATTAATAATTTTAGTGAGAGCAAATAGCCTGCAGCATGAATAGATAAAATTAAGCATTTATTTACTTTCATCTCATTCTTCTTTAACGTCTCTTTCGTCTTATATGTATCATCCATTTTTATATGAATACATCCATGTAACGTGAATATTTTGAAGATAGTGATTATCATTATCATTATTATTTATTTATAGGAGCACATAAGCAAGTCTATACAAAACATATCTTAAAGATATGTGAAGAAGAGCTGATTTCAAATACCACTTACTTTGTGACCCTGGGCAAGTTATTTAAGCTCTGTTGGCCTCAGTTCTTCATCTGTGAAATTAAAAGGTGGGCATAGAGGACCCCTTGTAACTCTAAATTTCTTATCCTATGATCCTATGTCCACTGCAGTAGCTGATAAGTTTTGCTATTTCAAGCAATCAGAATGAGAAAGAGTGATGTCAAAAAATAAGCAAAGAAAAAAGAAAAACGATTGATTCAAATGACTTCTTATTGACAGAATCTAAAAGAATTTGGTGTAGGGGAGAGTACATCCAGCTTAAAAACAGAAGACCTAAATCTGATTCTGAGTTTTGTCACATTTCAGCTTTATGATTGTAGACAAATTACATTTTTTTCTGAGCCTCTTTCTTCACTGGTAAAGTGGAGAGAGGGTCATATGTATTAGCTCTCTTAGATGGTTTTTTGAGGAGGAAAGCACACTGCAGAGCTGGCTATTATTTTTCTACAAGTAATTACTAAAACTATAATATTTGTCATAAATATTGCATTTTATAGGCCTTATTAATGTTCCTATTGTCTACAGAACAAGTCTAACTTTAAAAAAAATTTACATTAAAATCCACTTCCGATGCATAGAAAAATATGATGTGATATTACTGTTGTTTATATTTGTTCTTTTCCCTTTTCTTTCCTTTCTCACAATTACTACTGACATAGATAATATTTCCCATCATACTATTTCATAATGACATTAATGCATTTTAAGCAGCCCCACCTAATATCGTTGGTTGTTGAATCTCTGCCTAGAACTGCCACAAACAGACAAGACTCAGTCACACTACTCATTTTCCCCCTTCAGCACACTCTCTGTCCTCTTGCACCTCTGGACTTGCTGTCTGGCCTCTGCTCCTCTCCATCTCCCCTTTAGGTATTATTTCCCACTATTAAAATGTAAGCTTCTTGAGAGTAAGGATCATCTAGTTTTCTTGTTTCCGAATCTCCAACACTTAGCACAATGTATAACACATAGCCAACTACTTGATGGTTTCTTTTTCCATCTTTCTATCTTTCTCTATCTTCTTCCTCCCCCCCCCTTTCTCT
>NW_027186523.1:22102936-22199704 GCF_028583685.1 Petaurus breviceps papuanus
TCTCTCTCTCTCTCTCTCTCTCTCTCTCTCTCTCTCTCTCTCTCCCTGAGAACCTCAATCAATCCATTACCCATTTATAATATTGTTCCTATGGAATAGCAGTGGTACCATAAACCCTATATGTTTTTTATCTAATATCAAAGTTTCCATGGTATATATTTGTAATGGTAACCCTGACAATAGAGAAAGTATAGAAAGCCTTAGTAACTGCTTGTGTTGTTATCAACTAGATAAACTGCATGTTATAGACACTAGAAGAAGTGGGAATTGTATGTGACACCTCAGGACTAAAAGTGTGGTGCTGTGGGACATAGATCTTTGAACTTGGAGTCAGGAAGACAGGTTCAGCTTTCACTTCAGATATATAATTATTATATATGTCTGAGGAAGTCACTTATCCTTCCTGTGCCTTCCTTTATCTGTGAAAGGATGAACTCAGAGGCTTCTAATGTCTTATATAACTTTAAACCTATTATTCTATGATCCTTTGACATTTATAAAGTTTATACTCCACCTTTTTATTGTATCATTTCTTAGGGTAAAAATTTGGAAGTGAATATATATGTATGCACAAATTGTTGCTGCTGTTTTTTTTTTTAAATCAGACTAGGCAAACTAGTCTTTAAAAGTGTAATTCTGTGGCCTTAGCACTTGTATAAGTTATTCTTGTATTCTAAAATTTAAACAGAAATGAGGCTTACCTCCAAAGAGCTGAGATGTAAATACAGTTCATGCCAAAAGAGAAAGCATTCTTACCCCATTTGCACACACCACAAAAATGCTGCAAAGTTCACCAAATTGGCAGACATTTCTTCAGAGACGCCCAATGTGTAGCATAGTAGAAGTGTTAAAAGTCATCACTGAGGCACCCTGGCAGTAATAGTGCTGTGGAAATGGTGGCAGAAGGCCTAATTCTACTCATTGCAAGACGCCCCCTCCAAATTTTGAAAGGCTACACTTACTGAAAAATTTCTACCATTCAGTCCAACATGCTTGTTCTCAAACAAATTCTGCTTTCTGTAACAACTTGCAAGAAAAAAAAATGGAAAGAGGGGGACTTGTAATTAAGAGTTTTCTATATGACTATCTCCCAAGCAACTAAGGAACTAATTATAAAATTAACTCAGAAAATAGTTGAGTACTTTATCAATAAAATATCTCAGAAAAATAATCAGTTTTCCACATCTTATATTATAAGACTATTAAAGAGGTGAGCATTCGAAACCATTTTCCTCAGGTTACAATAGAGTACCTCATGCAAAGGCAAATAAAATGAACAATGGCCTTAACTTTTCTATCTCCCACTCTCTTATTCACATTTGCTACATATGCCAGATGTTTCCTAATAAAAACTTCTTAATATAAACATATCTAGTGCACATATTATAAAATGAACTGGACTGTCATTTTTCACAATGACCATTAATGAATTCAATATTCTCACTCTATTTAAGGACTAAATTTCATAAGTCACTTCATCATATCTTATACTCTCAAAATGCTGGTATTTGAGACATGATACTTAGCAGAAATTAAATCTTTCATCAGTACATAAAGTTAAAATCTGTCATTTTAAAAATAGTGTATAAATTCTTAAAAGATAATTATGAGTTTTCACTTTATTTTTCCCTCTTCTTAGGTTTACTTTTTTTCCCCTCTGAGTTAAAGTAAATCAGTGATTTTACCTGTAATTTTAATCCAAAGTAGGATTTCATTATCTTGTAGCCTAATGCTTCTCATAGGTAAATTGTGCTCAGTAAGAGACTTGAGTTTACCAAAAGGACCAAATTACACTTGAAAGGTACCTATGCATTGATGGATACCTGTTTGCCTGCAATATCCTATTAAATTAGATTATTGAAAGATTCTGGATTCATTTTTCTTAAGAGAGATTATTCCAAACAAAGGTTCTCTGTGAAAAGTAATCCACATTTTTTCCTTAGCCCACTGGATTGATTAACCTAAGAGGATTGGGGTATGTCCATGAGAGGGTATTAATTAGACATAAATGAAGCTGATACTGTAAGTTAGAAAAAACTGAATATAAATGTTCCACTTCAGCAATTGTTTCAAGATTACTCTTGAGGGGAAAAAATGTCTATGAATTTAGAATACTCAAAGGATCAGGATTGGGAATTGAATAATGATTCTTGTATGTACTGTTGTAAACACTCCCTTATTGCTAATATTGTGCAAAATAATAACCCAAATAAATACCAAGTCCTTATTTTTTCCCTTTACATGTAGATTTGTAATAATTCCTTAGTATAATTTTAAAATAATTTATTTTTCTAAAGTGGAGCTGTTGTATTTACTCCTTAGAAATGAAATAAAAATGCAAGGAGAGTACGGTGATACAAGACAATTTTTTAATATATTAGAATAATTTATATATAGGCAAAACCAAATGTGCAATAGTGCTACTTTTTAAATTATTTTTTAATTTGTTTTCCCCCAATTAAATGTAAAAATACATTTTTAACATTTGCTGCTAAATTTTGAGTTCCAAATTTTATCCCTCTCTCCCTACCCTTCCCCTTACCTGAGGTGGTAAGCAATCTAATAATGGTTATACATAGATAACTTCATTCTGTGTAAGTTCATGGAAGTCGATCCAGGTTTTCTGAATTCGTTCTGCTCATGATTTCCTATAGCACAATAATATCCCATTATAATCACATAGTACAACTAATTCAACCATTCCCCATTGATGGATATCCCTTCAATTTTCAATTCTTAGCTACTGCGAAAAGAGCTGCTATAAATATTTTTTGTACAAATATCTTAATAGTGCTTTCTTGAATCAGAAACTTCATAATTATAGTTGGAAAAAGATTCTATCATATTCCATGGTACTGCTCTTTAACTAAATTTAATCTACATTTAAAGCTGTTCCGAGATTTCATTGTCTATAATAATAGAAAATAAAAACCCTTTATTAAGTGCCTACTCTGTTCCAGGCATTGTGATAAGTACTGGGGAAGAAATAAAGGTAAAACATATTCTCTGCCATGGAGGATCTCATAGTCTAATTTCAGATGGAAGGCACTAGAATGAAGAGGGATCAGAAAAAGCCTTTTGCAGAAGGTGAGATTTTATTTGAATTGTTTCTTTTTGGCTGCTTGCAATGTTTTCTCATTGATCTGGGAGGTCTGGAAATTGGCTATAATATTCCTCAGAGTTTTGATCTTGGCATCTCTTTCAGGAGGTGATCAGTGGATTCTTTCAGCTTCTCTTCTACCCTCTGGTTCTAGAATAACAGGGCAGTTTTTCTTGATAATTTCTTGAAAGATGATGTTCATACTCTTTTTTGATCATGACTTTCAGGTAGTCAAATTATCCTTCAATGATCTCTCCTGAATCTACTTTCCAGGTCAATTGTTTTTCCAATGAGATCTTTCACATTTTCTTTTATTTTTTTCCATTTTTTAGATTTTGAATTGTCTCATATGATGACTTTATTATGTCTCATAAAGTCTTTAGAATCCACTTGCCCAATTCTAACTTTGAAGGAATTACTTTCTTCAGTGGACTTTTGTACCTCTTTTTCCATTTGGCAAATTCTACTTTTAAAAGAGTTCTCTTCAGTGAACTTTTGAACATTTTTTTTCCTTTTGGCCAGTTCTGCTTTTTGAGGCATTCTTCTCTTCATTGGGTTTTTGTACCCCTTTTACTATTTGGCCTATTTTATTTTTAAGGTGTTATTTTCTTTGGTATTTTTTGTGCCAAGCTGTTGACTTGTTTTTCATGATTTGCTTGCATCACTCATTTCTTTTCCAAATTTTTAAAATCCTTTTTGAACTCTTCCATGACCTGAGACCAAGTCATTTTTTGGAGGCTTTAAATACATGAATTTTGGTTTTGTTGTTGTCTTCTGAGTGTTTGTTTTGATCGTGTCACCATATTAAATTTCTATGGTAATTTTTTTTCTGTTTGCTCATTTTGTAGCCTATTTCTTACGTATTTTCTTTTTGGAGGAGGCAAGGCAAGGCAATTAGGTTTAAGTGAATTTCCCAATGTCACACAGCTAGTAAGTGTGTCACATGTCTGACTTCAGATTTGAAACAAGGTCCTCCCGACTCCAGGGCCAGTGCTCTATTCACTGCACCACCTAGGAGCCCTTATAGCCTATTTTTTTTTTACTTTAATTCTAACCTATACTTCCCAAGTGGAGAAGGCACTGTCCCAAGCTTCAGATTTTTTGTGAAGCTATTTTCAGAGGTAATTCTGGGGACCTGTAAGTTTTGGGCTCTTTCTTGGTATGATCTAAGGAAAGGTGTTTACTACTCTCCTTTTACTATACACTGGTTTGTCAACCACCACAATTGTAACCAGGTTCCCTGTTCCCCTGAGGCCACAAGCTCTACTATGCTAGGGATCCTTCTTCCACTGGGACTAAAACCCAAGACTGTGACCAAAATCCAAGTATAGGCAATGCAACAGACTCCTACTCCTTGTGCCAGCAAAGAGACCCTTGTAAATCTTCTGACCTGCTGTCTTATCCCCTTACTGTCTGTGGGCTGGTCTGGAAACTACCACTACTGCCACTGATTCGGTCTCCCTGAGGCCTGTTCTTGGTTTGCTGGGCCAGGTTTGTGCCAGTATTGCCTGTGCTGGACTGCACTCCTCTCTCACTTTGGTGCAACAGACCTTTCCCACTTACCTTTTAAGTCATCTTGAGCTGGAAAATTGATTGTTTCACTGCATCTTTTTGTTGGTTCTGCCACTGTACAATTTGTTTAGAGTCATTATTTAAAAATTTTTGGAGGGGTTTGGATGAGAGCTTAGGTGACTCCCTGCTTTTGCTCTGCCATCTTGGTTCCTCCTCTTGAACTGAAGAAGGTGAGATTTGCTGGGAGTTGAAGGAAGCAAAAGACATCAGGAGAGAGAGATATGGAGGGAGAAAATTCCTGGCACAGGAGACAGTCAGAAAAAAAATGCCGAGTCAGGAAATGGGGTATTTGAAGGAAAATCTCTCCCACCAGCATACAGTAATTAGATATTTTTGTCACAAATATATGTAGTCTTGCTGAACCAAGTTTAATGCTTTCTAGTCATGGAATAATAGGATTAAAAGAAATAGGCATATCTGGTCTTGAAGTGTGATGACATTTAAGCAGGGATTCAACCTTCAATTAATATAAAATCATTTTCAGAGTAGATTTCTTTGTTTTTCAAATCTATGCCTGTGATTTTAACATGTTAGGGAATATCTGTTGTAGAAACAACATCCCCATAATACAGGAGTGCAACTCTATAACTGAAATGAAAATCTTGGAAAATTTCCAAAGGTACTGAGCTATAAGCTAATCTGTCCATTTTTACATAGCAAAAATTCAGACCTTCCTGCCTCCAAGACTGATTTTCTATCTGTTACATCCTGCTCCCTCTGAAAATTCTGACAACAAAGAATTTTAAGCTGAATGTGACTTTAGAAACAATTAATTCCAAAGCCCCCATTTTACAGTTAATTGAGGCATAGAGAAATTAAACAACTTGTCCAGGCTCAAAAGTCAATAAATGGTAATTGGGATTTGAACCCAGCTATTCTTGACCTGCTAGGTGGTACAGTTGATAGAGTGGTAGGTCTGAAGACAGGAAAACTTATTTTCATGAATTCAAATTACTAGCTGTGTAGCCCTGATCAAGTCACTTAATGCAATTTCTCTCAGTTACTCATCTGTAAAATGAGCTGTAGAAGGAAGGGCAAACCACCCTGGTATCTTTGCCAAGAAAACCCCAAAAGAGGCCATGAAGAGTGAGACATGACTGAAAAACTGAACAACAACTTCTTCATTTAGAGTTTAGTTCTCTATCAGCTATGCCAAGCTGCATTGCCTACTGACTTACAAAAAAATAAATTCAGCTAATTCAAGACAATATAAATATTTTTCATTTGTTTCTTCAGGTAAGACATCCTGATCAATTGAGAAACATAATGACAGCAAATTTTATTTGCACCAATTACTCTTGGTGTTTCATTTTTATTCAATGCCATACATATTGATTAGGTGCCTATTATGTGCTATATTATGTAACTCAGAGGTGAGAAGCAACACAGTCCCTGACTCTGAGAAATTTGTTTTCTAATGTGAGGTTAAGTAGAGGACAATGTAGAATCTGAAAAGGACAGAGTGGATGTCTTGATGAGTGCTTAAAGTAACATGAGAATGAATATAATGTATTCTGGTGGTATTTTCATAGGGAAAGGATTTTATGCCTTCAAAACATTCTGAGAAGCAGTCCATAGATTTGACCAGACTGCCAAAGGAGTACATGAAACAAGAAGTTATAACTCATCTAGTTACATAAGCTTAGTTTGGTAAGGAATTATTCCTTAGGATCATAGATCTTGAGCTAAAGGGGGCCTCAGAGGCCACTTAGTATACTTCCCCTGTTTTCCATGTACTGGGTGGTATGATACATGTCTAGAGTGACTCAAATGGTATTTCTACTTGGAAGAAGATGGCATCTCTCCATGTAAAGGATAGTAAGTTAGCATTTCTGGGACAATCTTGATAATGTGTAAAAGAAATGCCTTGGAAAGAAAAGAACTTTGGAACATACATAGACTCTGTAACTGTTTCCAGTTGAATAACATCATGTTGAATGAGAGGATTTTTTTTTATTAGTTATGGAATCATGCAAAAAGTACTGCTTGACTTTAGCATCTTCCTCTTGATTGTATGGAATTTAGGGGAATTCATTGAACAGCGAGTGAATGGAGTCAAGCTTGTGATCTTGGTGGTTTCAAAGCCTGGGAGTGTGTGTTGGGTCACAGGAGTCCAAGAGGACAGAAATCAAGGAAAGGGTTGCAGCCACCCAATATCAGTGCTCAAAGGAACAAGAAGCAATAGAGAGAGAGACCTTCAAGAACCCAAGATGGCAATGGATGAGATGTAGGCTCATCTGGCAGTCAGGCTGCATCTGAACATGAACCTAGGGTGAATGTTATCTAGGAACTTAACTAAATTAAAAAATATATATAATTGGGGCTGCTAGGCACAGTGAATAGAGCACCAGCCCTGGAGTCAGGAGGACCTGAGTTCAAATCTGGACTCAGACACTTAGTACAAAACTAGCTGTGTGACCTTGGGCAAGTCACTTAACCCCAATTGCTCTACCTTCCCCCCTCCAAAAAAGCAAATATATATAATCTTCAACCCCACTCTCCTCCCCAGTATAAGTTAGTATATAAAATGAAGCATGGCATAGTGAAAAGAGAGCTAATCTTGAAGTCAGGGAGACTGGGGTTGATATCATGCCTCTGACATACTTGCTGTATGAGTATTATGCTGGGCACATTTTGTAATCTTTCAGGTCAGCTCTCTAAATAGGACTTTTTAATCCTTACTGTGTTACCTACTTGGCAAAGTGGTGAAAGGAATGGATCCCTTTTCAGATTAATGTTTTAAAATATATAACATAGAATATATAGGATTACAAAGGAAATCAATTTTGCTGAAATTCAGTTATGCAGATGGATAGATAGATAGATAGATAGATGTATATATACATATATATATATATATGTATATGTGTGCATGTGTGTGTATATATATAATTCCAGTCTGCACTGGTAAAGAGAGTTACTTCCCAAGTTTGTTTTGGGGAGTTCCTACATTAATGAGATGACAATTTCAATTTTCTATGCCTGTGTATCATATTTTAATTTAATTTAATTTAATTTAAAATTCTTTAAGAAAGACAATTTGGAAGTTTAGGGAAAAATAATAAGATAAATCACAACTTTTTATGCCATTCTTTACAAATGATTTTCAGTAGAACCTGAGAATTATTTCAATTGTAGTTTCATTTTCTGTGTTCAAAAATTGTAGTCAATTCTCCTTTATTAGTTCCTTCATTATTGTGTTAAGATTTTTTTTTGTCTTACCATATTCTTCTAGGAGACCTAATAATATTAGCTTCTCTTCGCAATCCTGTCTTCAAGATTTATGTTTTGATTTAATTGGAGGCATATTTTGATGTTTGTTTTGTTTTGCTTCTCTTCTTCTGGATTGCCCTTCTGTGTATTTGAATTCCAAATCTATTGTGTTCTCTTTTGTTCCTTTGGTGAGGCTTGCCTTTGCAACATCCGGGTTGGTTTTTTTTTTTCTAATTTTTTCTATTATTTTCACTGTAATTTTTTTTCTTATAATTCTCATTTCTCTTTTGAAACACTCAGAAACAGTGTGGTATACTTCCATATTCTCATATTCCAAAGAGTCCTCTGTCTCATCAAATATCGGATCGTTTTAGCTTGTATAGCACTTATTAGTTGATGACTGAACTCTTTTACTACATCTAGAGACCGTATTTCCTTCTGATGTTACTGTTTTTCCTGTTGATTTATCACTTTATGTTCAAGGTTTTAAAGTTTTCTTTCTGAAAGCTTCCCTAATTTAAAGTCTCCTTCTTCTTCTTTTCTCTGTCACTCCTTTCTGACTCCCTCCCTTCTGACTGTGTTTTCCTTAGGGGCTAGACCTCAACATTGCTCAACCTCCTCCCAAGCTGAGCAATTTACATCAGCTTAAGTTTCTGTCTCAACTGAACTTGAGTAGTTAAAACTGGCCCCAGGTAGATGCTGTGTTCTTCCCTCAGACTTGATGGAGTGCTGCAACATCCATCCCACCCCTTAAAAGTGTCTTATCTTTGCAGCCTGTTCTGCTCCCTCTATTCCTTGCTTCTTTTGCCAGCTATAAGCAATTCAGAGTTTTGCATTGCTTTTGATACTGTGTTGTGACCCTCAGTTTGCTTTTGATCCAGAGGGGTTGTGACTTCTTGACTCTATTGCAACCAAGGCAAATTTTCATAGCCTGGAAGCGTGGTTTCTACTGGAAAGATGGAGGAGGAGCCAGGGTGTGGAGATGGGTTGTGTTTCCTACTCGTGTTATGTCTTTGTGTCCATGCAAGTAGCCTTGCTGTTGATAGCATTGAAGGTTGGGGAGGATTCCTGAATAAGCTCAGTGTCAATCAATATCAATTCATCAACTTTTTTCAATCTTTTTTTAGGGATTCTGGATGTCCTAGACCAGGGAAGCAACTGAAATTGCTTTATATATGGTGCAAATTTTCTGAGGATTGAGAGGTCATGGGGAACAAATAAAATGCCTATTCCTCCAACTCATTGTTCATATGACCTGGAAGGCCTAAGAAATGGTTTTTAAGCAGTTAATTGTACCTGCAAACATGTATATTTTGAATTGCTATAATACTTGCAAAACAGTCATAATCTGTACTTTGTCAGGTGTGTTGGTGTTGGCTGTTCTTCCTGGATAGATTTCCTGTTACTTTGTGCTATTTCCACATCTTCCACCCTTGATGTCCAATGTAAGAAAAGTTAGCCATTTATGGGAAGGGTTGGTCCCTAGTGGCACTTAGGAGGGTCTATTAAAAGAAAAAAAAAAGACATATGCAATTAAGCAAGATGGATTTATAGTGCTTCTGGCACCACAGGTTAAACAAATAGTGAACAAATTCAAAACAGAGCTGCTCATTCCCTCCACGTTAACACTTCAGCTTTGTGTATAACTAAGGCTGGAGATTAGAATTATATTTAATTATTTTGGTTTGAAATATGAACCTGAGCTCAGTTTGGTCAAAGTCTATGTCTTAGACATCTATCCTATGGAGCACTTAGCATAGTGCCAGGCACAGAGTAGACACCCAATATGTGTCTTTGAGTGTATGGGTGAAGAAATAGAGAAAGTTGATCTTAGTTTCCTTGTGAAGTATTTTCTATGACCATACAAGCACATCTATTTTATGGGACACAAAGGCTTTAAAACATTTGTGTTTGACATCTGAATCTAAAACATATGTATCACTAGAGGTGAAGGTGCTCTGGTATGAACAATTACGTGGACTAACTATTATTATTACCTCTTCCTGTTCCCCCCACAAGCTCCTCTTCTTCCCGGGCAGGTCTCATTCTTGTTTTTGAAAGAATTCCTTGATAAGGAACATGACTGATCTCTATCTTATATTGTCTCCTGGGGAGAGAATGTGTCAGCAAACATGGAGAAAACTGCATGCATTATCTACTAAAAGTAATAAGCTGTGCATTCATTCCAAGTTTTAGATTCCTAACTTTAATATTTACAAATTTCCTCTTGTGGTTGGATTGTTAAATGAACTGTCTAAATTAGATGCATTTGGGGAAAGGGTTATCAAGTATGAATCACAATACCTAGCTGATAGGTTAAAGGACAGTATAGCCGAAGGTCAGAAATATCTGTTGGCCAGTGGAGATAACTTTATTACATAAATTCAATAACATAAAGCCAAATTCAATCAAGAAGTTAACCAAAACTGTACATTTCTGACATAATTGACAAGCAATGATACAAAATCTCAAGCATGCATATTCCATAATCTAAGCAGCTGCCCTCAGAAATTGGAAAGAAAAAATGCACTAAATTAAACTAAAATTCTAATGGAAATTAGAAACTTGGATTACATTTTTTTATTCAGAATGTCTCATATTATTTGTGATATTTTTATGTTTAAAGTCTCAAGAAAATAATATGAAATACTAAGAGACTAGTCCCATGGTCTACCAGAGTTCAGTCAAAAGACCAAGATAAATCTGTTTGTGATCTTACCTTAGTTAGAAAAGCCAAGAATTATTTTAAAGACAAAGTCAGAGTGAAAAAACAAAGCTCATTTTGTTCATGATTTCAAAACCATTGAAAAGGAAATGAAAGCAGATAAAGTAAAGATGCGCTATTTTCACCTAATAAGGGGGAAAAGCATAGTGCAGTACAAGTGTATCCTAATGAAGGGGGAGCCAAGAGGTCAGAGTAGTAGGAAAAATTGTACGCAGCTTTCCTTCCGCCAAAACAAACAAACAAAAAGACTCATCCAAATAAATTTAGAAAACACACCAGATTGAATCTTGAGAGGAAAATCCAAGAAAAAAAAATCAAAATGAGTCACATTTCCAGCTGAGCTTGGCATAAGGTAGACAAAGAGGTCTGTGGACCCTGGGGATGAAGCCTTTCCAGGATCATGCTTCCCGGAGAATTCCAGCACTGGGTGAGGTTATATACCACAGTAGGTACCATGACCTTTTGCAGAGTGATGGAATGGGCAGCTTTGTTAATGATTCCCAGTTTCTGTTTACAGATACAACGTGGATGGAGGAAGGTATTTGTACCCAGACATTTAACAGGTAAGGAATAAGTGGCAATCTCAGGCCCTAGATTGTGTTGTGAGAGGAGTAAGTTTAGAAGCAAACAACAGCAGTATGGCTCATACCCCAGGAGAATAAAAAAGCTCTTAGTTGCAGATCACAACCTGATCTAAAGCTTGCAGAAGGATAACCAGAGCTGGAATCCTGGACCAGAGTTGCCTATAGGCCTGCTTCTTTGTATCAACAGAGCTTCTCAGCTGACTAGTAAAGCCTGAATCCAATAGCACAGCTTTGCAGAAACTTTTTGAAGGTTGGTCTTTGTAGGAACTTCGAAGTTCAAACACAGGAGTTAAGAGAAATACAAAAAGGTAAACATGAATACATAATCATATGGGACTAAACAAAGATAACTGCTTATATTCAAATATGAGGAGATGGTACATATACCTTCTGAACACTATTGCTCTCAGGGTTCATAGAGAAAGTCTAATCAGAAAAGGCTTGCAAATGGTCGTGTTATGTCTTGTTGGTCTTAAAAGAAAAAGGAAGGAAAGAAGGGGAATACCTTGGAGGGATTTAGGGAAACAAAAAGAAAGAGAAAATTATATCATGTAGCCAGGATATGCAAGTGAGGGCTGGATAAATACAAGTGAGGGCTGGAGGACAGGTATCATTTGAACCTCACTTTCATCTGAGCTTGTCAAAGGAAGGAAGAATATATTCTAACCCACAGAGTTTTGTGTATAAATGCATTTCACTCAACAAGAAAATATGCAGAGAAAAGAGAGAAAGGTGAAGTAGAGAGAAGATAGATTAATGGAGGAATTAATCCCAAGCATAAGAAACTCTAACAAAGGATTATTTAAAATATATTTACAGCACTTTTTGAAGTAGCAAAGAATGAGGATCTCATTCAGTATCTATCAGTTAAGTAATGGCTTAACAAGTTATAGTATATAAATGTGATGGAATACTATTGTGTTGAAAATTTGATGAAAGAGTTGGTTTCAGAAAAACAGGAAGATTTGTATGAACTGATGTAGAATGTAGTAAACAGGACTAAGAAAATGTATCAATTGACAACAATAGTGTAAAGATAAACACCTTCATAAAAATTAGCAACTTTGATCAATACAGTGACCAATCACAATTTTAGAGATCTCATGATGAAATATGTTGCAATCTCTTGATAGAGTGGTGAGAGAACAGAATGACTGTGTATATTCTAGATTCAGAAAAACACACATATGTATACTTACATACAAATTATGTATATCACAAAAGTACACAAACATGTATATATATATCTTTATAAAGAAGTATATATGTGCATGTTTCTGTATTTAACATATAAGTAATACATATGTAATATTTTCTATATTACATCATAGTATTGCAACCATATGTTTATATATTGGACATGGCCAGTACTGAAATTTTTTTTACTGGACTATATGTGTTTGCAATAGTTTTTTTTTTTTATTTGTTTTCATTTGGAGCATGAGCTGCAGTGGAGAAATGGTGGGTATTTGCTGATTTAGAAAATAAAAATGAATTTAAAAAAATTTTTAGTAAGAAGACTACAACTCAGTAAAAAGACTTTAAAGCAACCAAGAAAAATATTGTATGAATAAAATATCCAAACATATGAACAAGAGTGCAGATTCTATTATTGAAGCTTCTATTATTCATCCAACAAACATTTGTTAGACAACTACAATGCCAGGAGCTATGTTGGAGAATAGAAATTCAAATCTAAAATTATTCTTGTCCTCAACAAGTTTGCATTCTATTTGAGGAAAACAAAATGTACAAAGATGAATAAATACAAAATATGTACAAAGCTATATATTTAGGTGTGGGAGGAAAGAGACCATTATTAACAAAGTCAATAAAGATAGATTTCATGTAAGAGGGGACACACAGGGCAGTTAAGTGTTATGATAGAGTGTGGAGCCTGGAGTCATCATAGGGGAATAAAAAGATTGTGATAAAGTAATGAGGGCCTAATGAGAGGCACAGTGGATAGAGTGCAGTTGCTGGAGTCAGGAAATCTCATCTCCCTAATTCAAATCTGGCCTCAGACACTTACTCCTGTGTGACCTTGGGCAAGTCACTTAACTCTTTTGCCTCAGTTTCCTCATCTATAAAATGAGGTAGAGAAGGAAATGATAAACCAGTATCTCTGCCAAGTAAACCCCAAATGAGGTCACAGAGAGACAGGCATGACTGAAAATGACTAAATAACAACAATTAAAGAGGGTGCACAGTGAGCTCTAAGGGATCTTGGGATTCTGAGAGGTAGAAATAAAATCAGAATACTTTCCAAGTACAGAAGACAATCTATAAAAAGGCACAGAGATGGGAGACAAAGGGTCATATAGGAAGGAAAAGTAAGTGAAATAATTTGACTGAAACATAAAAAAATGTAAAGAATGGGGCAATGTGCAATGAACCTAGAAAAAAAAGTTATGTTGTGAAGAACATTAAAGGTTAAACGGAAAACTTTTCATTTTATCCAAGATATTATACGGAGCTATTAGAGATTCTTTATAAGGAAGTTGATATAGGCTTATGTACATATCAGAAATATTGAGTTGGCAATTCTGTGTAAGATTGACTGAAGAAGATAGAGACTTAAGATTGAGTCCAGTTAGGAGACTTGCAATGATCTAGGAGAAAGTCAATAAGAACTTTAAATTATATGGTGATCATGTGAGTTGAGAGAAGGGACCAAGGTAAATCTCAGAAAAGCCATGGATGTAGAATTAACAAGATTTGGCAATTGCTTAAACATGGAATTTGAGGAAGTGTAAAGAATTAGAATTTTCACACCTGCATGAGAAAGAATGTTGATACCCTCAACAGGAATAGTGAAGTCAGGGATAGGGGAGGATTTGGGGAAAAAGGCAATGAATTCTGTTTGAATATATTGAGTTTGAAATTCTATGGGATATCATTTAAAAATAACCAATAGAAAGTTGGGGATATGGAATAAAAGGGTGATCCTAGTGTCTGTTATATGGATCTTTGTGTCATCTGCATAGAGAAGATAAGTGAAGTCATAGGAAGTAATGATATCACTTAAAAATGTGTAGGAATAAGAAGAGGGCCCTGAACATAGCCTTCGAATAAAAATACATAAAAAGGCGTGGAGGTGGATGGTAATCTAGTATGAGAGACTGAGAAGGGGCAGCTAGTCAGACAAGAGAAACATAGATTAATAGAGTCATAGACCTAGACTGGGAAGAAACTTTAAAGGTTATCAATTTCAATGTTCTCATTTTCCAGGTGATGTAGTGAAGGTTTATAAACATGAAGTGGTGTGAACAAAGTCACCAAGGCAGGGAAAGAACTGGGATTTGAGGGGAAAATAAATGGCCCAATAGATATACTGGCCCAGGCATATCTGGAGTCAGGAAGATCTGAGCTCAAATCTGGACTCAAACATTTACTAGATATGTGATCCTAAACAAGTCCTTTAATCTTTCTGCCTCAGTTTTCCTATCAGGAAAATGAGAATAATGACACAACCTCAGATTGTTGTGATGCTCAAAAGGAGATGCTATTTGTAAAGCACTTAATAAATCTTAAAGTATTATATAAATGCTAGCCATCCTCATCACTCTCCTCCTCTTTTTCTCTTCCTCCTCCTCCTCCTCTTCCTCCTCCTCTTCATCATCCCAGATACTCTGACTCAAAATACTATGCCTTTTCCATTGCACCACCAATATCTAAGGAGGAAAGAATAATTAGGAGGAGTGGCTATCGAGAAGCGTAATTAAGAAGTGTAAGCGCTGAAAATAGGCCTTAATTTCTCAATGCTCAATTGGTAAACTTGGAGAGAGATATTTCAGTTCTTTGACTACACTGAAATCCAGATTGCAAGAGAAATGTATGGTAGGTAAGTGCAGTCAACACACACAGATGGCTTTTTTTCCAAATTTGAGAGGAAGGGAAAGTAAGGACAATAGATTTAAGGGATGATAGGATCAAGTGAAGGATAGGGAAGACTCGATCGTGTGTAAAGACATTAAGGAAAGCACTAGAAAGACAATATTAGCATCTAGAGGAGATGTTAGGATATGAGATCAGGGCCCAATAAATGGTTCTAGTGATAGCCTAAAGTCAAGTCTCAGTCAATAGGAATAAATTATCCATGTACTAAGATTTATTGCAGCCTTTTAGAATTCCAAACAGAAATGGTGCTCTACTCAGGCAATCCTATCATAGTGATAATATACTACAGAGGTGTCAAACAAATGGACTATGGACCACATGTAAACACAATACTCACAAGTGTTGTCTGAAGCCAATTAAAATGTACTTTGGGGGCATTTAACAAAATAGATAAAAATACAATAAAACATAGATAATGATGCATTTTAAGACTAAGTCAATATGTGGCTGGCAGGGATTTTTTATATGGATTAGTAGTCTATACATTAGAGCTTGACACTACTGATATAGTTTTAGCATATTTATATTTTAATTCTGAGTTAATCCAATTTTTGCTTTCTGTTCTTTATCCTTAAGTGAGTTTTTTCCATAATGTTCAGCCACCTTAAAAGTTCTCATCCGGATATTTATGTTTCTTTGTTTGCATTTGTTTATTGGATTTATAAATGTGCAGTTAATTTATAAAGAGATTAACTGACTTAAAATATATTATGCTGTTAGAGTACATAAATTCCTTTTGTTCACAAAGATAAATATTTTATTTATTTTATTAATTATTTAAGAACTGTTCTTATTAAAGATAAATATAATAAAAGTGTTGGGGCAAATTAACATATTTAATAGAGAGATGACCTCAGATTCAGGTTCTGATCCATTTTGGCTGTATGAACCTGGACAAGTCATTTAACTTCTCAATGATCTGTACCCCTCTAAAAAAATAAATTGGACAGAAGATGCTTCAATGATAACAGTACTGTCCTCACCTGGGAGGTTATTATACTAATAAAATCACACGTCTAATTCCCAACAAATAATTAGAGAATCATGGACATAGAGGAATATGACAGTATTTGGGCATGTGATTTTTGAACACTTTAAACTATAGCCCATGGATGTTATCTATATCCACAAAAGTGAATGAAATTAATTCTTATAGAGGTATGTATTGTGCAACACCAGTAACTTTAATGAATTATGCTCTCTATACTTTGGTGTAAAGGTGTGGGAAGCCAAGGTAACCTGATGCAGGACTCAGATAAAAATCTCACAATATGCTCTATAGAAGGCCCTTGCTCCTTGGGTCTTTTGAAATGTGTTACACTTAAAAGAATGTTGTTTGAGTTTTGAGATCAAAGGCTCTATCCCAAGACTTTGGGCACCTAGATAACAAATTCTTATCAAATTATCTATTCTGTGCTACTTCCGGAATATAACAGACTAAGGTAATGATAAGAATACTTGAGTCTTTTTGTCTCATTGCTCTATAAAAACCTTGTCCTAAGAATCAATAAATGGAGTTCATGGTTCTTCCTTGAACTACCCACATGGTCTGGCACAGACACATCATAAAGGATATCATAGATAGTACTTTTATGCCTCTCTAAGTAATTCCCTGTCTCATCCCCTTCAGAATGTGTTCTAAACCTTCTTTTTCCTTCCTGAATCCTACCAAACTCCTCCCTCTTGGCTGCTGAACTTGACTCTTGCTTGACTGTAAAGATTGAGGCCATTTTACATGAGCTTACTCTTCTCCCAGTCTCTTCATCTCAAAATTCCTTGATTTCATCTTTGATTCTCTCTCCCTTTTCCCTAGTCTATGAAAAAGAATTAGCCCTTCTCATTGCCAAGGTCAACACCTTTATATTTACACTTGATCCCCTCCCCTTGTCTTTTCCAACATGTGGCATCTTCAGTTATACACCTTCTCTCTTACATTTTCAACTTCTCCCTAACCACTGCTTCCTTTCCCACTGCCTGCAAACATGCCAAACTTTCTCCACCTTTAAGAAAGAAAATCCTTCAGTGGATTTTATTATAATCTCAAGCTATTATATTTATCCTTTTCTCAAACTGTTTGAAAAAGTTTTCTACGGTTACTATACTGATACAAAAAACACTCTGTAGTTGTTCTACATGTATGTCATGCTCTAGGTAACAGGTATTTTTGGTTACTTTTTCTTTTAAGCAATCAGGGTTAAGTAACTTGCTCAAGGTTACATGGCCAGTTATTTCTGGGTGTGGTGCTGAGTGTCTGAGCCTAGGATTCGATCTCCAGGTCATCCCAACACTGGAGCTGGTGCTCTTACTCACTGAGCCAACTGGCCGCCCAGTAACAGGTATTCTTTATCTATTCTTCCCCTGTGATTTGCTAGACCAAACTCTTCTTGAGATGCTACAGATCATGCCTAGGAGTCCTTGAACTGTTCAGGGTTTAACGAAAACAGCATATATCATATATAAATGGAAGCATTTGAAGGTCCTTACTATGAATAAAGAATCCTATATACAAGTATTGAAATATTAAAGATGGCCCCTAAACATTTGTTGTTACTAAATCATGGGGAATGGCATCTAATTTTTTTTTAAATCAGCAAAATAAAAAATTCTTTAAGTCGTTTCATAAACAATGCTTCACAAAAAGATCTTAGAATTTAATATATTTCATATTTTTACCCAGAATGTCTAAAACTCTCAGAATTTAAAGTAAAAGTTGATCAACTTAGCAAAATTGTGCTACAAATTTTTAAAAGAACATTTCTATTTGATAATTAACCAGTTCATCTCTAGGTACAAGAAGACTTAAACATATTACTAATGATGACTTGTGTAAAAATAAAATAAAATAAGAAGGTGTTATAAGAGAACTTTACCAGAAAGAGTATGATCAAAGAAGGTCAGCTGGTAATGTAATAACTGTGAAAGATAACAAATGGATAGTCCAGGGCTACACTATTATTCAAAAAATGTTAAAAGACCTAGATAATGACCTCCAATATATTCAGTAGATCTTCTTTGGAAGGCTTATTGGAAGACATATGAAAGATTTAAATTGGATGAGAAGACATGATTTATGTGAAATCTAAAGAGAATAATCACACTGATGAAATAAAGGATTCATTGAAGTATTGAGCCATCTTTATTTAACATGACAAATTAATAAGGTTCATTTTGTAACCTCGGAAAGTTTTGAGGAGTTATCAAGTCTAACTATTGCTTTTCCTACACACTGGGTAACATTAGTACAGTAAAGAACAACTTTAAGAAAAATTTAAACTATTTGAAAATTTTCTTCCTTAAAGTCAATTGAATTTGTATCTGATGATTTTTCTTATAAAAATACAGAATTGAAAACTAGCTATAATAATGGTCACTTTTACAAGGTTGCTTTTATGTTTTCAACTGTCTCTTCCTCAAACAACCAGGGCTTTCTTTCTGTACCATAAAATTATCCCCAGTCCTAAGAACTTGTTTCATCATGTGTGATCTAATATACTTGCTTTCCAATAGATGGTCAGATAAAATTCCTCATCATCACTCAATTCAATGGTTTTGCAACACTAGTAAGCTACTTGGAGAAGAACACATTCACCTTCTCTTCTTGGTAATGAGATTTAAAATAAAGCTAACCGAAGTTCTCTTTGATCTTTTGTCCTTTTAACTTACCCAAGAGACTATTCTCCCATTATTACTAGAGCTGAGAAAAAGGGTAGATATCCTTGAACAATAAGATCATGTCACTTTCCTTTCCCTCTGCCTCTCCCTCTTGGACATTCAGGATTCCTTCTTCTTATATCCTTAGGCATGAAAGTGAACTGGTCATTATTTCAGTCAAGTTGTAAGTTTGACCATAAATCAAGGCTTCTTATTCCTCATTCCATTACATTCAGATAGCATTTATAAAGTACTATGCGAGCCACTGGGAATATAAAGGCAAAAAAGGGAGCCCTCTCTGCCCTTGAGGATGTTATAGGCAATTTTTCTCCCTTGTTTTCTTTGTCATGATTTATGTTGTGCTCCCTATTCCTGTGTATGTGTGTGTGTGTGTGCGTGCGTGCATGTGTGTGTGTGTGTGTGTGTGTGTGTGTGTACTATGCAGTATATTTTTCTTATCTGAGAAATAATTTGCTTTAGGCCTAATCTATCTAATTTAAAGATGTCCTCATAAGATTAGCTGGCCTTTGTTCATTGTTTTTTTTTTTCCTAAGATGGGGTATGAAGATATCATGAAAGATATTTCCTCATTAACCCAAGGATCCTGATTATTCATGATAAATCACTAACTTGTGAGATCAGAATATACTGCCCTCATTGTAATCTCTCTGGACAGCTCTTGTAAAAACAAGCAACCAAAGTACAGAACCCCCTCCTATTGATGTAGTCGAACTTCCATCCCTGTCTCTTAAGTTACCCACAACTAACAGATGGAAGCACAGCAAGGATTCTGCATAAAGGCAGCTGAATGACCCCAGAGACCTGTTCATTCCTAAACAACAGAAAGAACACTAGCAGAATTCTACAATTGATATAAGTACTTGCAAATTCTCAGTAAGCTGCATTAAAGGTGATGAAAAGGGAGATCCTGTTCAGCTTTACATCACTCTTCATAGCCAATGGTTTTTCCATTCATCAGTCATTTTGAATGACACCTGTCATGCTTCCATCTGTCATACCTCCAAGTAACACGAGGTCTAAAGGTACAAGATTTAATAAATAAAATGAGAAGGTATTTTCTGATCAGTTTCTTTTTTTATTTTTGGCATTTACTTTTTTTACTGAGTAAATGTCAAGACTCACTAATAAATTGTAAGTTTTACCAGATGTTCAGTTTTTACTGTGGCATATTTATGGTTGGGCATATAGACATGTCTGAGTACTCTTTGTTTTCTTTTGTTTGGGGGGGGGGGTTTGGGAGATAAGACAAGGGAAAGGTAAGAGTCAGTAATGTCCCCAGTTGAAATTTGATTCCCTCATTAATGATCCCAGACTTAGTGTTGGGGACCTCTGATGTGTCAAAGATCAGAGAGTGACCTTCATTTTGAAGCTAATTTTTATTCAAGAAGAAGATAAATAATTAAGATCCTAATTTTTAAAATCAAAATTTGGGTAATTTCTTGGTTTTTAATTATGAATCCAACTTCAGATACTTACTTTTTGTGTGACCTTGGGCATGTCACTTTACCCTGTTTCTTCGTCTGTAAAATGAGCTCAATAAAAAAATAGCAAATCACGCCAGTATCTTTGCCAAAACAAAAAACAAATAAACAAAAACACTGAAATGGTTTATGGAAAGTCAGATATGACTGAAAACTGACTAAACAACTAAACAATTAATGAATAACATAATAAGCTTTTTATTCAGGAAGTACTTCAGTACTCTAAGAATCTGGGATTTCATTAATATGTACTCATGTACACTGACACACATTGAAACCTTTCTCTGACCATGAAGTTGATCTTCATGGGTTTCTACGGCCCCCAAATTTATCATCTTGTGAACAACTTGGTGATGAATCTCTTAGCCCTTACCTAGTCTGACTGTAAAATGACAATAACACAGTTTATTACTGGGGCCATACTTAAAGGTTTTCCAGATTGATCAGGCCTGCCATTTTTTATGCTCTATCAAACTAACTTCAATACCCTGCAGTCATTTTTATACTATTCACCAGAATGTGGCTTTAGTGGAGGGTTCAGAAAATATTATAAATAACTAATGCTTAAATGAATGAGACATGTATCTGGACTTAGAATTTGATTGCATAGAGATAAATGCAATGTAATTATATTCTTTATATGAATACTTGTCCAATATCATTATCCCCATCTGATTAATAATAACTTGAAAAATAAACAACTCTTGAGAATATAAAATATTCCTTCATGGACTTAGAGCACTGTAGAACCAGTGAAAATAATTATATTAGCTACAATAATTATAATATGCATATTAATTACATTATATCAGATTTGTAGAGAGTAATGTTTCCTTGGCATGGATTTTTAAAAATAATAATGATAATTAACATTCATTTTATAGCACTTTGAGGTTTGCAAAGCATTTTACCAAAGTTTTCTCGTTTGATTTTCCAAGAACTCACTCTTCAAGGTAGGTCCTATTACTATCCTCATTTTACAAATGAGGAACCTGAGGCTGAGAAAGTTTAAGTCACTTGTTCAGTATCACACAATAAGCAGTTTTCTAAGGCGGGATTTAAATATGGGTCTTCCTGACTCTAAGTCCAATGCTCTCTATGCTACCTAATTGCCATGCATATAACAAGTATGAGTGTCTGCATAGTAGAATTTGATTCCCTCACTAATGATCTTTGTTGCAAAGGAGAAGTAAGTGGAGAGAATTTTTTCCCTTATGAGAGTTGAAAGGTCAACTTACTACTATTTAGATAGTTTTAAATTTGTTTAAGGTCTTCGGGTGCTGTATTTTTTTTTAAGTAGCATATGCTACCAAATGCCACTGTATACCAAAGAAACAATGGACTTTCTAAATTTTTAGTCTATAAAAAATGGATATGGCATAATGTGGCCCACACTGACAAAAGTTTCTTATTTTAACATTCATCTTCTTTGCCTTTGGTCAACCTTTAGTATCAGGTCTGGTGAAAAATTATAGAGTTAAGGGTAATCCTTACATATATATATCCCTATATAATATATCATTATATATATATGCATATATATATATATATATATATATCAATATATAATAGATTCTACCTGACTAGGCATTCCAAAAATGGATTATTAGCTAAATCCATAATTAAATGCCATCCTTCAAGAAATTATCCTTTGTTTTTATACTTTGAACAATATGAAACTGAATGCTTGAAATATACAGTGTATAAATCTTATAATATACTTTTTTTTAAGCAGTTGGGATTAAGTAACTTGCTCAAGGTTACACAGCCAGTTATTTTGTGTGGGTGCCAAGTATCTGAGGCCAAAACCGATCCAGGGTCTCCCGACACCGGGGCCAGTGCAAATACTAATAGCCTTTTTTTTTTTGGCAGGGCAAATGGGGTTAAATGACTTGTCCAAGGTCACATGGCTAGTTTTTGTGTTAAGTGTCTGAGGCCAAATTTGAACTCGGGTCCTCCTGACTCCAGGGCCAGTGCTCTATTCACTGCGCCACCTAGCTATCCCTATAATATACTTCTAATCCCTGTGAAGTAACCCTATCTACTGCTCATTCTTTAGGTTCTGAGTACCAACAAATCTACACTTGGGGATTGGATTCTAAAATAAAAGGATGTTGAGATTTAATCTAAAGTAATCTAATTTCATTTTTAGAGCAATCCAAAGAATCAAAAAATTTTACTTTGGCAACTATACTGAAAAGAATATTTGATTTTGAAATAAAGGCCTAGGGATTGAATCTTTCTCTGCCATTTATGACCTGACCTGGAGCAAGTTTAGGTTAGTCTCTTGGTTAAACTTTATGGACCTCAATTTCCGCATATGTAAAAGGAGTAAGTTTTGGATAAGACAAAGATGAAATAAAATTGTATTCTAGGTATTTCCCTGGAAATTTTCAATTCCAATGCAATTATAAGTGAGTGACCTCAATGTAAAGGTTTTAAAGCTCAGATTAAAGCTTGAAATGCTGTGATGAAGGATTTTCCTCCTGTTTTGAATGAATCTGCATGTTAATTGTATAGAAAAATACTGTCCTGACAGAAACAGGAAAGGTTCCCAAACTTTCCAGATTCTTTAATGTCCTAATCTTTTTCTGATTAACTTCCTTTCCACAAGTACCAAAGTGAGTGAATTTAAATATGAAAATCCAAAGAAGATTAACAAAAAAACCTCCTTATTTGTTCAAAATAATACACAACATACCTTATAAATTTCAGTGATGTATGTCACCTTAAATCTAATACATAATAAATTATAATTTGCTTTAAATATTTCTTCTCCCCCCAAAATTACTAGTATATATAGTGATTATAGTTACTAGAAACACTCTAAAAAAGATGATTCTGAACTCAACAGAGGTATTTGTATTTTGAAATGATGATGAACATGTTGACAATTCCTGTTAAATTAAAATTATCTAATTACCTCAAATTCATGAACTCAAAAGCCTGGTTGGCCCTAGGGGATTGGTATTTGGATATGTAACCTTTCAACCCTAGGTTACTGTTTTGAATCCAAACCAGATTAGAAGTGACCGAAAATTGTTAACATGTGATGGTTGCTTGGTGACTTGTGGAAAATTGGTTGGTGGTCTCATTTTGGTCCCTAATGGACAGGTATCCACCTCATAAAGGAGCCATCAGAAATCTAGTAATTGGACCTTTGTTCCCAGGCTTAGTAAGACATAACAAATGAATTACTTTCTCACCCTTAAAAAAGGTATCTTTGGTGTCAGAATAAGACACAACAGAGTTCCATACCTAGGGAAAGAATAGAAGTCATACTATTTTCAAGATAAATCTGCTTCATATATGTGCTGTGGAAAACTAGATAAATTCCAAAATTGCAAGTCTAATTTGTTTTTAAAAATTTAAATAATAAATTATCCATTGGTTAATGGGTTCAACAAGGAAAATCAAGCAATGGATGTTCTGGTGAAATGATAACAAAATGTGTTTTTCAATTTTATCAAGTGGAAGGATTGAATTTCTGAAAAATGTATAAAATACTTTCAGAGAGGCACAGGTCTAATGTCATACCATAATACTGTAACACTCATTTCCAAGAACCCCATCACATTTACTCTATAAGATGATTTCCTAGTGCTTACCTGACTGTGCCAAGTAATTGAAAAGAAGTTTCACATTCATTGTTTTTTTGTTGCTGTTGTTTTAGCAACCAAAATGTTTTTAAAAAAAAAGAGAGAAAGAAATTGGTCTAGAAATCTGAGAACATTTCTACAATAGCAGAAAATGAGTAGAATGTCTATCATTATGTACTTTTACAATGAATTTCCCAACTGACAATCTAAGTCACTGAATGCCATTCACTCGAAGTTATTGAATTCAAATTGAAAATGCTGCATCTCATTCGTGCCCTTCTACCCTAAATAATTGTCCCTGTTTTCCTTCTAGAAACCTAAGGTCACCAACTGTTCGCTGAAAAGTGAGAGGTGAGAATAGATGTACTTTTAATATGTTCTCCTGAGTATCTCCCAAATTTCCATCGTAAGACTTAAAGACCTTGTTTAGGGGGAAGGAGAGGGAGAGTGAAAAAGAATCATGTTTCTAATCAGACTCCTACATTGTTTGAGTTGCAAGGGAACATCTAGTCCAAACCCCTTATTTTAATTTAATAAACATTTTTTTTCTTCAGTGTTTACCATATGCAAGCATTTAAAAGACTTCACAATCTGGCTCCAGCCTACCTTTCCAACTTTATTTTTTATTAGTCCCTTTCAAGCCCCCAATGATCCAGTCAAACTGGCCTTCTTGATGTACATTACAAATGATCTTCCATTTTCCATCTACATACTTTTAACATATGATGTCCTTCATGACAGGAACTTATTCATAGGACGATAGGTTTATATCTAGAAAGGACCAAGAGGATGTCTAATTCAACTCCTTCATTTTGAAAATAAGGCAATTGAGGAAGTAAGTGACTTACCTGTCTGCAAATTCTATCCATCAGTGGGATACATGGGATGTTCAAGGAGAATAAGCACCTACAGTGTGAAGTCTTGTTGAGACCTATTCAGGGTCACTTATCCACCTTTGGTGTCTACCTGACAATCTACTCTCACATGTGACTCCAAGAAGCTGGAACATACATAGCAGCTAAACCACCTATAAATCCTCTGAGCAGAGGTGCTAAACCAGGTTGAGGGTAACTGATAGGCCTCAGAACTATTGGTGGGTTACAGAAATGTCTACCCTAAGAATGTGAAGACCACCCCCCCCACACACACCCTGTGGAATGGGCAGATGAGAACAGTTTGTCCCAATGGCCACAAAAGTGGCTGAAGCAGCCACTATGTAGATCTTAAAACTTGGTCAAACATCATAGAAGCCAAGGTAATCCACTGCATCCTGGACCATTACCAGTCATCCTGACAATTATCTTTCTAGTGGATTTCCATAACTCTGGAAGAGATAGTTAGATTGACAACATTGTACAGCTCTGCCTCACTTAAACCAAATTCATGCATTAGTCAAGACATCACTCCATGATGTCATCGGTACTCTTCGAAAACAAAGGACAAGCCACAACCCATTAGTGCTAGTTTCTACCTCTTAGGCAGGAAAAAAAATTCTAGTCCCTTTTCTACATGACAACACATCAAATTTTTTAAGATTACTAATTTATTAGATTATCCAGCATTCCCCCTGTTTTCCCTACCTCCAGTCTTTTCTACTTAGGCTAGTTATCTATATAACCTCTTTATGGTTTGCTTTCTAATTCTTTCAATTTTGATGTCCTCTTCTAGAGTTGTTCTGGCTTCCCCAAATGGAAAGTCCAGAAGGAAACAGTATTTTGGATAAGGAATCATGAGGTCCGAGTACAGCAGGACTTAGACTTCCCTTTTTTCTGGTTCCAGTTCTTCTAATAATATAATCCAATATTGCATTCACTTTTTATAGTGCTGATTCATTGCATTTATAATGAGGATAAAGGTACTTAATTTTTTTCCTGAGTATCCCCCAAGTTTCCATTTTAAAGCTCAAACCTGTATGCCTCTTTCATGTGAAACCCACTCATGTTCTTTAAGCATTTGAATATTTTTTACCAGATTGTAGGACTTTATAGTAATGCCTCTTTAATCTTTTTTTGAAGGTTAAGTTACTTGCTCAAGGTTACACGGCCAGTTATTTCTGGGTGTGGTGCTAAGTATCTGAGCCTGAATTTGATCCCCAGGTCATCCCAACACTGGAGCCAGTGCTCTTACTCCCTGAGCCACTTGGCCACCAGATGTCTCTTTAATCTTATTAATTTTGTATCATCATTCCAACTTCTTGGGATCTTTCTGGATCATGACTGTGATTCTATCATTAGCTTAGCATCTCCTAGCAACTGGTTATATGAAAATTTATAAAACCTACTATCTATAGCTTCACCAAAATAATAAATATTGACAGTTTAGGGTCATAGATACCTATTTTATGTAATTATTCATCCATATCTCTTCATCCTTTCCACAAGGTCTTGTGAAAAACTGTATTAAATGCCAAGTCCAAATCAGGACTACATATGTGGTGTTATTCTCGTTGAACTCCCTCAAATAAACAAATAAATGTAATCTGGAAGGATTTGTCCTTGTTAAACCTATACTGAGTTATAGTAATTAATACTTTCCTTCCCAAGTGCCTGGTCCTTATCCTATTAACAAAGCAGTCTCTTTTCTGCAGAGGTGGAGGACTATGGGTGTGGAGTACTGCATATATCAGATTTTGCCAATGTGTTCATTAGTTTTGCTGAAGTTTCTTTTTCTTGTTTCAAATCTTTATCATAACGGAAAGTAATTTAGGAAGAAAAGTAGGGGAAGATATAGGAAATGTAGATGACAAAGTAAAAGATATACATAATTTTTTAAAGGAATGGATTCTTGAATTTTGGCAGGAATTGACATAACACATAATCTTCTAGTGAGGCATTGTGGAGTAGTTAATGAAAAATGGGCTAGCCTTAGATTGAGAAAGGCCAGGGTTCAAGTCCCCTCGTGGCACATAATGGCTATCACTTAACCTGTTATTCTCTAGGCAATCCTCTAAGACTAAGGATTGATGAGAAGCTGTTAACTTGCATTGGTAGAGAGCATTTCCACTTCCAAGAGTTCCCTATATACTATTATAGTCACAAGTCCAGGCCTTATGCCAAGAAAGATATATACTTGAATGACTTTTCTTTCCATTTTAAAAAATATTAGCACACCTGCCCTTCTCCAGCTTTGTAGCACCTGGTCTCCATTTTTCAAAAGCAACCAACAATCCATTTTCTCCCAGACACTAATGTTACAGAGAGGAAAGTAGTGTCCAAATTTTAGGGTGCTAGAAATATTTTTGGTTTTGTCTTTCTTCATCCTTAAAGTAAATATCCCATTGTAAATGTTAATTTAGATTAAGTGATTCAGTGGACCAGGGACACTAGTCCCTGGAAATTAACAGTGGGAGGAATACAACCATTGGTGGGTGCAGCTAATAGCATTAGATGAAGAACACTTCAATCTATCAAGGTTCTGGAATCATAAGACCAAAGAGATACTTGCTACACCATGAATACTTATCCCTTCTCACCCCTTTCTTATCTAGCCTCATTTCCTTTAAGGAAAAAATAAAGTACTATATCTTCAAAATATAAAGTACTATAACTTGTTTTCCCCAGTCAATCTTCCATTCCCATTTGACCTCCACCAAAACATAATGAAACAAACAAATAAACAAAATCTGCATTCATATTGTATATGTCCTGCATTTATTTTATCTCAGAACAAAATATATCATTTCAGTAGAAAGTAAATTTCTTAGGAGCAAAGAACTGTCTCACTTGTGTTCTCTAGTGCTTATCACAGTACCTAACAGTAGTAAGCACTTAATAAATGATTATTTATGGATTGAAATTTGACTTAAGCCCCTCATTATATGATAATAACCACAAAAACATTAGAAATAATGAATCAGGGCAGCCAGGTGGCGCAGTGAGAAAGAGCACCGGCCCCAGAGTTGGGATGACCTGGGATCGAATCCGGACTCTGATACTTAGCACCACACCCATAAATAACTGGCCATGTAACCTTGAGCAAGTTACTTAACCCCAATTGCTTTGAAATAATGAATCAAGAACTCTCATTTTAAAAAAGAGAAAAGTGAAACCCAGCGAGGTTATATAACTTTCTGAGAGAATGATAACGATCAATTTCAAACCCATGTCCTTTATATTCAAACCCAATGTTTTATTTTGTTTTTCCCCATTGTACCATGCTGCGTTCCTTTTGATGAAGCCTGCAGTTTTCCAAGAAAATATATTCTTCTTAACTGTTTTTATTAGATAAAATCCAACCCTGGCCTATAGCCCATAACTCACATGTCCCAAAACATTGTCCAAGAAATCCAAATTGCACCCCCCCAACTACATCTTCTTAGCCAGCTGTTCACTTCCAAAATCCTCCTTTCACATCTAAAGTCACAACCTTCATTTGACAGTGGTGATGAAAGCATCACCTGTGCCTCCTGCTTTGCTTCCTGAAACTGAGGACTTTTAATCCCTAGAGATGCAAACTAGGTTCCTTCAAATAGTATCATTTATCTCTATGTGAGTCACTAGAATTAGCTAAGTGGTTTGTTATCAGCTTTGACAATTCTCAAGAGGCTCTGTATAACAACTCTGATAGATTTCCTGGAAAGATAGCATTCTTGAGTTTTTCATGTTAGTTCAACTTATGGTGCCTTTAAGTCTTATATATTCTTTATGAGACCAGTTTGATCTCTTCTAAGTGTTCCTGTGAATCTTCATCATCATATTGTCTAACATAGGTAGCGGTGTCATCTTGAGAGAGGGCAATTTCACTGACCATGTGAAGTCCTTTCTTGCAAAGTCCCAACTATTCTATGGCCTTTCTTCATTTCTTTCTCAGTCTCTCATTGGACTTCCCCCAACCTCCTTACACAGGTTTGTATTCCCCCTCTAAATCCTTAGATGACTATTTCTTCTTCATTTTCCACTGAAAGAATCATTTTCCCTAGTTCTTTCAAGGAATAACTTCACTGACTGAAATAAAATAGAAAGTAGAGGGATATTCCTACAGCTATTTAATCTCTTCTTCTCACGAGGACATTAATCTGCATTTTATTTACATGTAAATATTTAAAACACGTAAATATGTAAAAATTTACATTTAAAAAATTTTTTAAGAAAAAACAAGCAGAGGGGTCTTTCTGAAGGTCACTGAGACATTTCCTTTGTCTTCCATAAAGAGTGATGCTGAAATCCCTAATTTCTTGCTATAAACTCTTGTAGTTACCTGCTAAGGCAAACTAAAACTGCATTCTTGCTAGCAATGTGACCTTGTATAAGTCACTTAAACTTCATGAGTCAAAGTTCCCCCATCTATAAAATTAAGATTGACAAGCTATGCTTTAACCTGCTTTCAAAGGGAAGTAAACATAGGAAGGGACTTTGTGACCTTAGGGTTTATCTAAACCAGAGAATCATAGATTTAGAGTTGGCAGTTACCTTAAAGATTTTGTCCAAACCCCTATTTTATAGACAAGGACACCAAAACCCAAGAAAATAGTGACTTGCACAAGGTAGTCATAAGCACCAAAGCCAGAATTTGAACCCTAAGCCTTGACTTCAAAATGCAGTGTTACTAGGTATAAACTATACACTATAAATCAACTATACTACCTCTAATTTACTTCTGTGTCATAGTTTGGAGGGTAACTAGGTTCTCCAGGATTATGACACTGGAGAACAAGTTTTGCAGGTTCTTATAAAGAGTTTACTGACACCAGTTAAATTACAAATTCTTCAAATATTATTGTTCTTCCTTAATTGTTAATTTCTAAAAAAAAGGGGGGGGCAGGATTGGAAGGAGATTGTAGCTAGTCATTAGAGTGGATAAAGTAATCAACTTGAAGTCTCAAAGACTGGAATTCAAATCTTATCATCAGATACTTACTAGCTATGACACTGAGTCAGTCATTTAAACTGTCAGCCTTAGTGTGATCATAAATAAAATCAAGCTCAAAAACAGCACTTTCCTCACAAGGTTATTGTCAGGATGAATCTGGGTAACATATAAAATGCCTTGCAAAACTTAAAACTTAGATAAATGTTAGTTGTTATGTTCTTATTAATTTGATGTGATTACATTTAAATTATGTTTACCAGCAAACATTTTCACAGCAATAATCTTTCCCCAAACGTCCTACTCCACTCACTGTTTCTTTAAATGTAGAATCTACCCTGTGTTTTGAAGACTAGAGCTAAAGCTTACAGAGATCCTTTCAAATTGAAGAACTATAAGTATAGGTGGATGTGTAATTGGGACTATAATTAGTAGGCTAAAATCAGAAAAAAGCATATTAATATAAATTAATATAAAAAGCATATTAATATAACATTAACATTGTTCTTTGAATTATAGATGGAGCATCTCTAGGCATGAAAACTAAGTTATCAGGGTCTATTTTCTGCATAGAACTAATACAGTCTAGTATTTCTGTATTGGACTAATAATTAAAAGGGGATTATTTGATGTATAGGCAGTATCTAATAGTGGATAGAATGAATGTGCTTAGACTTAAAAGGCCCCTGAATCAAATCCTACCTCTCAGAAAAGGCTTGAGTCAGGTAAAATCACCTCTCTGATTCCTCAAGCAATTTATGTACCAAGTTATATGGTCTGTGATAGGAGAGAAACCAGTTTTGTTTGTTTAGGGGTTTTTTGTTTGTTTTTTGGCTTTGTAAGAGGAGATAAGTAACTCCTGAAGATTCTTGAATGAGGGAGTGCTTCAGGAGGATTATTTTAACAGCTGTATGCTAGATGAGTTAGAGAAGGAAAATTCCACTGGAAGTTTAGAGATCAATTAAGAGACTGTTGTAATAACATAAGCAATATGTAACAGTATAATTCAATTCAATAGATACGTATTAAGCACTTATTGCATACCAGGCACTGTAATGATCCTTTAGGGGACAAATACAAAAATGAAATTGCCTTTGCCCTCAAGGTATGGATTCTGTCCTGGAAAGATACAACAGGTACATAGAAGAGTAAAGGTAATTGGTAAATACCAAGGATTTTGATAGGGAGAGCATTGATGATTGAAAGAATCAGGAAAGGAATTGTGGGAGTTATTATTTGAGTTGAGCCTTGAAAGACACAGAGGTGAGGAAAGTTGAATTAGTATACTAGCCATGTGAGTAGAAAATAGAGGATGGAGACAGGAGATGTAATGGAGACATGAGATGTTATAGAGATAGATACAATTGGACTTGACAATTGATTAGAAATGGGAGCTGAGGGAGAGGGAAGTATGAAAGTTGACTTAGGTTGGTTTACCAGGGTGATGAGAAAGATGGTGGTACTCTCAATAGAGACAGGGAATTTTGAAGAAAGGCCAGATTTAGGAAGGAAAATATATTCCATTTTGGACATGTTAAATTTGATTTTTCAATGGAAAACTGAAGGGAAGACATCCAGAAGGCTTTTGGCCCTGTATGATTGGCATTCAGAAGATGAAGGCTAGAAATGTAGCCCTGAAATTAATTTGAATACAGGTCTTTATTGTATCCCTGAGAGCTGAAGGAATAACCAAGGGAGAGTGTTTAGGGAAGAAAAGAAGGCAGACCCATGATAGAACCTTGAGCAGTAAACATACTTAGGAGGGGGGATATAGGTAAAAATTCAGCAAAGGATACTGAGAAACAAACTGATGGTTACAAAGAAAGCCAGGAGGAAAAACTCTCCAGGAAGATAGAGTAGTTAACAGTATTAGGCAAGTGATTACTTTTCTCCTGTAATGTGGCTAACATTTTACTGTGTTTTGGTATCTTCAGGCCTGCTGTTTTTTATTGTAACATTCTAACATTTGAGGCACATGTTGATTAGTTTATTTGTGTCCCAGAGCAACAACTGACCCTGATGTCAAACTAAAAGGAATCTGTGCCTTGATTCTCATTCTTAAGTCATGGATAATTAACAAAAAGCAGTCAGATTAAAAAAAATACACACACATAAACCCACAATCGTGTATAAATGCATGCATACATGTATACATATATGTATACATGTGTTTACTTTTCAGTCACAGAACATGAGCAATGATTCACCAGTACCAATTAATTTTGTCGTGTTGATTATGTACTATTAAATATTCTGATTGAAACTTTCCAATTACTAGGAGAAAAGGAAATAATTCAAAGACAAGGATTTGCTAAAATGCTTTGGTTGATCCAGTTATATCACTAAATCTATCAGCCATCCATTTATTCCTTTTTGTCATTGTCCCTAAGGAATTTTACCACTTTGGGATGTCTGAACTTCACTTTTTTAGTTATTAACTCTTTGATGAGGGATAAATTTTATTTAACTTCTAATCTTCATCTTTCATTTAGGATATGGATAGAAATTCTTCATCAAATAAGTTATTTTACATACCTATGTAAATGCATACACACATATATACATTTATATCAAGGACCTGTGATTTCTTCAATGTAGTATAATCTTGGTGTAGAAACTCTTCTAAATGCAAATTAGCAACTCTTCTGTCATTTATAATCTTACATAATTCCTACAGGTCTTGAGAAGTTATTTGCCCTTGTTCATGTATCTAGCATGTGTCAGAATCATGATTTTAACTCGGGTCTTTCTGATCCCAAGGCCAAAACACAATGCTCTGTGTTTTGTTGCATCTTGGAGTCAAAATACACCAGGTTAGCACAGCATCATTTTTTTTTGCATGCAGTAGATAGTAAGGTATACCACTGATGACAATGTTTTCATAGGTTTTTGTGATCTAAAAGATCTACGCAAAAAGAATGTATTTTTAAGTGTTTCTTAGAACAATTCTCAGAGAAAATAACCCTAAGAATAGCAAAGCATCTATAGGATTTATAGTTTTTCACACAGTCCCTTTGAGGTTTTGCTGAAAGATATGTATGTTTTTTAGCTCTATAGGAATTTGGTGACTACTCCATGGTTTCTTTCAAAAGAGACACTGTGGTAATACAAAACTATTTGGTTAGATTTGTTCAATCTGGAAAGAGTAAGAATAAGCTTATCATCACTCAGTTTGGTTTGCCTGACACTTGAAGTTATATTGAAATAGTTAGGAAAGTGAATCCAACTGGGGTTGAGACACATTGTTTTATTTATCTAAAGATGGATAAACTTTTGAGTACAGTACATAAGTGTTGGTAGGTTCCCATATAGTGATTGGCATATGTTAATGTAAAACCTATGTCTCTTTGTGATTGATTTGTCATATGGAAATGTGGGGCATAAGCTTTATATTATGGCCGAGACCTATTATGCAGAGCACACAGGGAAAGCTTGTTACTGTGGCTACTTATTTACTGATGGCACATTTCAAGTTTGGGCACTCCATTGCCAAGATTTTTTAGTGATAAGGAATTGCAGAAAACTCAGATTCCTTTGGATACTTTAAACATACAGAGATTTTTCTGGCTGAACAGTTTATTTTGGAGATCCAGATGGTTAAATGGTTCTATTTGGTCCTGTATAGAAGGTCAAGTAAGAAAGGAAAGAAGTAGCAGTAGCAATGATATAATCAAGTTTGACATCTTCATGGGGGCATCATATTGAAAGATCAGATTTGGACACCATTTCTTTAAAAAGTAGATTTGAAGAAAAATGAAGGGATTAGTGAGAAAGGACCTAAGGGGAAAAGGTAGGAAATTAAAAACCATCTAAGCAGCATGGAAGCTGCTTATGGGCACATTATTAGAAGCCTGTGAGAACTACCAGAAAAATAAAATAAGTTAAAACAAAGTAAAGAGGTCAGGAGTAGTGGGAAAATCTTTAGTGATCAAATGACAAGATATAAATGCTTAGAGGAAGTTTGATGAACAAAAATCTAAATCGAATTTTTAAAATCACTACCACTATGCCAAAACATTCTTCTTTGGATTCTCGAAGTGTAGCAGAAGTAGGAACCCCATTGGAGAGCAACTTGGCCTCCTAGTTTACAACAGGGCAGATGCAAGAATAAAAAGACATTAGTTAAAATGCAGAAAAATTGAATGAGTTCTTTGTGTTGTGCCTTCCCCTTAGAGCATGATGGAGAACTATCTACCCTGGAGTTACTTTGTACTATGAATGAAGGTGAAGAATTGTCAGGGCAATCAAAACAAAGAAATGATTGAAACAATATGAGAAATTAAGTGGCCATAAATCACAGACTTCAAATGGTATTCATATGAAACTTCTAAAAAGAGAAGAATGAAGTAGCTAAGTTACCACCAAAAATGTATCAACACCTTCCATCAGAGAGCAGCATACCAAATGCCCTATCTAGTCTTTTAAAAATGGCAAAGGAGTTCTTATATGGCTTAGCTTTCATAAAAACAAACATAGTATGCTCCAAAATTATTCATGCTTTCAAATATTCTGCAGAATATTCTGGAAGATTTCCATTTTCCAAGAAGTTTATGGTTATAACCAACCTGTGAGATTATTTTGTTCTCACTAGCGGGGAATTTGTAATTGTAAAAATGTTTTATTACTTTTGGAAGGAATTTCTCATCACCCAAACTACCTTTTTTTCCTTCTACTTGATTGTGTTCCTTCATGGGATTCCTACTTTGAAACTTATTATCAATTATTAGACCTACCATGATGGCTTAGCAAGACAAATATTATACTGCAGCCTGAAATCATTCAAGATGGTATTTATGGGACTTCAGCTTGGTCTGGCTGACAAGCAATAATTTTATTGTTACAGCATGTGAGGGAACTTTAGTCGTGAAATATCACACTGAGAAGAGTTCAATAAAATCAGTTTGGCAAACTTTCCTCTTCAATGCAAGAAGTATACCATGTTCGCCAACCCTCACACACAAAAACTTGTAGCTTGTCTGGTTTTTTTTGGGGGGGGGGTGAGAAAGGGACAAAGTATTTGAAAAGTTAGTGCAGCACCATGGGGTATGATATTAACATACATTAATGAATGGATTATGAGCCTGTCAGAGCTTCCAGTGATGAATATAGGGCCCAATAAAGATAAGGCATTGGTTGCACAACAGACTGTAGCTCTCTGTTTAATCCTTAGCAGGTGGGCACTGTCCTACGCTCACCATCTTGCATCACCAGTGAACCTCAAATGTGACCTCTCCAGGGGAAGAAGGGTAATTCATTCACGATGTTTACTTTACCCTAAAACCCTTTTTAGATGGGGACTCCTGACTGTGCGGAATTTTTCTAAGTTAAGAGTGGCAGATGTGTGCTGTGACTGGTATTCTTGTATGACTCTAACAATCCCAGTGTATTTGACCTTCACCTAGCTTTAAAACAAAGTCTCCAGAGCTAAAGAATGAGTTTGTGCTGTAATATTTGTAAAATTAAATTTTGTTTCTAGGCATATTTTCACCTGATATTTAGTTTTATGGTGGGTGTTGGTCAGATGTTCTCTGGGTCTTAGAGAAGAAAAGATCTGTTCTTTGTAGGCATTTTTTCATGAAGCCAAACTACACAGTACCCCAAATCTTTTCCCCCATGCCTAAGAACATATATCTTCTGGGATATCTCCACTTATGTATTTAATGATGCCTCAGATTCAACAATCAAAATGGAACACATCATCTTCTCTCCAAAATATATTCCTTTCTTTCTTCCCTATTTTTATTACTGGTACCATCCTCCTATTCATGCAGGCTTAACTCAAAAGAAACAAATTTAAAGGGTCCTATGTACATTTGCAAATTGTATGGGTGGGCAATAATTTTTCTTTCATTTTTTCCATGTGTATTGTGACATCAGTCTTTTTTTAGTGGTCATTGATATTATATGAGAAACTGAATTTAATTATGGAATACAGTATAACCATCATCTGTATCTGAAGTCCTTCAGTATCTACAGTTAATCTCCATCTCCTTTTGCCTCTTCATAGCACATCCTCCTTGAGAGTGACTAATACTTTTTAGTGACTGTCTTCCCCTCTGCTTAATATTTAGAAAAAGTAGACCATTGAACAAGGGTTCACTTATCAAAGAATGCCATGTAAGCTTAATATATTCATGGGGTATTCCCATTGGAGGAGATCCAAATTTGTTTTTATAACACAACCACTAAACGCAGCAGGGTCATATATTTTCTTTATCAAAATCTCTTGACCTTTTTTGTGTACATGGTAGTCTAGTGAAGTATATGAACCCTTTCTCAGGGTAACACTTTAAAATATACTTTTTAAATGTATTTTTAGAAAAACATAAGATTAGAAAGAAAACTAGTACATTGAAATACAGTTATCAAAATACTTTTTTTAAAAAAAGCACATTTATAGGCTACAAATCAATTGTATAATTATATTGATGTGATCTGTTATATAGAAAATTTTGTAAAAATCCACTTATTCCCCTTTCATATTTTCATCAAAAATACTATAAAAACGTAGTCTTCTCATAAAGATTCATAGCAATGAGAAAGAAGTCAAATGGGACATTGTACTTTTTTTAATTTATGATTTTCTTTCCAGTAAATTGGTAATATTTCCTTTTTCAAGTGTCTTGAAAATAAGATCGATAGTGTTTTTAAAATGTCACATCCAGAATAGATTTCTTCTATCTTCTTGGTCTAAGTCAGTTTATCTTCCTATCTTTATCCTTTTTTGTGCCACTTATACACCTGTGTATGGGACAGTACAGGCTAAAGGGTTAGAACTAAATATAGTTACACTGTAATATGATGGTAAAGAATTGGTACAGAAATGATGACAGATCAACTTCATTTTTCACCTCTTTATTCTTCTTCCAGTTTCATCTATAAATGTACTCAAGATAATCTAGCTTCTTTGAGTCTTATTCATGTTTCTTCAGATTCGTTTTCCACATCACTGCTCTTTATGGTTTGGTGACTCAGTACTGGCCATAATCTTCCAATTTCCTCTTCCTCCATCACACACTGCAAAAGTGTACATTATTTTTCTAGTGTTGCCCTTGGGAATTGTCTCTTTACTCAACAAGACATATTTTCTGACAAAGGCAGTTTCTGGGCTCTTTTGGTCTTCTTGTTGTGACAATTGCTTTGTAACACTTAAATTTCTGTACAAAATGTTGAAGGTCTATATCAAAGTATTTTTCTTTGTTCATTTCACATTTTTAGTTGTGTTTGTTGTTGTTCAGTTGTTTTTTAATCATGACTCTTTATGACCCCATTTGGAGTTATCTTTGCAAAGATACTGGAATGAGTTGCCATGTCCTTCTCCAGACCATTTTACAGATGAGGAAACTGAGGCAAACAGGGTTAAGTGACTTGCTCAGAGTCACATAGCTAGTAAGTGTTTGAGGTCAGGTTTGAACTCAGCAAGATGAGCCTTCCTGACTCCAGGCCTGGCACTCTATCTACTATACCACCTAGCAAACTGCTTGCTTGAATAAGTCAGGTTGGCACTATTGTAAACTGTATAAAGAATGATCTTATCTCTCTCCCTTCTATAAAAGTAAATGATCTGACTATGCACACATTTTAAAAATGGCTCTAAAAGCAATAACCTATTTCCTATCTATTAATGTAAAGTCAATTTCATTATTTGTGATTTTGTTACTAGCCATAAACAGCACCTTCTCACAGTGTTCTTGACAAAGGATTGGTGATAAAAAGGCTGGAGATTAAGCCTACCTATAAACTGAAGTCCATGAATGTTTGTCTAGTATCTATTTATCTCTTTGTCTTTCTTGACTCTTGGTGTTTCTGTTGGTTTGGATTATCAACTATTATAGAATTTCTTTGCTCTTCCAACTTTGCAACACATGTTGGTGTTTAAGCAGTAATTATCTGCATGGTGGTCCTTTTTACCTATATTCATCATGAGTTCTGCAAAACAAAGACAAATAATCCCACAAAATGATGTTTCTTATTATCTTCAGGTATAACATCAAGCTAATACTACCAAGTTCCTTGACTCTACTAGGAGACCATGTGAGTCTTTTTTTTTTCAGGAAATAAGCATTTATTAAGCACTTAATATGTCAGTCACCAATAAACATTTTTTTCATATTTCAAATGCTTTATTAACTTCTGATTTACATCATTAATTTCTCCCAGATTTTGAGTTACAAATTTTCTCCCCATTTTTCTCCTACCTACCACCCCAAAATAGTAGTCCCACAGGATATCCCCTCCTTCAATCTGCTCTCTCCCATATCTTCTCCCATACCCCCTTCGACTTTTCCCATAGGGTATGGTGGATTTCTATGCCCCAGTGACTGTATAACTTATTTCCCAATTACATGTAAAATAGTATTAATAATAGAATATATATGTATATATTTAAACATTTGATTTTAAAACTTTGAATTCCAGATTCATTCCCTTCCTCCCTTGTCACCCACCCTTACTGGGAAGATAAGCAGTTCAGTATAGGTTGTGCATGTGTGGCTAATGCAAAACAATAACAGAGTAGATATATTGTAAAAGGCTGACTATATTTCCTTCCCTCCTATCCCACTTCCCACTTGTTCTATTCTCTACTTTGATCTTGTCCCTTTTCAAAAGTGGGTGCTTCCAACTTCCCTCCCGCCTCCAGCCTGCCCTCCCTTCCATCATCCCCCCCTCTCATCCCCTTCCCCCCTACTCTCCTATAGGGTGAGATACCTCATAAAGTATTTAGTGTATATTTCATTCACTCCTCGAGCCAAATTCAATGAGACTAAGGTTGACCCATTCCCTTTTGCCTTCCTATTCTTCCCCTCCATTGTAACCATTTTCCCTTGCTTCTTCTATATGAAATAGTTTACCCCATTCTGTCTCTCCCCATCTCCTCTCATTATATTCCTCTCTCCCCTCTTAATTTCACCTTTTAAGTATCATCCCTTCCTATTAAATTGGTCCTGTGCCCTCTATCTATGTATACCTGTATACATATATACACACATTCACAAATGTATCCATACACCCATATATCCTTCAATATAGACATATATGTGTATATATTTCTATTCCCTTCAACTATATTCATGCTGAGAAAAGTTTCATCAGTTACAATTATCATTTTTCCATGTAGGAATGTTTATAGTTCAACTTTGATAGGTTCCTTATGATTTCTTTTCCCTGATTACCTTCTCATGCTTCTCTTGATTCTTGTATCTGAATGTCAAATTTTCTATTCAACTCTGGTTTTTTCATCAAGAATGCTTGAAAGTCCTCTATTCCACTGAATGACCATATTTTCCCCTGAAACATGATACTCAGTTTTGCTGGGTGATTCTTGGTTTTAATCCCAGGTACTTTGCCCTCCAGAATGTCATATTCCAGGCCCTTTGATCCCTCAGTGTAGAAGCTGCCAGATCCTGAGTTGTCCTGATTGTGTTTCCGCAATATTCAAATTGTTTCTTCCTGGTTGCTTGTAATATTCCCTCCTTGATCTGGGAATTCTGGAACCTGGCTATAATATTCCTAGGAGTTTTCTTGTGGGAATCATTTTCAGGAGGTGATTGGTGGATTCTTTCAACCTCTGTTTTGCCCTCTGGTTCTAAAACATCAGGGCGGTTTTCCTTGAGAATTTCTTGGAGGAAGATTTCTAGGTTTTTTCTTTGATCATGGGTTTCAGGTAGTCAAATAATTTTTAAATTATCTCTCCTGGATCTCTTTTCCAGGTCAGTGGTTTTTCCACTGAGATATTTCACATTGCCTTCTATTCTTTCATTTGTTTGGATCTGTTTAACAGTATCATGGTTTCTCATAAAGTCATTAGTTTCCATTTGCTCCAATCTAATTCTGAAGCAATGATTCTCCCCAGTGAGCTTCTGAGATTCTTTTTCCATCTGGCAAATTCAGCTTTTTAAGGCATTCTTCTCCTCATTGCCTTTTTGAGCCTCTTGCTGTTTGAGCAAGTCTGTTTTTTAAGGTGTTATTTTCCTCAGTCAGGCTGTTGACTCTCATTTCATAATTTTCTTGCATCACTCTCATTTCTCTTCCCAATTTTTCCTCCACTTCTCTTATCTGCTTCTTAAGGTCTTCTATGGCCTGTAACCAGCTAGTATTTTCCTTTGAAACTTTTGGTACAGGAATTTTGACTTCACTGTCTTCCTCCAGTTCCATGCTTTGATCCTTTTTGTCCCCAAAATAGGAGTCTAATGTTGGATTCTTCTGTTTGCTTTGCTTCCTTTGCCTGGTCATGTTGCCACTTAATTAATTAACTTTTGGGCTTTTTGCCACAGTAGGACTCTGCTACACAGACAGGGGAACTTCATACCAAAAGCTGGGGTTTTCTCAGCTGCTGGAGGTATTAGTTGGGTGCCCTCTCTGAAACTTCCATACACTCTGGCAAGCTGGTCACATACCCCAGGACCTCTACCCTAGACAACAATCCAGATCCAAGCAGCTTAAAGCAAGAGCAATTACCCCTCAGACTGGTCACTTGGTACCCCTACAGTCTGCAGGCCAGAATCTGAAGCTGCCACATGGCAGGGACTGTGCCACAGTCCTCAGTGGCTTCTCACCCCAGGGGCAAAAGCCAATGCACTCCCAGTTTAAAGAAACCAAGGGTTGTAAGAGACAGAAGTCAGAAGGAAGAAGAGTAATGAGAAACTGAGCTGGATGAGAGGGCATTGCCTTTATTCAATTATCTTCATCTTGTGTTTGATTCCATCTACTTCTCTGCCTCTTCAAATCTTCATCTCCTTTGTAGAAAGTCCAAAGCTTTCTCATCTTCAACTACACATGTTATTCTATTATTAAACTGGGAAATTCTCTGTATTTGGAGTGAGAGGAACTAGGTTCAAAGTCAAGCTGTGCTATGTACCACCTATGTGACCCTGAGCAAATAAATCACTTATTCTAAGCCTCACTTTGGAATCAATTATCTCTTTGAGCTCTCAGTGTGTGAACCTAAGATAGCAACAAAATCTAAGTAACCAAAATATATTTATCTTTGTTTTTTTTAAATAAGTGTTCAACAAGTGTACTGCAATATGAGATGACCAGGTAACCAATGAAATTCTGTTTTGTTGCTTTTAAAAGTGTGTTAAAACCAGCTACAGCAACTCCTTTGTTTGCTTCTCCTAGGAGAATCGATGGGCCTTTAGATTCAACTTTCTTTTGTCTTCTAGTTTCAGTTATTGGAAGAACATCAACCCAGATATGATTATGTCCTGATAGCAATATATCTACTCAGTCACTGAATAAGAATCTCATATTTAAAGGACCAAGAGTTAGTACTTACAAATTGACTAAAATCCATGTGATTCAGCAACCTATAACCCCTCTTCTGTCTCTGCACAAGTAGAAGTGTGTTACATATGACAAAGGAGGATTTTGCATTTTTCCTCTATCCCTTGAGTTGCAATGGCCAAAGAATTTATCCCTGTAATGGTCTAGCAACTGAATCAGGTTCTTTATAAATGATTAGACTTGTCCTTTGAAAGAATATACTACTACCTGTCACCAGAACTATACTCAGATCCTTCCCAACATGGACAAGTCTGTCAGAACATAATTTTCCTTGGCATAGCTTGCAAGAACCTATTGTCACCACCAAACCATGATGAGGCAATCATAGAAAGAATTTTTTGGGGGGATGACAAAATTGTAATATATTTTAAATGATTAGCCATTAAAGAATAACAGTATTTAAAGCTTGAAAGGATTATAGAAGTCATTTATTCAAACTTCTTAATTTTACAGGAAAACAACTGATGCCCCAAAAGGGGAAGTGTTTTCTCAATTGTCAAAATTTTGTATTTAAACATTTTCTCATAGATGTTTCTGTATTCTCTACACTTTTAACTGGAGCCATAACTATGCATTATTTCTCATAGCCTAAACATGGTTTAACCTAAATATGTCAGGGAAAAAGCCAATATGTATCAGAGGCAGGGCTTGAACCTTAATATATGCATGTACCCCTTCTTCAGTATTGCTTGAATATTAGCAGATTAGATAATTAGCACAAGACACATCACAATTCTTCTTTAATTAGAATTCTTAAATTTTTGTATGACAGAAATAATAGTATATTCAAATTCCTTTTGTTTAGCACTTTACAGCTTTCCTCACAACAATCCTTTGAGGTCCTTTGTAGAAGTAGAGTAGGAAGGCATCTTAAAAGCAGAAATTTTTCAAAAGAGCCTCAGGTTAAGTAACTTGCCCAGAGTCACTCAGGTAGTAAATGACAAAGCCAGGATTCAAACTCAGGAACAGGGACTCGTGAAGTTCAGCATTCCAAACTCAGTACTCTTCCTGTACAGCACCATGGACTGGAAGTATTTATGTACTTATTCTGGCTATCTTTCTATGGTATGATTGAGTTTCAGCTTTTGGGTCAAGGACCCTTGGAAAGATTCAGTGTTATCATAAGGAATCCCTGAATATACATGCCCCAAGCATTGTAATTTTTGTTTCTATATAATTTCAATGAGATTTTTTTACTCTAAATAAATATACCTTCTATAGAGTGACTAAATAAATAACACCTTCCAAATATGTGTATGTATTGCTAATTTTCAAATGTAGGTTGATGTTCTTATGATAAATGAAATAAACCTGCTGGCATTACTGAATTCTTAGGAGATTTTAATCATCATTTTCTAAATTATTAGATATTAATTATTCAGTGACCACATGTTTTAGCCCAATGTGTACTTTTGACTGTAAAAAGAGGATGTCATCCTTGAAAGGGTTGATGACCATTTGACTGCATCTGAGTGTATGCCCAGAGTGTGTATAGATTGATCAGAAAGATCAATGTTAAATATGTTACTCATTGAGTCTCTATAGCTAAGTAACCAAATTATTTCTGGCAAGTAATTCAACTTATTTGATCTTCTGTTTTCTCATTTATAAAAGTAGAAAATAATACTTATACCAGCTTCCAACAATACGGTTGTTTGAGGAAAGGTAAATTGCTGTGTATAGTTAAGTTTATTATTATTTCTGCTATGCACAAGTCCAGAATTTTAATTAAAGAACAATGGAGATATGCATGCCTTTGTGCTAATTAAGATTAATCAGCTATCCGAACAGTGAGAAAACATTTCAAATTAGTAATATTTTTGTCTTTATATCAATTTCAAGGCCTAAGGTGATTTGTAACCACATGTTTATTTTGACTGAGCAATATTTCCCTGTGCAAAAGTTACCTCCAAGTCCCTCCTGGTATGGAATGTGTGTCACGCTATTTCACCACTTTTAAGTCCCTAAAGTTTCACTTATTAATTGTACTTTAATAAAGACCTATGGAATAGCTAAAAGGAGCACTGGATTTTGAGTCAGACAACCTAGTTTTAGATTCCATACTGTGAGGCTTACTACCTCTGTGACTTTGGACAAGTCACAGTCTCTCTGGGACTCCATTTTGTCATATGTAAAAATTGCAGGAGATGGTAGATTACATGGTTTCTAAGGTCTGCATTTTAGTTTTACACCAGATGACCTTTTTTGTGGCTCATTTGGGATGCTGACAAATGTCTGAGGAAGTCACAATCAATGAATAACTAGATGAATGAATTTCAACTGTTGTTTGGTCAGTCATTCCCATGGTGGGGGGTGGGGGAGAGAAAGAAGTGGGGAGGAAGAGGAGCAGCCACACATGAGACTGGGACATCCAGAAATGATTTGTGTTACTCATATTCCAGTTTGTTCCTATGTATAATGACTAGTGCTTTAGCATAATTAACTCACTGTATAAAAAAAATGCTAGATATGCTATGGATCCTTTGAATTAGATTTCCTGTGTTTCAGTTAAAATACCACTTAGTACTCTCTTTGATGTATAAAACACAGAAAATACTATTCTATTGCAAGATTCATCTCTCTAGTTCTGAAATGCCTTCAGATGGAAAAGCTTGAAATTCTTTTCACTCTTCTTTTGTCATGATGTTTCATTTAAATATACACATGTTCAAGGTCTTAGGCATAACAGCAATGTATCACATTATTAGATTTCCTGTGATAGGTATCCTAAATTTCATTCTTCAGGAGAAAAGAAATTATTTATTCAGCAGAAGAGATTTTTTTTAAACATCTAGGCACCGAGACAATTCGTGACTTCCAACCAACTATCTGGAAAAGAAAGAAAAAATTAATGAATTAACAATTGTTGGGCTTTTTTGTTTGTTTTTTACTTTCCCTTTACAAACAAGGTTAAAAGTTGGTTTGTTTTGATTTACCTGATTCACCTAATTGTTTCAATACCATGGAAATAAAACCATTTTTTTTCTTTAAGTAGAAATATGTATGAAGGGCTTTGGAAAGTATAACTATCTATATCCAACTTTCTTCTTGCATAATCACATAAATATACCTGTCAGAAGTCTCTTGGGTAAGAAAACACAAATAAACTCTTTGTAATATAGAATATGTCATATTTCCCACATTTCAATGGACTTTTGAAGCCTGTATTAGATCTAGAATATCCTGTATGATCACTGTCCTTACCATCACGATCATCATGATCATCATCAGTTTATTTTTAAAATTCAGATAATCAGTCAAATGAATCTTCCTATTGGTCCATAGTATTAACAATACAGGGTTAGACAGAAAAATTTCCTGAATTTTAAAACTATAGAAAAGAACTTTCTTTTGAAGTAATGTCAATAGAAATACACACTTCTATAGGAGACTGTAGGACCACCCTCTTAAATCACATAGAAAAGTTTTAGGATGAACCAATTGAAAAAATATATATTGTGAGAAGTTATTACATATTAAACTCCAAGGGGCATCATGATGCAAAGAATGGAGGTGCTGACCTTGTAGTCAGGAAGCCCTGGGTTCTAGCCCTTTCTTTCACATGTAATAGCTGTATGATTATGGACAAATCACTTAAGGTTTCAGTGTCCCAGGAAAATTTCATAATATAAATTACAAATGAGTTGCCCATCTGTGGTAGTGGAGGTAATTCCCATGCTGGGTCCCTAAATAGATAAAAGTACAGATTTGGCAAATAAACACCATAACTAAATTAATTTTGCTCAATGATACCATGTCCTTACACTGGCATAATCAGGTATAATTCAGCTTTTAAAAATCCGGAAGAGGGGGTGGATAGGTGGCACAGTGAATAGAGCACTGGACCTGGAGTCAGGAGTACCTGAGTTCAAATCTGACCTCAGACACTTAACACTTACTAGCCGCGTGACCTAGAGCAACTCACTTAACCCCAGTTGCTCTGCCCTCCCCCCTTCAAAAATAAAATAAAATAAATAAAAATCCAGAAGAAACAATACATTTAAAAGAGAGTTTCTTTTCTACCATTTCCAAAAATAAATTATTCGTTTGTGCTAGTTACTTTTCCCCAAATAATTCTAAAAAATGGAGTCTAAATATTTACCCAAAACTAAGGGGGTTTATTCCCCTTGTTATTTAAACTTGATTTCATTACAAAGCAATTTATATGTTTCTAATTATTGTCACTACATTAATATTTTCATATATAAAATGCCTTTCAAAGTAAAATTGAGAGTTAAATCTATTTCTTAATATTAATTTTTGCCTTTTCCCAATGCAATGATAATTATTATCATTATATTATCACAAAGTGACCATTAGTGACCAATTTTGAGTTTTCTGATCACTTTCAAATCCACAGTGTCCCAAAAAAATAGGACTTCATTGCTCATTTTCTAGAATAAATCATGTTCAAAGATTGAAGATGACTAAGATAGCTTATCTGAATACTGCCAAAAGAAACAAACAATTCCAGAAGCTAAAAAGCTTCTTGTCAGCCAGACAAAATTGGATAGTAGATTACTTAAAAGGGGTCATATGAAAGAAAATTTGAGTTGGATCCTAGGAACATATAACTAGGAATACAAACAGCTTATTCCCATTACCCACACACAAAAAAACCTGATGATATCCAAAAAAACATTAATATCAACTCAAAGATGTGCAATTTTCTTTTCAACTTCATTTTGCAAGTACTTAATTTTAGAGTGAAGTTATTTTATTCTTCCTCAGCAGCTTTTCTCAGTATTCTTTTTAACTCTAACATTTCTGGTAAGTTTTTTTTTTCCTCCAGTGCAGATTCATTTACATCATCACAAGAGGGGACTATAGACCACACAGAGTCTGCATATTTTTCTGTATTTGTATTCCTTTTCATCTTTACCTACCTTGATGCACATATCAAAGCTATAATTGTTTGCTAGCTAGCAAAATCTAATGGCTCCCCCTGGTCAAAAGCTGTCAACAGCAATCAATCCAGCAATGGACCATTGCCTGAAATATAGGAGAATTGCATATGGTTGTATTCCTTGGTGAGCTACAAGCAAAAGCATTTTTAAATGAAAAGTCTTCACCAACCCAACTCAACTGACAGATGACCAGTGGAGACTTGGCTTTTTTGCTTCTCTACAGGTCAGAGGATGAGGGAAGACATCCCAACCTTCTAGCCTGATTTTCTGTCCTTTACTTAATGGTGTGGCAAAATTTCTGAGTCTTAGACAGTATATCCTGATTTATTAGGTGTCCAAAAGTAAACCTGTGCTCCACAAGGTATAAAGAAAACAGACCTCAAATGGTCACTCCAGATTTCCTGTTCAGCATAAAGGCTGTTAAATTCATTAGGGAATCCAGCAAAGAAAAACACAGTCAGTATCAAAAACATGTCTGATCCCAAAACTATAAAACGCCACTTAAGAAATTCCAAAATCTGTGATTTGTTTAACATTCATGTTATCTGCGTGATATTGTATAATCTTGGTGACACCCTCCAACATCATAACTCTAAAGATCAAACCAACCATTTATTTAGCCTCATGCTGAGCTTCCCGTCCAGTGCTAATTAGGATTTTCATCTCTGTAAAACCGTATGTACTATTGGCATTAGAATGGTTTTTCCACTTGTGGCCCAGCTTATTTGACAATGTCTATGTCAGAAGGCACTAAAGTAGTGCTGCTTTTTTTTCCATCATGATTCCTTCTACCCTTTCACCTGCCTGCCAGAATTCCTCCAATAATTCCTCAGAAAGAAACCCAAGAAAGATTTCCCATTATCTCAGTTTATAAGCATTCAAACGTAACTGGAATAAGAACAGAATTTTCACCCAGTAGTTCAGCCACCCTCTTTCCAACCTCTGTTTAAAACAAAACAAAACAACAACAAAAAAGATTATAAACCTTTCTCAAGTTGAAAGTAAAGGTCACAGGAAAAATATTGCCTGTTTGTTAGGCCACAAAGTATTTTCCTTGGAGAATGAAGTGTGTGGTTAATACATCCTATATCACAGAATAAATAAGAGGAAGACAGCAGTTGGAGGACAGAACTCCAAGGAGATAATAAATGTCCATTTGAAGGAGGAGGCTTATGTCTTATGTCCATATTTAACCACAAGCACAGCATGGTGTTGTGCAAGAAGAAGTTGCAAGTCTGTGCTGCTGTCTTTCAGAAGAGACATAAAAATAAGGTTCTGACAGTTTCTGTTGATTAAAAAAAATGGAGGGCATCTGTTATCTCTAATGGAAAAACTCTGCATCAGTAGTGATGAAAGTTACTTCTTGCTATATCCTTTGAAAAACTCATAAAGTACTTGAGAATACTTGTGGATGAGCATTGCTATTAAATTGCACATTGTTCCATTTCAAAGGCAAGATGCCATCACATTGGATCTAACTCTAATAACCAATTATACATGATGTTAAAGCACATTTGCTGTAATTACAAATACATTGGAACACTATGGGTTTACTATAAGCAGGACAATACCTTTCAGGTTGAATGGATCCATTTTTCTTCTGACCTTTAGCTCCTTGTCTTGGTGAAACTAGTAGTGGTTGTTTCTTTGCTTTTTGGAGGGCAATTTTGGGGTTAAGTGACTTGCCCAAGGTCACATGGCTAGGTTTTTTGTGTTAAGTGTCTGAAGCCAGATTTGAACTCAGGTCCTCCTGACTCCAGGGTTGGTGCTCCATTCACTGCACCACCTAGACGCCTCTTAGTAGTGTGTTTTGTTCATCATAGTTTCTCCTAAGATTTGTCAAATTCTCTGGGTATCAAATGAACCGTGACAAGAATTTTTTTTATTATTATTTTTACACCCATGTATACTTTCAAGCAGAATTGCTTCTGATTAATAAAAACACTATGTTGTCCAAAAATCCCTTTAAGCAATCCAGTGAAATCAGTTTTTCTTTGAAACAAGAAATCACCTTTTGCCAAGAGTAAATGGAACAGAAACTTCAAAGATGTAAATTTTCTCTGAAGCTTTCAAAGCTTAGAAAACTCTGGATTCTTCCATGGTTAACATCTGCATAAATTTCTACTCATCTTCTTGTCTCCATCTAGCTTACTGAAATATGTTTATCATACATAAACCAACATAGCAGTCAAACATTTTTTTAAATGAATCTATGATCTCATCAGCCTAGGGAATTTGTGATTAGGTTAAGTGATTTGGCCAGGGTCTCAGTCAATGTGTGTCAGAGGCAGGACTTGAACCCAGTCCTTGCTGACTTTGAGGGAATCTTTCAGCACTAGGCCATGCTGCATGAATGATACTTTACCATCATCCATTTCCAGGTATCCTAGGCTGTCAAGGAGAGCTCTGCCACAAACCAACCTGTCAAACCAACAGTGGCATGGTAGATGGGACTGAGTATATAGACTTCCCAAGTCCTTAGTCATTGTCTATATTGGTACTGATGCTAATAGTCATTAAGCTTATTCCATCTGTCTCAGACCTTACGAGGGACAGTGCTACAGTCATCAGGTCACATGGAAATTTCTGACCTTTTAAACTTGGGAATCCTTTCATGTAGTAGGTCTGAAATTTGGATCAAGGATTATTCATCTGTGGGTGGCATAAGTTTCAGCTTAGAACTTCCACTTTCCCTTGAGAAACAGGCAGAACAGGTGGATAAAGGATGGAGAGGGAAGATGATAATTCATCATCCACAGTATGTGCTGCTTAATTTCATCTCAATCCTTTCAAATACACAGTGCACTCTTACTACTTCTTTTTCATTTTCTTTAAAAAATAAAAAAGATAGTGCAGTGGTATACATAGAATTCATTGGACTTGCAATCAGGAAGACCTGAGTTTGAATCCTATCTCTCATTTAAATTCTCTCTCACTCACTTTCCTCATCTGTCAAATAAGAATATTAGATTAGATCTCTAAATTCCCTTCCATGTCAAAATCAACAATTCTTTCACAAGATCTTGGATAAGAGAAAGATCACATTGCTGGGCTGGCATATTTACTGTCACTCTGAAGAAATTTTCTCATTGCAAGTGTAGGCACAACCTTTGGTCTTGTGTCATGAGTAAAAAGGGAATGTTTTAGTTTTAATTAAATGACCTTTGATGTCTTTGCAAGATTACAATGGAAGATTTCATAGATTTTTCACACATACACATCTAGCCTATTTTTTTCCTGGGACTCAGACCAAGGTTGCCTTACTACACACTCTATCACTTTGATTCTAGGCAGAGATAGAGTCTACAGAGTTATACATTCTGACAAGAGGTCAAAAAATTTAGTCTGGGTCTCATTCTCATCACCAATGATTTCTTCTCCTAATCGAAATTTTCTCCATACATCCACAGGGAAAGAGAGACTTAGGTCAAGACAATTGCTCTGCAGAGTGGTGTAGCAACAAGACTTTGCTCTCTATACAGGGCTCTCACACAGACTTACAGGAGGGGCCTGGTTTTCCTGGCCCCTTCCCATACTCCCACCCAGCTATGCGTTAAATAACATTTCATTTAAAGGAAAGGGAATAGAACTGGGATGTAATTAGTTCTAGGTAACCTCCCAGTTACGAAGCTTCTATAAAACTTTTCATCTTGGCACTTTCAGTGCAATTTATAGTCTTAGAGTTTTCTGAAGAACTGAGAAATGAAGAGACTTTACGAAGGTGACACAATCTTGGATTTTTGGGATAGAGGTGGAATTTGAACCTAGGTCTTCCTAGCTCCAAGTCAGGCTCCTTTCCACTGCATTACATTGCCTCTCTTCATTTAAAGATAATAATGAAATTTAAAGATGAATCTGCTTTGAATTTAATTTCAATTAAATATGAATGTTTACAAAACCAAATGCTCTACTTCATTTTTTGGCTTAAAAATATTCCTTATCTTGAGGTAGAATTCTTTCTCTTCTTATCTATCTCTAGTTTGAGAAATAAACAAGTATATGAAATTCAAAGCCTACCAAACTATTGACAACTACAAATTACACATAAAACCTTTCACAAAAATGTTATTAAACAATCTGCCAATCTGCTGTTAATATTGGAAAAATTAAAATATCAAAAGAAAATAAAATCCTACATCCATTAGCCAAATATTCAATATTCATTTGTTTTAAAATTTCAAAGGTAGTAAATTATAGACACAGAAAAAACCTTGGTGATAGTGTACTTAATTAGGACTGGTATGATAGAGGGGGTCAAAATTATTTAAAAGCATGAGTATTATTTCTCAATGTGTTTCTTCACTTAGATAAGAAAATATGCAAGAAACCAGGAACCAGACATGATCTGGTTTCAACATGTCCTCCCTCTAATGAGATAGTAGGTCAGTAGTGAAGGCTTACAATTATAAAATGGTACAATTTCTAATTACAATACATTTCCACAATCACAGACTAAACAAATTTTGTAATCTTATTATTTTAAAATTCTTCCCTCTAATATTCTTGTCTAGCAGCTCTCGTAATTTAATCTGTTCAAGGCATGTTAGGACAGATAGGTGATTAAAGTCACTACTAATTAATCAAGCATAACCTTAAAATGCATTGCAAAATACATATGTATTACACAAACTTTTAGCTATAACTCACATACATTTAAGTCATTTCCATTCATCTGGAGACCTTAAATTAGATAACAATGGTATTCTCACTCTTTCTGTCTGTCTCTCGCTCATCTCTCTTACTCTTCAATCTCTGTCCCTGTCTCTTCTCTGCCAGTCTGTGTTTGTATCTTTGAGTCTGTCTCTCTTTCCTACACATACATATATTAACTCATTTTCTCATCTGAACTATAACAGATATTTAAGTTCAAACTTTAAACATTCAGTGAATGAATGATAAGGATATAAGAGTAGGAAAAAAGATATAAAAAGAGTAAGTCACTTTTGTTTGAGACCTTACTTTCATCCAGTTGTAAATATTTGACCTTTGAACTATAAGTAAATTTTAAAGAGAAGATGGTGAAGAAAATGATGAGAATTTGTCTGTCTTCTTCCTTTTTTGCTATTGTTCATTTACTTGGTATTTTCTTCTCTTCCTCCTCTCTTTCTCTTTTCTTCTTTCTTTCTTCTTCCTTTTTCCCCCCAGTTTTCTCATCTCAACTTGTGGATATATAAGGGAAAAGAGGTTTTTTTAAAAAAAGAGGTTCTTTTCAAAGGCTAAACTGTTACTCTGTCCTTAAATTTAGAGTGAAGTATACAAATTGCTTACCTTTTTTTGAGGGGCTTAACCTAGCCTTGAGTGCATCCTAAATTGTTTTCAAGTGGTCATGGATTTTTTTCATTACATCTTCAATGACATAGCTGATCATTAGCCCTAAAAACCATTGCTATTACCATTATTAAACTTATACTATTGATATATTTTATTTTAAAATTTTAAAAATCATATTATATTATACCATATAATAATAAGCTATTTACAATGAACTATGGAGAAATAACATAAATCTTGGAGTCTTTAAAGCTCAAAGACTTAGTTTGTTTTTTTTTGAAAATATGTATATTTCAAATTTTAATCACAGCCTCTCCCCCACCCCCAATCCCCACCTCCAATTCTGTTGCCACCCACCAGGGGAAGCATTTTAAAATGTGTGTCTTGTACTATCTCCCTCTTCTTGCCAAATGGAAAGCAACAACTACTTTCTGTCATTTTTCTCTCATGGATTTGTTGTATAAAGAAAAATAGCATTATAAACACTTTTTGAATATTTTTTCACTATTCTTTCTTTTCTAAACAAAGTAGGAAGTACTAATGTGTCCTCAATAAACGTGAGAGGTATTATAACAATGCAATAAAATTTTCTAATCAATGTTATTCTTTGAAGGGAAAATATATTACTAGAATAATAGAATTTTTTTTTAAACTGTTAATATTATAAAGGCATGTATAATTAATTATTTCATGAATGGCTATGATAGGCCATTAAAATTTTCAAGGATATTCTTATTATAGTTTGTCTTTTTAAAGGTCACTTATAAGGTCTAAACATTGGCCTTTCATTATTCTCTATCTTTTTTTTCTGAGAGTAATAGTAATGAATCTAGGAAGATAATTCTTTGCCTCAGTGATCTGTTGTTTTTTGGACATGATGTACCCTTTTCCATCATTTATTGCCTTCTTTATTATTCTTCTTCACTAATCTCTTTGATACTTTCGTTGCCCTTTCTATCTCTTTCCTTCAGATGTTAGCCAAGGTTATAAAAAAAAAGCAGCAGTAGTCTATGACAATTACTAATATCCCCAGAAGTGCAATTGAGAAACAACTGAAGCCAGCATTCCTTGGACAACATCTGACAGGAAAAAATCTATTGGCACAAGTAGTAGCAATGCTTTTTTTCCCCATTTAGTTCTGTCACCCTAGTTAACAATAGCTCCCAGGTGTGCTACAGTAGGCTGGTATCCATTTTCAGCATCAAAAATGTCTATACCAATAATGGGAGCAAATCATTTTAAATTTCTTATGGCTACTGTATATTCGAACAGCTATTGGACTTGTAATTATATTAAGTGTCAGTATGACCAAAACATTGTTTTATCTTTCTGGGGAGTTTGACTACTGACTAAATTGTTGGAACTTTTTGTTTGTTTGTTTTCAAAAATCAGTATGTGTCCTTCAGAATGATCACTCATTTTTTAAAAGTATGATTTTTTTTTTATAAAGGGAGGTTAGTGAAGTTTTGTAATCTTCCTCTTCCTTTTTTTCTGCCTCCATATGTTTTAGATAAAGAGACTCACAAGCTGACTTTATGCTGAACACTCTCAGGTCTTTAGTAGTTTGAGGATATAAGCCAATGGAAACTAGAAGGAGGCCCCAGAATCCTATTATCCAGTGTACTGTAAGATATGAATTTGAATCAGATATTCCATTGGGGGTGAATATAAATATAGAATGTTAAAAGTTATTCAGTCAAAAATATATTTATTAAGTACTTACTATAATGGGACTTTAGAAATCATCTACCCAAGCCCTCTCATTTTATACATGAATAACTCCTTTTTGGAGATTCTCTCTGTCTCTCTCTGTCTGTCTCTGTCTGTGTGTGTGTGTGTGTGTGTGTGTGTGTGTGTGTGTGTGTCTCTTCCCCCCTTCCCATCTACAATCTCTCTTTCTATATAATAATAATATACGTTGGTTGCATCTATACCTTTGGCCTATAAGTATAGGGAAATCTCAGAGGTGGGATACTTTTTACAAAGGCAGATTGGCAAAGTCACTATAATTTATAGTCTTAAAGAGATGTCTGGGGGAACTGAGAGTTTATGATTTGCCCAGCATCACGTAGTCAGTATGTGCTAGAGGAATGATTTAAGGGTAGACCTTCATAAATCTAAGGCCAGGCTTCCATCAGTAAACCCATACCACCCGTCATATTGAAAATAGATGGCACTTCAGTGGTGCCTTAGGGTTTATAAAACACTTTACATGCATTGGTTCCTCTCAACATCACCTAACTATGGGTGTTTCCTAAAGCCTTGGTCCCAGACTCTCTCCTCCTTACAATGCACCTTCTTTCTTGGTAACTTCAGCAGCTTCTATGGGTTTAATTATCACCTCTATGCATTAAAGATATTACCACCCAGATCTATTTATCTGACCCCAACCCTCCTCTGAATGCATCATAACCACCTATTAGATATTTTATATTGGATGTCTCAGAGACATCTCAGATTTAACATGAATAAAATGGAACTCATATTTTAATCTCAAACCCTTATACTTCCCTATATTTTTATCAGATACTACCATTTGCCCCCATTTCTAAGGTATATAAACTAAATATTGTACTCAACTCCTTATTCTCATTTATCTCACAATTCCTATCAGTTGTCAAATCTTGATGTTTCTGCTTCTACAAAGTCTCTCGCATATGAATTTTTCCTCTCTCCTCACACATTTACCACCTTAATTCTGGTGCTCATTGCCAGTCTTTCAGCTAGATTATTTCAAAGGCTCCATAAACTGTCAAAATCATTTTCCTTTAGTGAAAACATAACAATGTCACTCTCTTACTCGATGAACTCAAACATACATGTTGCTCGAGTCCAGTGTAACTTTCAAGCCCTTGACAATCTTGTTCTAGCGGCTAGCCTATCATCTTTCCCACCTCACTGCATATCATCCCCCTCTCACACTCTGAGATCCCAACAAACTCCCTTCTTTCTGTCTCTCTCTCATAGCATCCTATGTCTGTGCTCTTTTCACTGGTCACATTTCTTGCCTGGAATGCACTCCCTCCTCACCTATTTTACAGGATGCCACTTTTCCTCCAAGACACAGTAGAAGCACCACTTATTTACAGCCTTTCCTGATCCCCCAATTGCTAATGCTGTCCCTCCCAAACTCCCTTATATCTAACTACTTTGTCTATGCATTTATTCTCTTCATATTTATTTCATATATTTATATATGTACTCATTGTCTCCCCCAATAGAATGTAATCTCCTTGAGGGAAGGGACTATTTTAGTATTTGTGTTTTTATAGTGCAGGGCCTGGTGCTATGGAATATAAGGCTTATGATTGAATATATACAAGGTCATTCACAGATTCCTGGGAGGCCTACACTGGACACTTCCTGCTACATAGAATACAAATCATTAACAATTGCTCTTTGAGTCCAGCCATCCAAACATTTTTAATTGGGTCCAATTATATTATTGTCTAATTCATATCTCTCCATCTTTTCCACAAAAATATCATGAGTTTCTTTACTGAAAACTCCATTCAAATCTAGGTACATTATATCCATACTTCTATTCTCATCTATTAGTTTGGGGATCCTATCCAAAAAAAGAAATGAGATTGTTCTGGCATGGTCTGTCTTTAATGAAGTCATGCTGGCTTTCTTTCCATTTGGGACATTCTGCAGCAATTTTTAAAGTAACCACTGGTCTATAATTTATCAACTCTTTTCTCTTCCCTGCTTTACAAATTAGGACATCACGAATCCTTTCCCAGTCTTCTGGTCTTCTTCTATTTTCCATGATCTTTCATATATTAGTGATAGAATCTCAGCAGACCCTCCTGCTGGGAGGCAGTGAGGTATAGCTGAAAGAATGCTGGTGCTTCAGAGTCCAAATAGTTGTGAAAGGGGTGGGCCCAAATCAGGGCATGGCCACTGGGGGTTCAGGGTCTGTGATGGAAATAAATGAGACACTGTACTTTATGCAGCAGTTAACAAAAGGAGAGGCAGCATAGAAAAGATGTTTAAGGATATAGGGCAGCACAGGGAAAAATGCACTGAACATATTTTAAGTTTAGTCAGAATTATTGGCATTTTCTCCATCACTTTCTTTCATCTAGACAGTCAATAAGGCAACAAATCGAGGCCTGACTTGTTGCCTTTGCAGATTTCTGAGGTGAAAATGCTCACACTGAAAATTTCTGAATTGGCTCTCATGTTTGAGAACCCCCTCCAGCATATACTTGAGACAGAACCACTTTGATCAGGTAGATAAGTACACACATTCTCTTGCCACCTTATAGAATTGGTCCTTGTTAACAAGACTTTGACCCATGAGGCCTCAGTATGTCTGCCAAAGCGAAGGGTATTGACTTCAAGAGAGAAGACATACCTCAGAAGCCACAATGATATTATCAAACACAGCCAGGAAGGTATGGCAAGTAGTACGTGGCTTATGCCTTAATTTTCTGGGTCAATTAGGTACCAGCAAGAGCCTTGTCATCTTTAAAGGGGAAAAAAATGGGCTACCCCATGTGGCCAGAGAGAAAGAATTCATCTGACAGTCGTCCCATGACAAACTGGTTTGAATATTGTTTTTAATGCTTACTATCTGAGAGACCTTGGGCAAGACTCTTAACTCCCTGAGTCTCAGTGCCTTCATCTCTAACATGGAAGGACTGGAATGGATTCCTCTGAGATCTATTTGAATTATGTCTATTATTCTGTGATTTAGTACCCATTGATATAGTTAATATGTGCAGATGACTTGAATCCATTCAGGGTAGCTACAACATATGCTCACTTTCTGCCTCCTTACTTATTTTTGGTATCAACTCCCTGTTAGTAGTTTGGTTTCAGTCATTTCCAGGGCAAGAATCAATCTCATCGGCAGAGAAAACAGAAAAAAAGAAGAGCTGACTAGCCCTTTCTCCCTGTTTTCCTTTACCATCATCATCATATCATCAATTTTAAGCAAAGGTCCTAATCCTTCTTTGATCCTCCTTTTTTCTCCCAACATAGATTCAGAAAAAGAAAACATTTGTGCTCCTTTTCTCCTTGGCTACATTTACCTCATTCTGAGTTTTAGCAGTTCTGACCACATTCTTCTATTCATCTTTAGATTATACTCATCTGGCAACTAGGTGATATAGGAGGATAGGATACAAAGCCTGGAGTCAGGAAGACCTGAGTTCAAATCTGGCCTCAGACACTTATTAGGTGTGTGACCATGAACAAGCCATTCAACCTTTCTTTGCCTCTGTTTCCTCAGCTATAAAATGAGGATGATATTAATAGCACCTACATCCCAGGTTATGAGGTAATATTTGTAAAGCACTTAGCGCAGTGCTTTACACACATAGTGAATACTGTATAAAAGTTAGCTATCACTAACTATTATTCAGTTGCCTCACAAAACTTCCATTTTCTGTATTCATCTTGTTTAAATTCAAGGTGATTGGTAAGTTCCTTGTGATTCTATGTCTTTCTCTTCACACAAAACTCCTTTTCCCTCCTCATTGGAATTATTTCCCTTTGTGTTCAGAATTCTAAAACATCTTCCATCCCTCTTAAGCTGACATCTCTGGTGCCATTTTAGTTTGCAGGATCCTATCTCTAGTTCTTCTAGTCATTTTGAAATATGTTTCTCCTCCAAATCTAGGGTGCACATAGACTACGCCAATATTTCATCTTCTTTTTGACAAACTCGAGGTGGAACTGGCAATAATAAAAAAAAATCTAGCTTAGCTCTCCTCAATGTAGAGGAAATACTGAATAAATTGGCAGATATGGTTGCTGGGTAACTTTTAATGACCTTTAAAAGATAATGAAGAGTAGATGAAAAGCTTCAGAACTGAAGAACAAATGTCCCAATTAGAAAAAAGATAGGATTCATGCAGTATGCAAGATATATGCCAGTGATTTTTTAACTTCCTTCAAAGAATATATTATTATAAATATGGCTCTTGAATATTTACCAAGTGAAACAGATCCCTAAGAGCCTACATGGTTTCATCAATCACAAGTCATACAAACCCATTTCCTTTTTTTGACAGGGTTACTAGACTGTTAAATTAGGAAAATGCCACAGACATCATTTACCTAGATTCCATCAAAGCACAACAAAGTCTCACATGTTATACTTGTGGATGAGATAGACAGATGTGGCATGGACAAAACTACAGTTAGATAGCTTTGGAACCAGTTTAATGACTAAACCCAAGGAGCCCAAAGAGTAGTCTACAGTGAATCCATATCAACTTGAAGGTGACTTTTTAGTGTCTCAGGGATCTGTCCTTGTCCCTAGGCTGTTAAACACCTTAATAAAGACTTGAATATCACTTTTTTGGTGGAACAGAGCTAGAAACAATACTTAACACATTGGATAATAGTCAAGGAGCCCAAATTGTCTCAAGAGCTTAGAAAGATGGGTCAAATATAATAATAAGATGAAGCTTAATAAAGATAAATGTAAAGTCATACCACTGGATTAAAAATAAACTTTTTTATTATATAGGGAACTCAGCTTTTGGAACAAGTGTTGGATGTAGGTTAAAATCCTACCTCTCATGCTGCTTAACCATGTGAGTTTGTACAAATCACTTTGCACAAATCCCCTAGCCCTTGGGTTTTGTCATCCATAGAATGAGGGGGTTGGGCTGAATGGAATCTGAAATCTCTTCTGATGTTACATCTGTGATCCTTTGAAATAACAGTTAATGTGAAAAATTTTGAGGGTAGGGTTAATAGACTAAAAATTCAGTATGAGTCATTAGCTCAACAAAGCAGCAAAAGCAAATGGAAAACCTTTATACAGGCCATAACTGCCATAATAAAGCTACTGTATACAAAATATTGAAGTTAGTAATCATGTGTACTATGCTCTGATCAAACTGTATCTGGAATAATGAATTAAATTCTCGGTACCACATTTAGTAAGAATATGGGCAAGTTGGTGAGTGTCCAGAGGAAGTCAAAAAGAATGAAAAGTCTTGAATTCCATATAATCATCCATTGAAGAAATTGAGTATGTTTATTTAAGAGAAAAGAAGATGTAAAGAATGAATACTAAAGCTGTCTTAAAGTGTTTGAATGACTCTTTTGTGGGAAAGGAATTACTCTCTCTGCTCAGTGAGCTCCAGTGGATCCCAGTTTCTCCCCAGGCACCTGTTTGATATTTAGAGTCCTTCACAACCTAACCCTAACCTTCCTTTCCAGGATATCTACCTTTTACGTGGGGATATATAAGATGTTCAGGGAGTATCAGCACCTTTGGTGTCAGGGCTTGCTGAGCCATTTTCGGGACTGCTCATTCACTTTGGGTGTACATCTCTCACCCAAGTCTTAACTGTAGCTCCAAGAAGCTGTAGCATCCACAGAAGCCACATTCTATTAAAACATCTCAACCTATTGTCTAAACCAGGTTGAGGATAACCAACAGATCTCCAAACCTGATGATGAGTTAGGGATATGTCTACCCCAAACATGTGAAAACTTTCTCCTGGAAGAATGGATGGATGAAAATAATTTGCTCCAATGACAATGAAGGTGACTGAAGTAGGCACTGTGGAGTGCTAGAGTATGATCAGACACCAAAGACACCAATGTCATGCACTGCATTCTGGGTCGTTGCCAATAGTCTTGACTTTTGTCTTGCCACTGGACTTTGATGATTCTGGAAGCGAGAGTGAGGTTGAAGACTTTGTGCAACTCTGTCTCACTTCCATTCATGCACAAGTCAAGACATCACCCCATGACATCATTGGTCCTCTCTGAAAACAGAGGACAAACAACAACAACAATCTTTTACACACTCTGTGGTTTAGGAAAACTGACTTTTTGCTGTCTATTTTCCATCTCTGTGCCCCTACACAAGCTATCCCTCAAGCTTACAATGTACCCCTTCAAATATTTATCTCTTAGAATATAAAACATCTTTCAAAGCTTATCTCCCTCCACCTCCTACGTGAAGCCTTTCCTGGTCCCTGCATCTTCTAGTCCTCTCTTGTCAAAATTACCTTTTACTTTATACATAATTTGTGAGTGTGTGTGTGTATACATACATACTGGTAATGACAATAATGCCCAGGATTTATACACCACCTTAAGGCTTACAAATTGTTTTATATCTTATTTATTTGGATCTTCACATTAGCTTTGTGAAGGAGGTGCTAAAATTATTCTCAATTAATAGGCAAGGAAACTGAGTCTGAGAGAGCTTATGTGACTTTCCGGGGGTCATACAACTTATAAGTTTTTGATATTTACAGTTTTTGTCAGATGCAGTTTTTGAGTTCAGGTCTTTCTGACTCCAGATTGTCTTTTTATGCCCAGCACTCAACACAGAGATTTCATATTAATATGTGGAAGTTATAGACACATAGTTTGACTTGATGTGAGGACAAATTCCCTTCCTAATGACAAGAGCCATCTAAAAATGGAATGGCTTTCCTGGAGGAAGCCATAAGTTGTTCTTCACTAAAAAATTTTAAGTGAAGACAAGATGATGCCTTGTTGGATATCTTTTCTTGTCAGATGTAGATTGAACTACATGACCCCTCAGTACCATTACAACTCTGAGATTCAGTAATTCTGTAATCTACTTCCATGATTTCAATTATCACCTCTATGGAGAAGAATTCTCAGTCTATATACATACATATAAATAAATATATACATACATATAAATATATATATGTACACATATATACATATACGCAACCACAATCTCTTCACTGAACTACAGTTCTATATCTCAAAGTACCTCTTGGATATCATCAGATGAAAATCCCATTGGTTTCTCATACTCAACATATCAAAAAATGAATAATTTGCCCTCCAAAACTTGCTTTTCCACCATCTTCTTATATTTCTGTTGGCATTCACATTACTTTCCTGGTGTTTCAGGCTCAAAATTTCTGTTATCTGGGAATCCCCTCCTTTAGTCACTCCTTATATCCATCAAGAACCCAACTCCCATCAATTTTCCCTCTATAGGAAAGGGGTCAAACTCAAATAGAAATGGAGGGTGCTAAAGCATATATATAAGGATCTGTGTGAATAACATATTGACATAGAAAACCACAGATCAATATTATCTCTGTTTTTATTTATTGTATTAAATATTTCCCAATTATATTTTAATATGATTGATGCTGTCCTCTGGAGTGTTGTGGGTTGCATGCTGTGGCCCACATATTTTATACTTCTGCTCTACAGTATTTCTTATATCTGTCCCTCCTTTCTATCTCATTATAAGTAACCTTCTTAAGGAGTCTATTAATTATCATCTTTATTATTGTAACTGTCTCCAATATTTATTCTTCCCCAATTCATCCTTTTCAAATGACAAAAATGATCTTTCAAATACATGAGTGTATCATCTCACTGTCCATTTCAATTTTTTAAAAAATCTTCCATTGCCTATGGAATAAGATGCAAACTTCTTATCCTGACCTTTAAGAGCCTCTACATTCTAGTTTCTATATTCCCTATATGCCCTACATGCCATATTTACATTGCTCTTTTTCATGTCTTCCTTCTTGTAGACCTTTAATATAGGTTACTTCCGGATTTTATACTGTACCCTCCTGTTTCCAGGCCTTTACCGTTGCCTTTCATTCTGCCCAGATTGCAATCCTTCTATCTATCCATCTGACTGTTGAAGAATTTCTCTCTCCTCAAGGTGATGGATATGTGGAATGAATGGATCACCCATCCAATGACATGTCATATCTGGACAAGAGGCATTCTTTATCCATTTCACTTTCCCTACGTAAATTGCTATCCAATCACATTTAAATTGACATGAATTTTTGTTAAGAAGTGACCCAAATATCAGAGGCATATCATAAATACTTGTTAAATTGAGTTAAATTTGTAAAAGCTTTGTTTCCAAAATATTGATGTAAATTATCTGCATGTAGATACAGAGATATGTAACAAAGAACAGGAATATGATTTCCCATGTGTAGCACTGAGATATAAATCTGTCTACGTGTGTAAATGGGTTCCTACATATAGAGGAAAGAAACTCCCACTTGTAAAGAAAATTTAAATAGAGCCTGAGTATTATCACACACACACACACACACACACAAACACAATTTAGAGGTCTGAAGGGAAGTTTTTGGTGCTGGATATCCTTTTGGCTAGATGACCACCTATAGCAAAATAAAGCCCTATCAGCCCTAATGTCAGTTCAGAGCCCCAACCCTCACCCCAGATGAAGCTTTATTTCTATGGCTCCAATTTCCTTCAAAGTCTTCTGGAAAGACTTGGAAATGAAAAGATTGGCCAAGGCTACTTTTCTAGGGAGATAGTAGATGACTTCAGAAATAGCTCTTTAAAGTTTGCAAAGGCTTTAAATATATTATTTCATTTGATCCTCACAACCACTGAATGAAGCCAAATCTAAAAGCTGGAAAAAGGAAACTCCATAGGCATATGTGCCTAGTGTGGCCATGGCCACCATCATCTCGTGAAGACTACATCTAACAAAACTATATCCGGCAGAGAATATAGCACTAGTGGGACAGCTTCTGCTGAAGACAAAGCACCCCAAAGAGACAGATAGGAAGTAGATTTGAAAGCACTGGGATAACATCATTAGTAAGTAGCAGTGTCCTTGTAACATTTCTTACAATGCTATGCCATTAAATGCCAAAACACTGAGCAAGGAGAGAATTTGGAGAGGATGTGGTCCCAGGATCCATCTTAGGGTCATAGAAGTAGAGCTAGATAGGACCCCAGAAGTTTTCTATTCCAAACTCTTCTTTTTATAGTTATTGAAAGGTTGTTTGCCCTTATCTCCTCTAGAGAGCCCACCTTCAGGTTGTGTTGAAGAAGGAGATGGCCCCAAGTGCTACAGAACTAAAGGATCAGAGTTGGAAAAGGGAGGATCATATAACCTGAGAGCAAGTACTGTTTACTTTAACAGGAAGCATAGCAAAGATATAGTGCTTCTTTAAGTAGAATATGTTAAGGTGGTATCTGAGTGCTTTGAATCCTAATGACTATGTCTTTTGATTTACTGGGTGACTAGGAATCCCAGGAGACAGATGAGTAGGATGCCAGTATAATACCCTTGATTACCTTAGTGTTAAAATTGTGAGAACTCCCCAGAGGGAAGACTTGCAATTTATACTGAAACCATCAATTACTATTACCTACAAAGCTCCCCTTCACTCTGAGTACTGTAGAAGCACACACATTTGCTACCTTCTACATGCCCCCAGCTAAGAGGATGTCTAAAATCAGGACAGAGGATGCCTTAGGAAATCGTCATCCCCTGCTTTCCCCAATGTATGGACCTTCCTGTCTTTACCAGGTCCAGAGATGCCTTCTTGCCTCCCTGTCCAGACTCCACAGCCCTTCTTTTCTGGGAACTTTGTACACTCAGAACCTACCTTTTCACTTGGACTATACTTTTGCTTGATCCTTCCAAACCCTCCTGAATTGGTTAGAGGCTGGCATGTTGCAGTAGAAAGAGCCTTCTGTGGGTTTAGAGGCTAGGTCACTATTGTTACTATGTAATTTAGGTCACATATTGCTATGTAATTTCAGAAAAGTAATTCGCCTCTCAGAACCTCAGTTTCCTCATGTGTAAAATGTAAAATTGAACTAGACAGGCTTTAACATCCCAATTAGGTCTCATCTGTGATCTAAGAACCTAAGATTCTAAATGAACCAGTCATGGTCCTCTGATTAAAATCTAATGAGTGGAATGTGTGGGTCCCTCCAGTTTGGCCTGGATCTTTGCTTTCTGACCTCGTTTTCTATTGTGAGCTCTTTCCTGTATGCCATATTGACCATCACACCCTGCCAGCTCTGTCCAGCTCCTATTTCTCCTGCCTCCTGTTCTGTTTTGCTGCTGCCATCACCATTGAAAAACTCACCATTGAAAACTAGCTTAGTTTGCATGCATGGTGATGTTGGGAAATTTGGGTGGTGGTGAGGGAGAAAGAGGATGTTGAAATAGCAATCTATACATGAGGGATGATATATTGACTGGGAAAAAAAAAACTTAGGATGTAAGAGTTGTAATGGAGAGTTATCCTCATTTGACAACTGTTAGGATTCCCTCTCTAATTAAATTGTAAAGTCTTTAAGGAGCCAGATCATGCAAAATACTTCTTTTGTATCATTTCCAGAGCCTAATACAGGACTGGGCCTACACTGAGCTACTTATTTAATTGAACTGATCCACAAGGTATCAGTATGTTTCAGCATACCGTATTTATTAAACATATCAAAGAAAGGTTTTAAAACCCTATTTTAGCCATTAAATCCTAAAATATATATATTCCATATATATATATATATATGTATTTCTTTAACCCCAGTGTTAAATTTCTTTAAGCATAATTTAGATTTATTAATAGATTTCCCTTATAGATGTTATCTGAATAAGATTCTGAGTGAATCTTTCTTTGATTTGGGCATAAAGAAAGAGCATAGGACACAAAGTCTTATTAAAAACAATTCTCTTTTCTCAAAGCTTTTAAAAAGGAACCATCTCAGTTGCCTGAGGCCCAGTGAGGTAATAGATCACTTGAAAAGGAAATAGCTAAATTCTTAGAATGCCAAGGAAGGAATGGTTACTAAATAAGGAAAGGGTAATTTACAAAGTCTTGAATCAACCTCAGAGGAAGAACAACCATGGTAGAGAAATGCATTTAGGAAGAAAGTAGAAGTCCAAAATATCAGAGTAACTAGAGTCGGTTATAGTGTGGTTTATGGTTATCTGATACTGTGCATCATCCATTGGTCTGTGTCCAGGCCCTGTCTCATCAGTAATGACCTAATTCAGTTGGTTCACTCTGTTCTCCCCGCTTCTCTCATTGTACCTCTCTGATCTTATGCTGGTGTCACTGCCAAGGGTCTCTTCCCTTTTGCACCACCCATACTGAATAAGTTCCTGAATCAGTACCATCACATTTGCCCTGTTTTGACAAAAAGTAGTACATTCTCACCTTTTGAAATTCCCCTGTAATATTTCCTCTTCCTGTTTCAATTAATTTCCTTAAGCTCCTCTCATCTCCCTCATCTGTATTTCCCTACTTGGTCTTTTTATTTTTTTTTGACCTCTTAGCACTAGCCTCTGACTTTTGCATCATTACCTATGTCACTGAAAAAGGGGTGATATGTGTCTGATTCATTTCCTTGAACTTCTTTCCAAATCACTTTGAACAATTTTTTTAATTCGATGTCCTGGTTCCATCAGCTTCCTCTTGCTTTGACTGTGCTGACTTTCTGTTTCTCTTCCAGTAATTCATGGTGTTAATTGTTTTTTGCTGACACAATTAGTATTGCTGACAAAAACAGTATTGACACCTAGTCAAGACTAGCTCTGATGTTGCCCCATAGTGATGGAGCAGCAAGTGGTGAAGGAAACTTGGATCGAGAAAGGATGGGTCATAGTTCTAGCTTGGCTACTTACTAGCTTTGCATTTTGTGGGCAAATAACTTACCCTGAGGTCTCAGGCTCTTGCTTTAATGGAGATTATGATCCTTTCACTAACTACCTCATATGATGGGTACATGGAAAACTTTTTGTAAACTTTGAAGTGTTTTATAAATGTGAGTTATTATCTTCAGGCTAAACAACAACTGTCTACCAGGAAATTCAGTTTTGAAATTGTTGAAAACTGACATTGTGGTTAATAAATAATTTATAAAAATAAAGTTGTACCCATGATGCATCCTTGATCTTTTAGAAAATGTCAGGACAAATAATAGAAAATAGATGAAGGTCAGAGAGTGTGTCTATAATCTACAGTTAATTTAATATGCTTTTCATTACCTTTCTTTATTCTTTTCTTGGCTTTTCATGGAAACATGCCAATTGGGGACCCTAAGTGTGTTTGGGCAAATATTCTTATTCTCTTCACCTGGAGACAAGCATATGGAGAAACTATGGATTCACAAGGATCAAAGAATAAAGCAGAAATGATTTTGGAAAAGCTCAAAGGAAAGATATCTACTTCGACTGAGATTGTATATAGAATCATAGCCCTAGAGATAGAGAGGATCTTTGAGGCTGTCTAGTCCCAAACCCTCATTTTACAGGTGAGGAAACTGAGGTCCAGAGAAGTTAAGTGATTTGCTGCAGGTCACACTGACAGTAATAGAGGTGCAACTTGAACCCAAGTCTTCTGACTAGATCTAAGACCATCAGAATCCCACAGATTCTAATATATTAAGATGTCCATTTGAAAGAAATTTGGAGAAAATCAGCCTAAAATTTAAATTTAGATAATAGGATTTATGTACATAAACTTCTACTGAAGTTTCCACTCTGGTCCCTCTACATGGACAGCCTGAATATGAGTCTTTAGCTCATGAAGTCCATTTCAGTAGAGCATAATCTATGGTAAGAAAAGGCTAGGTCACAAAAGGCTTTGAATGCCAAACAGAGGATTTTGTATTTGATCCAAGAGGTGATAGGAAGTCACGGGAGTCTATTGAGTAGGAGGGTGACCTTGGTAGCTGGAGGACAAACTATAGGGGGAGGGACTTGATACAGCAGACACCTACCAGGCTACTGTAACACTAGTCCAGGCATGAGGTGATGAGAACTTGTATGAGTGCTGGCAGTGGTGAGGGTGAGAAGGGGGCACATTTGAGAGATGCTGCAAAGGTGAAATACTTTGTCAACAGATTAGATGTAGCAATTTATAAGTAGTAAAGAGCTGAGGGTGCCATCTAGGTTACAAGTCTGGGGTAGAGAAGGTAAGAGGGGTTTTAGGGTTTAGTGGAAAAAGATAGTTTGGTTTTAAATATGTGCAGTTTAAGATGTCTATTGGACATGCAGTTTGACATATCTGGAAGACAGTTGGAAATGGGAGACTGAAGGTCAGCAAAGAGATCAGGACAGAATGGGTAGAACTGAGATTTGTTTGTCAACATCGAGATGGTAATTAAACCCAGCTGGCAAGATCCCCAAGGGAAGTAGTATAGAGGGAGAAGTGAAGAGGACCCAGGCCAGAGACCCGAGAGGCACCTATGATTAGATGTGTGATCTGGATAAGGATCCTGTAAATGAGACTGAGAAGAAATGGTCAGATGAATAGGAAAACCAGGAAAGAGTATGTCCCAAAAACCTAGACAGAAAAGTGTATGAAGGAGGAGATGATGATCAGCATTGTCAAAGGCTACAAAGAGGTTGAAGAGAATGAGAACTGGGAAAGGCCACAGGGTGTGGCAGGTAATATCACTGGTAATTTTGGAGAGAGAAGTTTGGGGGAATGATAAGGTCAGAAGACTGTAAGAAAACTGTAAGGGGTTGAGAAAATAATAGAGGAAAGAAAGTGGGAGCACCTATCAGAGATGGCTTTTCTAAGGAGTTTAACCACAACCATTGTGAGGAAAAGCTTTTGCTGTGTAGAACAGTCCTGGAATTCCCTATCAACTGTCCAATATGGGATAACTCTAAGGGAGATACATGAGGCAGCATGTTTCAGGCAAGACAAACTACCATGGAAAACTACCATTGCCTTCCTTCAGGACTCCATGGAGACAGTCTAGGACCATGGACCCAAAAGTTTTGGAAATAGCAAATGTTCCAGTACAGTGCCTTCTGCCATCATCATGAGAAAATGCAACCTGGTAAATGTTCCTACAGGTAATAGTCACAACTACTGAAGACCTAGAAAAGGAAGTGTTTGCCATCCAAGTCCTTGGAACTGCCAAATAGTTCAATATCATCAGTGGAAAAATTTTTTTTTTGAGGCAGGGAGGCAATTGGAGTTGAGTGACTTGCCCAGGGTCACACAACTAGTAAATGACTAAGGCCAGATTTGAACTCAGGTTCTCCTGACTCCAGGAGCAACACTCTATTCACTGTACCACCTACCTAGCATGGTAGAAATAAATTTTGCCAGTGAACACCAATGAACATTAGACCTTTCTATCTGACCTGCAGCTGAAAACTTTCATATTGATTGTCTCCCCCATTAGCATGTGAGCTCTTGGAGTTGACTTTTCTATTTGTATCCCTAGTACTTGGAACAGTGCTACACACATAGTAAGTGATTAATAAATATTTCTTTCATTCATTCTTTCAGTAGAATAGGCTGGTTCAAAATTATACATGAGCTTTGATATAATGACATACAAGTACTTTTTACTATAATTTCATGCTCATCAAAAGCCATATTCTGAAAACTTAGTCGGTTTTCCAAGTATAGGCAGCTAGATGCATAGAGTGTCAGGCTGGAAGTCAGGAAGACCTGAGTTCAAGTCAGGCCTCAGACACTTACTAGCTGTGTGTAACCCTGGGCAAGTTGTTGGCCTTTGTCTGTTTCCTCTTCTCTAAAATGAACTAGAGAAGGAAATGGCAAACTGCTCTAGTATCTTTGGTAAGATATATATTAAGCATTCAATATATAAATGGATGAGAAATCTTAGTTATTCAAGTTGAAATGAAGAACTCACTTCAGCCAACTAATAAATTGGTGTTCTGATTTATAGGTCCATTTCCTATGGGTATAGTTAGTTAAAACCAATTCCTGATGTCTTGATCCCTCCCTGGTGAGATGAGAATTGAATTTCTGTATCTTTAAGACCAAGTAAACAGATTAGAGTGCCTCTGAGAGCTACCTAACAATTGACTGCAAAGGAATGAAATAACAAATGGCAGAAAGAAAGGAAGAAAAGAATTGTAATGTTAATTACAGAATCATAGGATTTAATTCTAGGGGACAATATGGTGTATTGCTTATACATTTATTGCTTCTGGAGTCAGAGGGTCTGAGTTCAAGTGTGCCTCTGAAGCTTACTATTTTGGACAAGTAACTTAACTTTTCTTCCCTTCAACTTCCTTCTCCATAAAATTATGGATTTGAACTAGGTGGCCTTAGAAGTTCCTTCAGGTTCTTAATCCTCTTTGCTAAGAAATCTTTTAGTGCAAAGCTCTCATTTTACCAGAGGAAACAAAGATCCAGAGGGATTGAGTCAACTAGTCAAGCATTTATTTAATACCTACTATGTACCAAGCACTGTGCTAAGCGATATACTTGAACCAAGGTCACACAGATAGCAAGCAATCCAATGCTGTTTCTATTAGGTCATGCATAAGGGAAGAAAATAAGGGACAGAGTATAAGTGACAGACACTAGAACTGTGATTTCATTGGTATAGGACAGCAAATCACAAGCCTCTTCATCTCAACTCCTTTATAGTCTTAAAACTGAGGACCATTCCAAAGAAGTTTTTTGTTTTGTTGGTTATAATTCTTTGATATTAAAATGAAAATAATCTTAGTAGGATTATTTAAAAAAGTTTTGACCTTTCCCGCCACTTGGAAGGGTTTCAGAAAACCCCAGAGGTCCCCAGACCACATTTTGAAAATTGCTGGTAGGGAAATCCAAGTGAGGCAACTCCTTTTACCACTGCAAGTTGCACCTTCTCTACATATCTACACATTATTGACTTACCTGGAGCATTGAGGAGTTAAGCAACTTGCTCAAGGCCACACAGCCAGCATGTGTAAAAGGAGAGAACTGAGCCAAGTCTTCCTGATTTCAAGGTCAGTTTTCTTATCTCTATTCCATGCACTCTAGATAAGTGCACATTTAGGTTAGATGCATTTTTTCTTGCTTATTTAATGATTTTTAAAACTATCTGCAAAATTATTTAAAAAGCATTCTTTTAGATGGGGCATTGGAATCCCAGAAAAATCTTCATTGACAAAAAATGAATTGCATTTTTATGGCATTTACAGCTTGCAGAGCAATTTGCTACCCATAATCCCATGAAGTACAGTCAATTAAATTGTACTTTTTGAAAACTTTGAGATCTTATAATCTCCTTGTTTTCCATTCTCTGCAAGTAGGCTTGAGTACAAAAATTTTTTTCTCAGGTGAACAGGGGAGGTTTGTTTTGTTTTGTTTTGTTTCCAGTCAGGCACTCCTTTTTCCCCTTAAGTACAGCCCATTCTCCACCTAAAACAAAGAATCCCAGTCTCTCTCAGCTGCAGTCATTTGTCAAGAAAACCCTCAGTCTCTAGGACCTGAACTGTAATCTCTGGATAAGTCTCAACTAATGTCTGACCCAGCTGGCAATTCCAAATTGTACAGTAGTAACTACATATCCAACAGAGGATTGCTGCAATATGACTATATGATGAGAGAGAAACAAACAGGATATATGAAGAGAGAGGTGCAAAAAATCCTCACCAGAGAAATAGATTTCTCTCTTGACCCTGAGAACAAAATGCACGCACAGGTAAAAAGATATGGATGTCTGGGCATTTATATATTGACCTGAGGAGATAAATCCAGTAAGGAAAATCTGCATGCTCTATGTTCTTGATAGTGTCCGTGAGGTGTCCCCTACAATTTCAAAGAATTTGGCTTAATTCATTTAACCAAATTGCAAGAGAGCTACAGCATCTGGTTTGAACTCATCTATCATGCATAGTAACACGAATAAATGAAGACATTCATCACTATGCACGCAACAGAAATTGTGTTCTCCTATTGATATAATTAAATACTCATAGAGGGCTAAATACATAATCACTTCCAGATCCTTTGTTTAATGCCAAAAATCAATGGCTCCACATCCAATGAGCTCCATACTCATATGTTCCTAGTCAGAGTCATTGTGAACCCTCTCCAGTTTCTAAACATTTATTGCTGGTGCTGTAATAATAAACATCTTGCATTTATAAAATGTAATGTTGCCTAGAATTTTTCATTTTTCAAGAATGCACGGTGCACTGTCTAATGGCTCTCATATGTCCGGTGTGCCCACGAACAATTTGTCTTCTGAGTGGAGTGTTAATCTGACACCTCAAGGACAGACCTGTTTTCAAGGAGGACTCAAAGAAAAGCTAGAAACTTTCATAGGCTTCAATAACTACTGAAAATCCCAGGGAACTGGTGCTGGGATTACTTGGGGCTCTGGATTGCATTACCTCTTCATGCTATATTTTGCTTAAATGAGTGTTATTAAAGATGCTAGGAGATTCTTTTTGGGGTCTTTGGGGGCAGTTGCCAAATGCATATGTATTAAATATATCTATTTAATATATGTGCATATATGAAAAATTTAAGGTAATGATGACATTTATAGCCCAACTGTTTTATTTCTTAACTAGGCACAGAGATGGGTGAGTATAAGGAATATACTTTCCATTTGCTAGAACCAGTTACAAGTGATAACCCCATTGCAGTGATGGAGGAAGTAAAGGTATCCGTTGGTCATAAACACTGAACAAAACTACCTTAACCCCTGGCCCCTAAGACATATCCAGGAGTCCTGCTCTGAGGTGAGAGGGTTTGTGGCTTATAAAACTAATCCAGCCCACAGATTCAGGAATGTGTTAATTGTGAGGAAAATAGGATGTGACAGGTATCCTATCTTCCACAAAAAAAAAAAAAAGCCCAAACCTACAACATTCAAACCACCAAATGAATGAAGGAATGAACCCTACTGTAAATATAATTTTACTGAAAATGGTTGACTAGAAACAAAGCCAAAACTTTCACACCTGCATTAGCTGCCTGCTTTTGTTGTTTGACATGCATTATTAATCTTGACCATTCCCAGGTGACTCTAAAGGAAGGTAAGTATTCACACCAATCCCATGACCTGGAACCATGCCTCATACAGGTGGGATTATCGAACAGTGAAATTCACTTCTCTCTGCCAAGCACATATCAATCTCATTATTTCATGAATATCACCTTAGTGACATTTTATGATATATGTCAGTTGCAGGTGATGACTGTCCATCAGAATTTCTAGGGGTTGTTTTTGTTCTTTTTGTCCCCTCAATCAATTCCATATCCCATATCAAAGAAATGCTTTCACTCTGGAGTGCTCACATATTCTCAAGTTGAACACCCTTTGTCTTTTTTTGGCTTGTTTTTGTTTGCTTAAGAGAAAATAAACAATATTGTATGACTTGGGTTTAACATGCATAGAGACCAAAAGGATTTTTAAAGGTAAAAGTTATCTGTATATGTGAGAGGTTATGAAAAAAAAAAAACCAGCAAGGGGGAATTATAAAAAATGTGGACTTGTGATCAGGGAAGGTATTGATTTTGAACTGATCAGAGTAATATCAGGTAGTTCTGGAATTCAGGTCAGGCAGCACAAATTTCACCATTGGTCAAATAGCACATTCACAAAAATCACATTCAAATCACCCTTTTAAGACAAATTCAGGTGGTGGTGATGGAGAGGAAAAAGGGGGAGAGAACTTGGGGTGAAACTTTTGATCTTAGGACAGAAGACCTTGAAGAATGAGAAGTGCAAAGATTCTGGACCCTTGTGAGAAGATGGAGGGTCTTTGGACATTGCAAATGTCTTGTTGGGGAGACCTGCTGGGGAAAGAAAGTGGCATAGAGCAAAGTTCTAAATTTCACCATCCTGGAACTAAACTCTATTAAACCCACTCTAGTTACTGTTAATTCTCATTTCAAGAGTGAAGAATTGTGTGGTCTTCAATAAATCACATATCTTTGATTCTGTTTCTTTAACTGAGAAACTGGGATAATGACACTTTCAGTACTTTGCTTATAAGGTTGCTGTAAGGAATGTGGTTTGTCAGCCTTTGTAGCAGGCCTGAGAGCTTTAATAAGGAGCTGGAAGAAAAAGGGGAAAAATGCTCAACTTATCCACCAGCTTTGGCAAAGCCCAGTCTCTCATAAGGCTCCATAAAATATGAGTTATGGATATGGATTTATATAGCACTTTGCAATTTATAGACTCTTATATACATGTTAACTTATATGATCCTCTTGATATACTGAAATATTCAAAGAGATCAGTGAGCTCATCAGTTTAGGTGTTCAGCCCCAACAGTTCCAATTAGAACACATCCATGCCTGGTCATGCAAGTCACTTTTTGTCAAAGTCTTCCCTGCAGTTCATCACTGAGGGTCCATTCCAAATGGACCTTTCAAGCATCTAGCTCTGTGGTTCAGTGGATAGAGTGCTGGACTAATTGTGGCCTCAGGTGCTTACTAGTTATATGACATTGGGCAAGTCACTTACCCTCTGTCTTGATCAATTTCCTCATCTGTAAAATGGGGATCATCTACCCTACAGAGTTGTGAGGATCAAATGAGATAACATTTGTAAGGCATTTTGTATACCTTAAAGGTCTATATAAATTCTATATTGTTGTTATTCCACAGACATTCCATCTGTTATCCTCATTCTTCCCACGTGATGAGCCCATCTTTTTTCTCCCTCTCTCCAGCCCTTCCCCTCATTGACAAGGCAAGCAATGTATCATACACTTTTCTGTTAATATAATTTACTCCAGTTCTTTATATTTCATTATTTATATTTCACATCCTGATCACATCCATAAGGTTCTTTATGCCTCTCCCTTTCCTAATTTTATCTTCATTTCTCTTATACCTTTTCTTGACTGACAGTAGTCAAATATTATCTTCATTTCACATATGATGAACCTGAGAGTCAGAGAGGTTAAATTGTCATTTAATTACACAGGCCCAAATCCCACAGAGATAAGTCAGAATCCAAATGCTTGCCTTTTGACTCCAAAACCAGTGTTCTTGCCAATGCTGCTGCACTCAATACTTCAGACAACTTTCATTATCATAGGATCATACAGCTACAGAGTTGTAAGGGGCCCCAGAAGCCATCATATTGAACTTCCTTATTTTACAAATGAGGAAACTAAGGCCTAGAGATAGGAAGTGACTTATCCAAGGTCACATAAGCAGTAAATAATAGAGGCAGAGTTTGAACCCAGGTTCAAATCTCACACTTTTTATACTGTACCATGCTGAAAGGTAACCTATCCTTAATTGCCTTTTGGTTAGCAGCATTTTCTCATGAATTAGAATCAATCTCTCTATATATGGTATCTAGATCTTAAAAGTTCATCAGTTCAAGCCAGAGCAGTACCCGTAATTCACTGTTTGCATACCACAGACAGGGAATATACTGTCCTCCCCCCCCCCCTTTTCTCACACCGGAAAAAGCATGTGAAACCTTGGCATATGTGCACCAGTCCAAAGTAATGAGAACACTTAATGTGTATGAAGGAGAAAAATTTGAACGGGTTCATTACAATTTTTGACCCATAAAAAAATCTTTTCTCCAAAGCTCCAGTTGAGTGTTGTGCCAAAATTGAAGGCAGGCCCAAGCATAACTGCCCCCTCATCCCCTCTTTCCTGTGCTTAATATGGAAGCTATTGTTAATGTTGTGAAACCATGACAGAAATGGGGAATTTTTTGGTTAAGTTCAACTATTACATTCCTCATATCCATTTTTCAGAGACTTGGGAAAAGCAATCTTTTCCCTAACTGAATCAACAAACCCAGAGAGAAGTACAGCAGTATATATAAGTAGATGCTTATTCTGAAAAAAAAAAGAGTCTACATGGCCTCTTTCCTGGCTCTCTCATCTCATTTGTTGTTCTCGACTTGCCAAGAAGTGCAGAGCTGAAGACAGCATTTATCTACACCGCTTGTGTTGGCGTCAGGCAGTCTTTTCCTTTAGTAAAGTGATAAAGGCTGCAACCGATGAACGAGTAGCAATGTTTTGCAAAGAATTTCTTCATTGTCAACCCTTGGCAGGCCTAAATACAAACTGGAGTACTGTGCCTTTAACTCCCTAGTATTTCCCAACCACATGCACTTACAAAGAGTACAGAGAGCACATGCAGTTGTGATTGCTATTTCACTAAGGAGGTGTTACCTGTATGATTAGATAATTACAGTAGCCAGCACTCAGGAAGACTACAAGTGGTAGCTATAAACCATACTTGGTTACAGTCTGTATTAGGAAACATTCCATAGAAAGTCTTGTCTTTGGCAAGGCCCTGACAGGCTGGTCAAGGGTCTACTCAGTAATACCTGGAGTTTTCTGACTTTTAAATGGTGTGGGAAGCATGATTTGGACAAACCAAAGCCATTTTTATGTGCCTTCATCCTTCAGCTGAACCAACTTAATCAAATTAAGTCAATCTATTTGACTAACTTTGAACTCAAGAGTCCAGTGTCAGAAATCTAGAGCTGGAGTGAAAAGGCCTGGGGTTTTCTAATCCCAGTTCTGATGCTTACTGATGATGATGGTGTGACCTCAGGTAGGTTATTTCTCTTCTTTGGGTCAATTATTTCAGTTCATCTGTAAAATGAAAAGATTTGAAAAGATAACTTCTGAGGGCCCTCCCAATTCTACACTGATAATTCTAGAAAATTTTTAAAACAGCATTTAGAGTCTTTTTTCCCCCCACATAGTCTATTTTTTTTCTCAATTCTGATTATTATAGAGTTGGGCTCTTTGGTAAATATGAAAAAATATTTACCAAAGAATTAGAAAAATGTGTCATATCAAAGCTTCCTTAACTTTGGAGATACAGTTGATGGAGAACTTCAATTATTATTCACTTCTTTATTTAAAAAAAAGGCAAATAGTGCAGTGATTTTAGGGAGTCACATGAAAGGGAGTGGGGAAATTAGACAACTGGCTTTTTTCAAGTGTAGCATATTCTTTTTCTGCAAGTCTAAGCAAGTCACTTCTTAATGCCCCCAGACAACTAGTAATAATAATAAAAAATGATAGCTAACATTTAAATAGTGCTTATTGTGTGGCAGATATTGTGCTGAGCTCTCTACAATTATTAATCTCACTCATCCTCAAAACTACCCTGTGAGGTAGGTGCTAGTTATTATCATCCCCATTTTTTGAATAGGGGAAACTGAGGTACATTATTGCCTAGGGTCACATGACTAATAAGTGTCAGGTCACATTAGAACTTGAGTCTCCTTGACCCCCAGCCTGGCACTCTAACCACCCCGTACCATATAGCTGCCTCATCTAAGACTATCCATTTCATTTCATTGCAAATACATGATCTGCATTGATGGAGGAAATGTCTGTATCACTAACTTCCTAAAGAAATCACAGGTCTGTACATATTTTTTCAATATGAAAGTCCTTTGAAAATCCTATCAGAGGGGCAGCTAGGTGATGCAGTGAATACAGCACCAACCCTGGAGTCAGGAGAACCTGAGTTCAAATCCAGCCTGAGACACTTGACACACTTACTAGCTGTATGACATTGGGCAAGTCACTTAACCCCAATTGTCTTGCCTTCCCCCCCCCAAAAAAAAGAAAAAAAAAAAAGAAAATCCTATCAGGATTTACAGGTCATTCTTACAGGGATAAAAAGTTCCCATATGAAATACTCATTTAAGACTTTTTTTTTAGCAAAAAAATTGCTCCTCTGCACAGCTAATTTATAATTAACTTGGGGAAATAAATGTTTTCTTCCATAAGATAATAACTACAAAACAATGTGGCATAAACTTAACCACATTTAGAAGATCTCCCCTTCCCACCCCCAACCCCAAAAAGTTACCAAGGCTCTCTGTGTTCTTTTATCCTCCATTGCAGTAAACTTTAGAAAACAAAGCTACTTTAGGATGAAATTTTGCAAAAAGGAAAAAAAAAAAACCTCTCACCCCTCTCAATTGCACCCTCACACCTGGGTATATAATATTTTATCTCCATCCTCTAGGAGGTAGAATGTACTATAACAGAGCATGCAAAGCCTAGTATAAATAGTTGTGATGCCAACCAATCAGCCATGTCATTTTCATGTTACTAAGGTAGATGTCTAGTAAGAGAAAACGTTTGAGAAGTTAACAGCAGCACGAGCCATGTCCATGTGGCATGAAGCATCTCTGTGCACAGCGCACCAGGTACTTGGAGGAGGGTGGAAGGAGGAGTGATGAAAACCTCATCATTCCTGGTTCACTAGTAAGGCAGGCATTGCTTTGCCTCACTTGACTGCGAATGAAAAATTAGACCCCAGAGGATCGCATTGACTGGCACTCTTAGAGACTACCTTATTTTAGCTTGCCCTCTTTATTTTTCAATTATGTGGCAGAATCGCTCAATGTAAGAGCCAAATGCCTTCAGCAGTACCGAGGGAGGGAAGCAGAATTCCCTTTAACTTTTAACAAAAATTATATGTATAACTTCAGGCACTAAAAATGTGGCCTTCAAAATCCGTCACAAGGTTATGCGAATGTCCCTCCTACTGGAGAATGTGTCTAGGGGAAAGGAAGGAGATGGATCTCTGTGTAAGGAATTCTTGGCATCTAGATGTTTGTCAAACATTCTAGCTAGTTCTTTCTTGTCTGGTTCTGTTTTAACCCTTTGTTGTTGTTGTTGATTTGCTTTTATGACATCACTAGGTCTGTCCTACTGTTTGACTCAATATTTTGTGTTGCAAGTGAAGCCGTGCCAAACTCTAACACTGAAAATGACATAGCACCTTTCTGTGATTTCTAATACTCACATGGGTAATTCATTTGGCTAATAACATAACACAGTGTGTTGACATAAAGAAAGATTACTCAAGAAGCATTGTTCTTTACATATTGTTAACAAGCAGCTAAGTAGTAGTTTACTATGGAAGGATGGTTCTCATTGTAGTTTTTAGAACAAGAACAAAACAGATGAGGTAAGCCACTAATGAAATAATCACTTTAGGAACAAATACACAGTATTTTGTTTATTTTTCCTAATGTGTTGATTTGATTAGTGGTTGACCACATTTTAAAAAAGCAAACCTGAATCTTACATTGTCCAGGTGATGACCATTAGCATTTATTAACAGTCATGTTGAATTACTCCTCACCCCCTTAAAAATGAAGTTGGTGTTAATGTGTAACTTTGGTAGTTTTCATTTACAGTAACTTAGAAAAGAATATAATTAAGGAAGTACATACACAAGAGCATGCAAGGCATGGAGGGGCTTTGTTGGGAGGGATTCCCATATTGATGAGAAGTATATCCTTTATATTATATCCATGCACCACTTAGCATTTTGTAAAGAACTTTCACATGCATCATTACATTTGATCTTCCTTACAAAGTAAGCAGAGCAAGAAAAAGTGATCTCCATTTGCTGATGATGAAATAAAGTCTCATAGTTTACGTGACTATTTGCTCAAGGTTAAATAGATAGTGGCAGGGCCTGATAAGAACTGGTACTTAATCCAATTCAGCAAGACTACCTCAATAATTTTTAAGACAGGACTTGGGAATAGGGAAACTTGCCTTGTGATTTCAGTTATTTAGGGAACTTCGAGTGAGGTAACTCCCTCTGTCCATATAGCTCATTATCTTCCTGCAAATTATTTTTTTAGAGTCTCCTAGATCATTGAGAGCTAAGTGACTTGTCCACCATCACATAGCCCAAAGTGAGACTTAAAGCAAAGTTAAGAATGATTTTTCTACCTGCTATTGTCATGCATGTTCTCTTTCTCTCTCCATCCCACTCTATCTCTTGCCTTCTTTTTCTCTCTGTCTCTCCTAAAAAGTGGAAAAGTTCAATTATTTACCTTTATGTTTATAAATTACCTACTGAAGTGCCACCATATTGCTGTGCATAGAAAATGCTGGCTTCTTGAGGGTTATGCCAGCAAAGCACTCCAACCCAATTTGAAGAACTTTAGTATGTGCTTGGTGACAGAATCCATCAGAGGACAGGCCTATAGTACCTAAAGAAATTCAATCACTAGATTAATCATCAGGTGCTAACAATATGAACAGTAATTTGCTACATTGTGTAGCTTTAGGCCATCTAAATTTACTTTCCTTTGGGTAGAACACCCTCAATGGCAGGGGCAATACCTTACTGGAACTGGCAAGATGAGTCTCCATTCAGGCAGCTCAGACTACTCACAGGTGGTGGTTTGTCCTTTGTCAAAGACCACGACATCAGGGAGATGATGACATGACTTGCAATTGACTTTTATTTGAGTGAAGAAAGGCTGTGCAATGTCACCAACCTTACTTTCTCCTTCTGAAGAACTATTACAATGTAGAAGAGTTTCCATTGACCCATTGAAGGGTGTATCCAGTGAAATGAAATTACAGATCTTTTGAACTATCAGAGAAATATTTTTGCATGTTATATTACAACTTAAAACCTATAAAGGTAAATTTTTGACACTAGAAAGGACCACTTGATTTATATTCAACTTAGTGATAATTTAGACATTGCCCAACAAATTTCTTAACAGTTACTCTGGGAAAAAAAAAACAAATATTAAATAACTTGTTTACTAAGAGTAGTGTTGTGATCATTTCAACCATTGTGGTGAATTATTGACAATCAAATGAATCCAAAGGGTAGACAACCTTAGAGCTAATTTTCATTGTGGATGACTCTTCCCCTTACATCTAACAGCCTACTCCCTAAAGAACAATACTTTAAATTATTTGACACAGGTGTTGTTGAGGCAATGAAATGGCTAACTTTCCATTACTCTAAACCAGTCATGTCAAACTCAAATAGAAATAATAGAAATGGAAGGGGGATCTAAAACATATATAAAGATCACAGAAGACCACATATTAACACTATCTGTGTTCTACTTTTTTGTTCTATTGTTTTTTTAATTAATTTTCTTAAATATATTCCAATTATATTTTATTCTGGTTGAGCTACCCTTGGGAGTATTGCTGTCCTGAGGAACTGTATATTTGACACATCTGCCCTAAACCCACAAGAGTTTCATCAGCATTTTCTGCTTAAGTTCTATATGGTCCTATCTATGTGAAGGAATTTAGGTAAGTGTGCAAGAAAAATTAGTTCAATTTACATTTATTTAATCTCTTCATTATTATTTCATATCATAAGTGTGTTGTGCTACAAAAGGGTTTTTTTTCCTCTTTTGAAAATCTTTCTCACTAAGTGCTTTCTCTTTAGGTGTTTAATGAGAAATGACAAACTCTAGGGAATTGACTTTCAAGTGATTATTGTTCTTTCTCAAGCTCAGGGTGAGAGAATAAGAAAATGATGAGAAATGTGTGTAGTACCATTTGCAGTTCTTCCCTTGTTATTTCCTTTTTGTCTGCATGGCCGTGAAAATATCAGATGCAGAAAGCTTTTTAATAGTGGCTGTAGTTGAACTATTACACACTGCTCAGCCTCTCAGCTTCTAGTCCTCTCCTCTGCTATAACTAACTCTAGGCTAATCAATCATGAAGCATATAGTCCTGTGAGAGAGAGGAAAAGGTGAAATTGTGATTTACTATATGCAAGAATTCTGATCCTGACTGAAGAAAGCATACAACAAAATCCTGACTTTATGTGTATGGTACACAGGTCTGGGGAATCAGGTGGGCTGCAGACTTAGCACACATATGCCTTTTCTCTGAGAGGTACTTTGACCTGACTATGAAAAGCTTCCTACAGACAATACTCTGGTTCTGAAAATACCATATGTCAGGCTTAGGTTGTAAAATCAGTGGACACCTCTCTGTGCTTGGGCCAAAAACTCCTGAAATAGATCCAGGAGGAAAGCGGCCTGCTAAAACACCAGTTCCAATGGGAGATTACAATGTGTTTGGACATTTTATACTGCATGGTATGCTTGAGATGCATTTGGGTCTACACAAATCCGAACACATGTTTTAAAAATGGTATGGTCCGAGTATAAAAGGAAGATGCTATACTTATCCAGATAAAGTAAAAACAAATGGAAAATATATGATAGTCCAAGGTTTCTTGGACAACTTAACATGAACTATCAGTGAAAATAAAACAAACATTTCCTTGAAATGATCAAAGATAAGGATTGTATACATGATATAGTCACAAATGCTATCTATGAGTATGCCAACTTATGTGCGTATATATGGTGCATATAAAGGACTATTGTGATAGCATGCAAATAGAAAAATTGTGCTTTTGGCTATATTCAGATTCTATTATCAGTGCAATGAGAAAAGTGTGTGTTGGCAGCATGATTGGATTCACTTCCCAAGGGCTGAATTAAAGCAACACTTGTAGCATATGCAGACATACAAAACCTTACTCATTGGATACTGCCATAAACAGTGTACTGGGGATCATCCCATTCTCTTTTTTTTTTTTTTCTGGAATCTCCCCAGGGTAGAAAACCTCTTCTTAGGAAACAGATTTTCTTCTTTAAATGTGAGAGAGTACAAAAGATATGCATAGAACTATAACAGAAGCAGATACCAGACACTGGATATCAGAAGCAAGAAAAAAGTCTATGTGCCCAATGCACTGGGAGAATCTTTTTAGGGAAAATCTACACAGCATAAATACTTTGAAGCCATATGCTACAACCAAAGGAAATTCTAAAATTCAAATTAATAAATTTGTTTTCTACAAGAACAACAAACTCAAAGGTATAAGTTATTTTATTCATTTCCATTCTGGTGAGGGGAAAAAAATCCAAATTTGGAAATTTGTGCTTCTTCAACTCTATAACAAACTTAGGGGCAGGTAAAATCTAGTCAGATCAAAATTGTTAACTCTGTATGGATCAGTTACACGACTAAATCACCCCCAATTTACTGATTGTTTTGGTGTTGTTGTAAATGTAAAGGAGTATTTGAGGGGGGAGTGAATACATTATAATCTAAATGTATTTTAGATTTTCTCTAACAATAAGCAAAAGGAAATAATGCAGGAAATTGTAAATAATTGCTTGAGAAATCTAGGTGATCTCCTTGATAATATTGGTTGGTTAGTTGAATAAATCTGAAATCAGATAATAGATATATTTATTATGCTATACAATTTTCATTGTGGTGGTTTGGAGCTGAATGATCTTTAGGCCAGTGCCTTAACTTGACCTCAATTGGTATTTTGTGTATTGCAAAAATTCTGAAATACTTATTAACACTTTTCCTTTAAAAAATAATTATTATCCTTATTTTGACATTCATTTTTAAAGTAAGCAAAATGATATCAATTATACATGTGACTTCATTCAAAATATATTTCCACATTAACCTTGTGGCAAGAAAAATAAAGTGAAAAAAGCTTCAGTCTGCACTTAGTGTTCATCAGTTTTCTCTCTACATGTAAATAGCATTTTTCTTTTAGAGTCCTTTGTAATTGTCTTAGATCAAATTTTTTTTTTTGCTTTTTGGAGGGCAATTGGGGTTAAGTGACTTGCCCAAGTTCACATGGTTAGTTTTTGTGTTAATTGGCGGGTGCCAGATTTGAACTCAAGTCCTCCTGACTCCAGGGCCAGTGCTCTATTCACTGTGCCACCTAGCCGCTCCTGTGTCTTAGATCATTTTATTTACTAGAGTAGCTAAATCCTTCATAGATGATCATCATTACAATGTTGCTATAACTGTAACAATATTGCTGTAACCAGAACAATGTTCTGGTCTTCTCACTTTATGTCGGGTCATATAAGTTTCCTCAGGTTTTTCTAAAGCTGTTCCCTATCAGATACAATCATATAACACAACTTGTTCAGTCATCTTCTGAATGATGGGCATCTCCTCAATGTCTAGTACTTTACTACAACAAAAAGTGATGTTAGATTTTTTTTTAACATAATGGTCTTTTTCCTTTGATCTCTTTGGGATACATATGTAGTAATAATATTTCTGGGTCAAAGGCTACACACAGTTTTATAGCCCTTTGGTTCTACTTCCAAATTGTTCTTTAGAATGGTTGAACTAGTTCACAATTCCACCAACAGCATATTAATGTGCCTATTTTTCTGCGTGCCCTTTAGCATCTGTCATTTTCCTTTTTTGTTATGTTAGCCAATTTGATAGGTATGAGAGTTGTTTTCATTTGATTTTCTCTAGTCAGTAGTGATTTAGAACATTATTTTTCATGTGATAGCTCTGATTTCTTCTGAAAACTGTCCGTTAATGTCCTTTGACTATTTATCAATAGAGGAATGGTTCTTATATTTATAAATTTGACTCAGTTCCCTATATAGTGGAGAAATGAGACCTTTATCAGAGAAACTTCCTATAATTTTCCCCTTAGTTTCCTGTATTCCTTCTAATATTGGTTCTTAGCACTTTACCAGTACTTTCTTTCCCTCCATTTTTATTTACTGTTACACACATACACAGAAACGTGTATGTTATATATGTAAAATCTGTGATAATATAATAGGTATTTGCCCAGAGATCATCTATCAGCTAAGTTTGCTTGACTTTTATGATATGTCACTGGCAATGGTAAAACATACACATTTCAATTAAACCAGGTTTTCACCTGATATTTCATTTATTTCTCATTTTCCCACCTTCTATGATCACCAAGCATAGAGCCAATCATTACTTTGGCCCCTGACATCATTTTAATCTTATATTCATTTTCCATGAATGTACTTTATCCCAAAGCCAAAATATTATATATAAACCTTTTTATGAACTCTTAGACAAATAGACATAGTCCAATTTGCAATGATGTGTCACTTTCATGATGGATAAGTCCAGAATTTGGGGTTAGGATTTTCCTGACCTTTGGCAATATACACCAATGATTTTTCTCTCAATGGGACAGATCTAACTGTGATATATTGTGCAATACAACTGTACTTTTGGAGATGTTAAGACAGCTTGTACACATTTACATATGGAAAGCTGTAGCTCCAGGGTAGTAAAATGTTACAACAGATCACTTGAGATTTAGCAAGAGCCTTTTATAATATTAGGTAACCTCCTGGAAATGTGATTCTACTCTACCTTCCCAGAATCTAAGATACGCCATAAAGATTAAATCCCAAGGGTTCTGATTGCTGTCATAAACAAAAGCCATATAAGCTCTGTGGAACTCACTTCCATCATCTCTCAAGGAAGAGAAGAATCTACCTCATGATTGAAAAACAGTCTCTTGCACACACATGCAGCCTATGTCAGGCAGTAACACACTTTTGCATTTTATTATAAATTGTCCTCTACTGTTATGGCTTGTGAGATGAATAAATTAGTTTACAAAGGGTTCCACCAATCTTTTGTATTTGAACTTGAAGTGTGAATTCATGAGTTTCTGCTTTAAAACAGCACCCAAATAAAGTAGATATCCTGTTACTGTCTGAATCAGATGTGGGAAAACTTTTTTTTTCCCTACTTAAAATCACTGATCCACAGAGAAGAAGAAATTGAAGGGTACATATACAAGAAAAAGGAACGTCAAGTTAAAAAAGTGTGACCTTTTTTATAAGCAATTGGGGTTAAGTAACTTGCTCAAGGTTACACGGCCAGTTATTTCTGGGTGTGGTGCTAAATATCTGAGCCTGGATTCAATCCCCAGGTCATCCTGACACTGGGGCCGGTGCTCTTACTCGCTGAGCCACCTGGCCACCCCTCAAAGTGTGACTTTTTGAAGGAATTAATAGAGAAACCTAAATTATCAGATGTTAGTTTTAACATTCAAAATATAGCTGCTTATTCTAATGCCCTTTTATTTTACTAGGATAGGATTTTATTCTTTATTAGGTTATTTTCCATGTACTCATCAAGAAAGAGATGAAAAGGTGATGCAGAGAAAGACACACACAGATACAGAGTAAGTAAAATACATTTAGATCTAAAAGTAAGGTAAAAATAAAATCAAAAGAAAGGATAAATTAGAATTTAGAGGGAGAAGGGCAAAGAGGAAGAATGCTATAGTGAATAGTGTTCAGATTGGAAACAGAAAAATGTAGGTTCTAATTTTGTCTCTAACACTCACTAGCTTTAGAGTGACACTCATCTTTGAGGGTTGGTGAGATGTTTAAAGGAGCAAAGGTATGTAAAGTACTTGGGAAATGTTTAAAAAATTATACATATACCAGTTATTATTATTAAACAGAAACAGGGAACAAGAGAGAGAGTGCATGCCTGAGCCCATGTGACAAATCTGTTTCTAGTAGCCTTTCTACCCAAGTCATACCCATAGTAATCCCTTTATGAACCCAAGAGTGCCTCAAACCTTTCTTCCCAGCACCCAGTAGATATTTCTGCCTTCACTCAACTGCTACTCACTAGTCCTCCTTTCTAGGTCTGATCCAATCTCTGGGCTACATCATTGTTATTAGTTTCCCTTTCCTCTTATCCTATTACACAAGTATTTATACTTCAGTCTTGAAGATTACCAAGTCAGCAACAAGCAAGCTTATTCAATATGGTATGGTAGGCTCTCTCTTATAAACACTCTCTTTGAGCTATAGTATATTCTAAACATGATCTATGAAATATGAGCTATATTATTATAAACACTCTCTTTGAGCTATACAAACATAATTGTATTTATCAACATCAAGGATAAAGATGAGGCAGCCAATAAACACTTCATTTTCTCAACAATGTTAATAGTAATATCTGGTACTTATATAGTGCCTTAAAGTTTATAAAATGTTATATAAATATATAGATATGTGTATAGTCCTATATAAATTTTATATGTGTAAACATATAAAATTCATATATGTATGTATACACACCCATACACATATATGTGTGTATGTATATATATGTATCCATGCACATATATACATATACAAACATACATATGCATGGGGGAGGGTTAACTGATTTGCCAATGGTTACACAGCAGGTAAATAAGAGTTCATGTGTGAATCCATATTTTAGAAAACTTGCCAGGAGCCAGATAAAATTCAACCAAGGTATGAAGAAGGACCATAGGCCAGAGGTTACCTTCCACACCTGACTTTTAAACCATCCCAGATAAGCACATTATTTTTAAAGAGCTACTTAAATAACTTTGTCTTGATGTTTAATAGTTTTCACTACAGGAAAGTTTTTCTTATACAGATAGTTAACATTCATAGAGTACTTTATGATTACAAGTTAGGATATAAATAGGTAGTTATGTGTGTGTATTTATAAAGCAGAATACATACACATATGTATTTTATGTGTTTAAGGACTGAAGAGAATAGGGAGGAGTAGATAGAGTGCTGAACCTGGAGTCAGGAAGACCAGAGTTCAAGTATGGCCTGAGACACTTATTAGCTGGGTCTTAACTTAACCCTGTTTACCTCCATTTTCTCATCTGTAAAATCAGCTGAAAAAGGAAATGGTAAACCACTCTAGTATCTTAGCTGAGAAAACCCCAAATGGGTTCATGAAGAGTCAGACAAAACTAAAGCAGCTGAACAACAACAACAAAATTTTATATATGTATACCTCTATATGTATAATATGTCATTATTCTCATATCCACTTGTGATAGTAATGGCATTTAAAGATTCCCCTGTATTGGCTTGGTTTTCAAATTGATTGTGTTAAAACCCAGAGCTTGTTAATCCCACCTGAGGGATGGGCTTGTTGATGTGAAAAGAAAGTCCTGAACTGGGAGGAGCTGGTGATGTAGATTTGGAGAGACAAGAGAGAGGCGGAAGATCTTTTTGGAAGCAGCACCTCGTGGAGAGAGAGAGACTAAGAGAATTGCTGGTGGCTGCTTTGAATTGCCCTGGACTTTTGAGACCTGCCCCCTGAGCTGCCAAGGACTGAGGAGACATGGCTGTTTTGCTGGTACTTTTTCTGTCTGTTTTGATGTTGTTTTGCCAGATTTGTCCACTGGTGAAAGACAGTCCTTTTGTTGAAGAAGTCCTGGAACCTGGCTGTTCGCTAAGAAGCCCTGAGACTGTCCTGCAGACAGAGAGTGAATACTGTCCACTGGTGAGGGACAGTGCTGTTGTTGCAGGGGTCTGGAGACTGTCCTGCAGACAGAATGAATACTGTCCACTGGTGAAGTACAGTGCTGTTGTTGCAGGGGTCTGGAGACTGTCCTGAAGACAGAGTGAATACTGTCCACTGGTGAAGGACAGTGCTGTTGTTGCAGGGGTCTGGGAACCTTTCTGTTGGTTCGGAAGCCCTGAAGAAGGATTTTCTTGTTGTATGTTTACAGAAATCCTGGGAGAGGGCTTTGCTAATGTGTTCAGGGGTTCTAGGACTGTTCTACAGACAGAGGATGAATTCATGAAGGGACTGGCAATGTATCTTATGGCCTTGCTAAGCCTTGTCTCCCCAGGAACTAAGATTGCTGAGAACTTGCCTCGTGTCAAGATGAAGAAAAGACCTCCATTTGGGTATTAAGTGCTGTGTTTAAACTTGATGTAACTCTGGGGTAGATTCAATTGTGATCCAGGGGTGGGGAACTTTTGACCTTATGTTTGGAAACTAATCTCCATTAGAGAAGAGGGGCTTTGTGGTGGACTTAATTAAGGTATAGCCTAGGGGTGGAGAAGTATTTAGAACAGAGACTTTGTAATTGATTGAATGATTGGAAGGTCCTGGGGTGGGGTAGTACTTGGAGATTATTTAATCACATTTAGTAAATGCTGTATTTGGAATGATGTCATGTTTTGATCTTCTCTGTTCTTGGTTTGTCACTGAATAAAATGGAGAGCACCTATGCTGGTATTCTGAACCTTGGGAAGTTGCCTTTCCTTGGCATTACATTACACCACTTTAGGAAGTAATGCATTTTTGATGCTCCTGTTTTGTAGTGAGATTAACCAATTTCTTCAAGATTATTCATATAAAACCAGAACTTGATCTTAGGTCTTCCAGTTCTAAGATCAGTATTCTTTCCATTGTAGCATGCTTCATGTCGGGCTCTAAATTAGCATTTTTCCACATTAGATATGGGATCTATATCTCTTATATAGATATAATAGATCTATATAATATATATCTATATCTCTTATGAGATCTATATCTCATATATATATATATATATATATATGTATATATATATATCTTATGAGAATCTTCATAAACAAAATTATATAGTCTGGTGTTTAATTGTTCTTTTCTGCCTATGTATTCCTAATCTTTGAATGGTCATTAATAGACCCTCTGTCTTTGTTTCCTTAGACAAATGGATAGAATAATCTAGTTAGTAAATGTCTCAGTATTGTTGAGTACAATACCTGATAGTCTGGCAGCCTCATTGTTCATTATGTTATTTAAGAAAGCCCTCAGAAGGTGTGCTAGAAAGCCCTATATTGGAATCTCCAGCATTCTGCAATTAGAACCCACATGTTGCCTTTCCTTGCCTCTCCCAAGTAACTCCTGATGTCCCAGATTGCTGCAGTGCCCTCTCTTCGGTATGTAACAGAATGCAGAATACTTCAAATGATTTTTTCCTAAAAGCTTTTTCTCCCATTATTTCATATTTGAAGATTTGTTTTGTATTGTACTTCTTACCTACCACCACTCACTGGTGTTTTTTCTTTGAATTTGTTTCTACTGAACATCCATCTTAAAAAAAAATCAAGTGTACCAAATCCGTCTTGGTTATAGAATGTGTTCTGTGAGCTGCCTTCCTCTCATCCTCCCAAGGAGATTGGTTTCATTTCAGAACTTGATGAGCCTATTCTCTATTCCATTTTCCAGGTCATTGATAAAACATTTAAGCAGCACAGGAACCAATGGTGACCCCTTCAGAAAACCACTTGTTATGTCTTCCCAGATTGACACTGAATAATTGGTAACCACACTCTAGCTATGACCTTTCTGTCAACCAAATAGCTGATGAAAATTCAAGGATTAGCTTAAGATGTTCAATTAAAATTTTCAAGACAATATTATGTATTATGATTCTTATTAAACAATACTGCCAGACTAATAGTGTGGATTTCAACAGAGTAGATGATTGCAGTTTTCTAAAGGAATCTCTTTCTGAAAGAATGATTGTTGTTTTTTTCTTGAAGGGAGGAATAACAAACACTATAATATTGTTGCTGGAAGGCATTATAATTCAGATGATCCCTGCACACTCCTTCTTTGTCTTCAGAGAACCTATCAATCTTCTTTTTCTTCAGAACAGTTTATCTCTGTCCTTATCTCCTGTCTCAGCCATTACTATCTTACTCATTTTTCCTACAAAACACTTCTTAGATTTCCTTCTTTATTCTCCCAGTGATAATCCAGCAATAGACTATTACTGTCCCTAAAATACCAGAAAAGACCCAGATATAGCTTCTGTGTTCTCTTGGTAACTTTCAGTAGGAATCATCTTTGTTCAGAGTTGCAATCCTGTCACTGTCTTCTTCACCAATCAGAATCTTATGAGGGCTTTAACTTGTCTCTCAAATCAAATTATATCTTTTGAATTTAATGTTTAACATCTTCAATTAGATAGCTCTCATTGGTCATATTTGGACTTTAGTCTATGGCTCCTATTTCCAAGTCAATGAATATGGTTACCCTTTTCCACTCAATTTGGTGATATTCATCTATAAATATCGGCAAGTTGATTGGGTATACTCTCTTGTCCAGTAAAATCTAAAATCTTCCTTTCCCGCACATGAAAACTAATTCTCCCTCTTTCCTCTCTCCCCCTTCTCTCCCTGCCTGCTTCTCTCCCTCTCTCTCCCTTTCCCCTTCTTTTCCCCCCCCTCCCCCTCCCTCCCCCTTCTCTTGTCCCTCTCCCCTTGTATCCCCCCCTCTTCCCCCTCCCCTTGTCTCCCTGTCTGTCTCTTGTATTGAAACAATGCTCAAAGTTCATATCCTCTGAGGCCTTTCCAGAAGTGGGCCATGGAAATCTGGACACTTTGGCGACTTTGAACAATCTATAGTCTACATTTTTATACCTTTCTTTTGACCTTTTACTATGATAGATGTGTGCTTTTCTTCTCCCCACTCAATAAAAAAGTCTTTTGGATTTTGTGCATGATTTACACATGAAAATTACTCAATAACCATAGGTAATTGATTATAAAAGAATACATTGAGGTAATAGAACTAGCACAACTTTATCAGAGAGAACTACTCACATATTTAAATTTGCCCCTTTAGATCTTCATGAGGTGTCTAAATTTACTGGCAGAGTGAATTTTACTTTTTTTTCTTTTAATCTCTAGTATTCAAATGGTTAAAAAAAATAAGGAGAGGCACAAGGTTATTCTTCCCTCTTCTTGGTTCAGTTGATAAAAATCAAAGAAGTGGGGGTTGGGGGGCAGGCAACTGAGAGATAAGGCATTACTGTTGTCAAGTCCTGAAATAAATCAAAGCCATGAGTTGAAGAAGCAAGTGTCTTTAATTGAGATAACAGGGTAGCAAACTTGCTACCCTGGGGGACATCCAGTGGATTTTCCCAGTTCCTTGACCCTGTGCAAAAGCTTCTTATACCTTTAGGAGGAGAGGGGGAGGAGGCAGTGTGAGGTAGTAAGACCTGGTCATGAGACCCCAGTGGTCTTTGGGAAACCAGGCAAGGAAAGCCACTTCATTCTGGGGCTGTTTTGCCCTTCATACCATGAGTCCCAATGGAAGGGGACAAGGACACTAGAAGCTGAGATCCAACTTGAGTTGGGCTCCCCCATGAGGTACAATCCCTGAGTGGGAGGACCCAGGATGTGGTTTAGTTCAACCTAATCAAAAGTAAATATATCAAGAGAAGAAATGTAGGGATATCAGTGAAATTCTGACATTACAAGAATCATTAAAAGGAGTGACAGTCCACATTACATTTGGTATTAACAGTTTCCAAATATATTAACAATTTTCTGCCAATATGTTAAAAAAGTACAGAGATGAATCTATGTTATATTATTCTTTTGTGAAACATGAAGATCTGATAGGAATGTAAGGGTATTAGACTGGCCATATTCATGGTAGTTTAAAAAACAAACGAAGCAAAACACTAAGCCTGCCGACCCCAGGTACAAGCACGTTAGAGAAAGGAACAGTTTTGTGGAGTGTTTCACTAAAGTGAGGTTAGCAGTGAGGGAGATGATTTTATCTAGTTGATTCCCTTTCCCCTCCTGGCTGTGGCATCTTTCAGAAAAGTTATTCGACAAGTAGGAGATAGCATATGCATCAGGATGCAGAGAGAAGACAGAGATGGGAAGCAGCCACTTCAAGCAGTCTGAACTCTGGCTGCAGAGAAATAAGTCCAGTGGGGAATCTTGATAGTTAAGGAGCTGATCAGGAGAGCTTAGTCAAACAATCTACCCCCTGATATGCTGTGCCCAGAAAGGTGCTGCATGAAAACTTTGAAAGAAAAGAATAGGCATTGATTGGGACCCTATAGCAACCAAGGCATGAATTGCCTCGGTGGTATGTGTTCTCTTTGTTATGTGCCTTACTACTAGTATAGTCTAATATTTTGTCCTCTCTTCCCACTGTTGTTATTTGTGTTTTTGAGAGAGAATACCCCAAGTTCATGAGGGGGAGGATAATGATTTGTGCCTACTATTCTTAATATGACAGATTAGGAAATACCTTTGCTTTGAGTTAATTCTTTCTACTGGCTGTCTTATTAAAGGCAAGCTCACTGGTAAGTTGAACTTTTAGCTTCCTAGACCCACAAAATGAACCAGGAAATACCTTTTTTTTTTTTTAAGCAATTGGGGTTAAGTAACTTGCTCAAGGTTACACAGCCAGTTATTATTTCTGGGTGTGGTGCTGAGTATCTGAGCCCAGATTTGATCCAGGTCATCCCGACACTGGAGCCGGTGCTCTTACTCGCTGAGCCACCTGGCCGCCCCTAAGCAATTGGGGTTAAGTAACTTGCTCAAGGTTACACGGCCAGGTGCTTCTAGGTGGGTGCTAAGTGTCTGAGCCTGGGATTCGATCTCCAGGTCTTCTCAACACTGGAGCCGGTGCTCTTACTCGCTGTGCTACCTGGCCGCCCCTGGAAATACCTTTTTTCACCTCACCTGAAAGGGGAGACAAATCAGTTATCCTCTCTGAGCCTGTTTCCTCATCTATAAAATAAGATTATTCAATTTTCTCGCTTATAAAATGAAGATAGTAATATCTGTAATATCTACTATTTGGGGGAGTGTGATGCAATGTGGCTCAAATGGTATCATGTATGTAAAATGTAGCAAAATTTATGACACAAATAATAGCTTTTATTACTATGTGTTCAATAAACATTTGTTGAATGAACAAAGATGAAACATCAGTGAACAAGATACAAGTATCATTAAATGCATGGCAAGTATATTCAACTTGTAGGCAGCATGATTTAGTTGATCAGGAGTATTGCAGTGTAAGGAACTCAAGTTAAAATCCTCTTGTAGACCCTGGTAATGTGACTTTGGCAAATCGCTTATCTACTTTGTGCCTCAGGATCCTTATATGTAAGATGATAACAATAATAGTTCCTACCTCACAGGGTTATCGTGTCAAATGAGATAATATATGTATAACAGTATATAAACTTTAAAGTACATAAACATTAGTTATTATGATGATGGGGCAGCAAGGTGGCCCAGTGGATAGTCCTCTGGCCCTAGAGTCAGGAGGATGCAAGTTCAAATGTGACCTCAGACACTTATTAGCTGGGTAATTCACTTAACCCTGTTTGCCTCAGTTCCTCATCTGTAAAATTATCTAGGGAGGGAAAAGGTGAACCAGTAGAGTGCCTCTGCCAAGAAAACTCCAAATGGGGTCACAGAGAGTTGGATGTGATTGAAATGACTCAGCAACAGTTATGATGATGATTGTGATGATGGTGTTCATGAGGAGATCAATTAAAAACAGATTGGTCAGAGAAATATTAAGAAGAGATAGGAGCATAGAAACCTAATGAGGAAGTTTTGGAAGAGCAACTAAAGAAAAGTAAAAGAAGATGCACAGAAATTTACAAAGATATTTATGATGTATAGACAGAATAAAGTATTTCTAGAGAATCTATTTTCAAATCATAAACATACCAAATGAAAAAGAAAATGTCAGCTCCCACAGATGAAACATCAATAAAAACCTCAAAGGTGACTAATTTATGAATGGTGAAGAGATGTATGCTGTAATAAAGGACTTGCTCCTTTGTTACGGTCACACCAAAATCTGGATTTACTAAATAGGTTATACTGCCTTGTACTCTTCAGTGACATAAATAAAATGACACATGTAATATGCCACTGTGAAATGTCGGATTATCGTTGAATGAGAATTTGAACAATGAAAACCAGCTTTGGTTCCTCTGAAACTTCTGCCTAAAAAGTTGTTCATCATTTGCTTTAGCCTTCCAATTTCCTTCAGTCTTCCTTTAAAAAAAAAAAAAGGTCAAAATGTTTATAGTCAAAGGTGCTTTTCTAAACTTCAAAAAAAAAACAATCATAGTCACAACTTTTAAGATCTTGGGGATGGGAAAATAATTAGCTTCTTTTTAAAATTAAATTAGAGAAACAGTTTCAATGCTTAGAACTACTTTAGCTAATCTTTGACTGTGCCTAGATAGCCTAAAATAAAGTGAACAGTTGATAATCACCTGGTTAGTAAGATCACTAGAGACAAGTAACCTGTATGATTCAGGCTCCAGAGTGAATTTTATTTTGCCTGTCTATGATGTTCAAATTAACTGTGATATCCATGGTTCCATTTTCCTTTGAGCAGTATAAATAAACATATGCTACTTGTGATAGGACCAGAATTTCCCTGACCCAGCTTCTTTGCTTCCACCCATATTCTGGGGGCGGCTATACCTAAAAGAAGAAAAAAGTTGTGCCAGCACCTGATTGGCCCTGGCTTCCACAATGCACTTTCCGGGACATATAAGGGCATAAATAGTCCAACCCAGTGGATTCTAAACTTCCTTGGATATGGTCAATTTATAAAGACCACAGAAGTTATCATGCCCTGATGATCAGATGAGTTTCCATGTGGAGACTGGGGGGGGCGAAGGGAGAATTACCAGTATATCCTCACTGCACATCCATGTTCTGTTCGGCAAAGTAAACTTCACTTTATTAACCATTCATTGATTTGCTAATGACTCATTTCATCCTAACTTCATACCTGAAGTAAGAAGGATGCTTCAGAGCCTCATCTACAATACTACTGCATATATAGATGTTTTTCAGACCAGTTGGTAAATAATCATTTTACAGATATGGTCCTTTGGATTTGATGTCTTTAAAAAGTAAAATAGGAGGTGTTCAATGATTATTATTGTAGGGATAGGAAAACATTAAATCATTCAATAAAGTCATATAGAGACTATCATGGGCTTTATAAAATTATTCTTCATAGTATGTGCAACAAAGCATGATATGCATGTCATAGAAATTCACAAAAAAATTAGTTATGTCCCCTTTAAGAGCTTATGGAATAATGTTTCCCCTACACAAGTTTCAAGTTATGAACCCATGAAATTTCTAAATTAATTAAGCTTAATTGGCAAGTTTTCTCAAATAATGGAATGATTCACCAGACTAGTCTTTTTTTTTTTCTGAATTAACCACTTATACCAATTCATTTGCAGTCACATATAAGTAATCTTAGATTTGATTTATGTCTAACGTCTCTAAAAATCAGTAGGAAGGTACTCCATGTAGAATATAGCATTTTCTTTCACACAAATGAAATGGAAAAAAGATGAGATTCAAAAGTAGCGATTAACAAAGATATAAGATGACCAAGTAGACCATAACTACTACAATAATTCATTGGGAGATTGGTGTTTTAAATAGTAAAACCTAAAGAATTTCTTGGATTGTTGATAAGACATTTCACCTTCATCTCAGACTTGTTCTATCTGAAGGAAAGACTTTGAAAGTCTATGTATTCTGGTTGAGATTTATAATCCCATCGTAGTTACCTTCTCTGAGATGAGAAGGTAACTGCAGAAAATGAATCCTACAGTACATCTGAGGACAGCTGATGGACCTGGGTACTCCTAACTTCTCATATTCAAGAGTTTGACTCCCAGGCAATAAATACCCATCTTTGCATCACTGTTTAATGATATATGTTCAGAGAATGGAAAAACAGAAGGAGCCAAGGAGTGAATCCCCAGACTCAGCCTTCACTAACTATTGTGTGTACCTTCTGTAAAGTATGAGTTGCCACTATTTCCCCCTTCCCTGACCCAAAGGCCCTCGGAGAGCTTCCAAAGTAAGAGGAGAAAATTTTGAAGAAAGATAAAAGAGCCAGAACAAATGCTATCACTCCTCTCAAAGTCTGCTGAAAGTGGCTACCTCTTTCTGATTCAGTGGCTAATGATTTTGATGTATTTCTTTGCCCCTGCCATTGTGTAACCAGGCCAAAGGACTGCTGCATCATCATCTCAAAGCACCAAGTTTTTGTTGTTGGTTGTTTGCTTTGTTTTTCAGTGGTGAACTTCACACATGATCCACCAGAATCAGTCGCAGGTCTATAGATTGGGATAATAGAATTAGTTTAATTGTCCCCATTACACTTAAATAGGTAGTTTCATGAATGTTCATATATAATTAATTGCTGAAATGTTCAATTTTTCATTTCAATGACCTGAAATCCTTGCTGGCACATCTGTTGTTAAGGAAAAGGATATTTATGAGAAGATATAGTTATGTTACAAATTTCATGTTCAGATGCTTTCTCCACATTTATGCTGTCTTTAGAGGCAGACTATTGAATTGACCATTTGTGAATCCATCCTCATCCCATCAGATTTTTTTACAATTACTGTTCTTATTATTATTTGCCTCTCTATAGAGATTTAAACATTTGAATTATCTGTTCTAATGAAGGCATATACTTATTCATAGAATAGTTATTGGGGTCCCATTAATACAATTTATTATTCTAGATTTTCTCATCTGAAATATTAGTCAAGAGGACCCCCAAACTCATTAACTTCTTTGACTTCCTTATTTCCATCAAAATGAAACTTATTTGGTCATTGCCAATGCTTTTGCCATCTTCTTCCTCGAAATCTTATTCTTCCCGTTGATCGTTCCTTATGCTTACTTTTGTGTTCGTTTCTTTCTTTCTGTGAGGTAGATTGGTTTAGTGAATAGAGAGTTAAAAAGGAGAGGATTCAGCTTCTGTCTCTAACACATAGAAGCCATGTGACAATAACATGGCAACTGGCTTAGCATCTCAGTGCTCCAGGCCAAAGGTGTCCAACTTGGACCATGGACCCCAAGCACATTGCAACCTAAAGCAGATTAAAACATAATTTGGAAATGCTTAATAAAATACAAATACAACAAAACATAAGTAATGCTAATTTTTAGTTTCTAAGTCAATCTGAACCCATAGGGATCCATTTCTAAATGAGTTTATAAGCCACTAATCCAGACAACTTTCTAACACATGTTAACAGATAAGTTAATGATCTGTATTAGTGGAGGAAACTTTCATTGCAAAAGTTCCCTAAACCATGGAAATCACAAGACCAAATTCCTTTATTTCCTTCCCCACCATCCTTGTGATTAATGCTTCATATCATCTATTCTTTCAATTATTCAATCAATCAAACACATAATGAAAGAATTGAAGCATAATAGAAGGTCAGAGCTGGAAGGGATATTGGAAGTCATATAGCCCAATAAGTCTTCATGGAAATAGGAATTCCCTCCACAACATTGGTGACAAATCTTTGCCTATATACTTTCAGTGATGGTGCTCTCACTACCTCTAAAGAGAGCCTATTCTACTTCTAAGCAATCCTATTTGATTTTCAAATGTCTCCTAAAGTTGAACTGAAATTTTCCTCAGTGCATTCCAAACATTTCTTCTAGTTCTGCCCTCAGGACCAAGCATATTTCTAATCTCTTTCCCACATGGAACTCATGAAAATAGTTGAAAAAGCTACTCCCCTAAATCTTTTCTCTAGAACAAACATGTGCAAGACTATGCCTTTACTGTATCCTCTTATGACATGGTCTCCTATCCATTATCCATCTTTTCTCCCCTCACCTTTCTATGAGTATGTACTAATTGGTTAATAATTTTCCTAAAATTTGGCACCTAGAACTGAACATAAAAATACTGATATGATCTGACCAAACCAAAGTTAGCACACCTATCAATTCAATTCAAAAAGTGTTTCTTGAGCTTCTCCTACGTATAAGATGCTCTACTGGGTGATAGGATTAGAAAGAAAATAAAATTAATAGAAAAGCCTCATTTGTTAAGAAATTCACAGTTGTCTGAGGGTGGCAGTGGAAGAGAAGACAATAATGTACAATAATATGTGAATTACAAAAGACAAACAATAATTTTTGCACAGTCTCATTTTTTGGTGGCCGTGTTCCTACATTGTGCTTCTACTGACACTACACTGACTAAGACAGTCTGACCCTGATCAGATACAGTCAGACTGAGCTGGTAACCTACCTTAATTTAGTTCTGTGGCATTTGAATACTGTATTTCATGACATTCACATTTGATTACTGCTTCTATTATGGGTAGCTACTGTGTTTCCCTGATAATAAAACCTATCCCGAAAATAAGCTCTCCCCTTACTGTGTAAGATTCCTCTAAAATAAGCCCTCCCCCCAAAATAAGCCCTATTGAGATTGCTACTGTAGTGAAGGTGATCCCCTGCGCTACACGCTACATTACAGTACCCTCTGTATGCATCATCCCCTCTGCCCCCCCCCGTGAAACGCACACCGTGCTCCGAGCTGCATCCAATCAGAGCTGCAGCAGTGAGCTTCTTCCTGTTCTTCCCCAGTGATTTGCTTGCTGGCACCATTGAGATCAGTGCCGCGGAGGAGAGCTGAGGCAGGACAACATAAGCCCTCCCCTGAAAATAAGCCCTCTGGTGTTTTTCTTTCCAAAAAAAATAATAAGACAGTGTCTTATTATCGGGAAAACACGGTAGGTGGCACTGTGGATGGAGGGCTTGACCAAGAGTCAGGAAAAGTCATCTTTCTGGGTTCAAATTTGGTCTCAGATACTTATTAGCTGAGTGATCCTGGACAAGTTGCTTAACCCTGCTTACCTAATTTTCTCTGTAAAAAAAAAGCTGGAGAAAGAAATGGAAAATCACTTAAGTATCTTTGCCAAGGAAACCTCAAACATGGTCACAAAGAATAAGATGTGACTGAAAAATGACTCAACAATAATAAATGTTGCATTTTTAATTCTGTAAATTTTAAAAATGCATATTACTCAAATGGAATATGCAAACCTAACAGTTTTTACTTCTCTCTCTCTCTCTCTCTCTCTCTCTCTCTCTCTCTCTCTCTCTCT
>NW_027186523.1:22199714-22314928 GCF_028583685.1 Petaurus breviceps papuanus
TCTCTCTCTCTCTCTCTCTCTCTCTCTCTCTCTCTCTCTCTCTCTCTCTCTCTCTCTCTCTCTCTTTCTCTCTCTTTCTCTTTGTTCTTTTAGAGGGGGGAAAGGCAAGGCAATTGGGGTTAAGTGACTTGCCCAAGACACACAGCTAGTAAGTATGTCAAGTGTCTGAGGTCACATTTGAACTTAGGTCCTCTTGACTCCAGGGTTAGTGCTCTATTCACCTCACCACCTAGCTGCCCCAAACCTTACAGTTTTTAAAGAGTGCACTTGAATAACTGTCAAAAACATCACAGTGACCACCTGTGTCAGCTACCATGGATTTAATTACTGTCTCTATGCTGATGATTCTTAAATATATCGATGCTGCCCAAATCTCTCTGTTCCCCTTCAATCTTGCATCTCCAGATGCCTTTCAGATGTTTCTAACTGGATGTCCAGTAGACTTCTTACACACAACATGCCCACAGAGAAACTCATTACATTTTCCCCCTAAACCTTCCTCCACTCTTGACTTCCTTATTTCTGTAGAGGGCAACACCATCCTCCCAGTCTCTCAAGTTCGCAACCTAGGAGTCTTCCTCTATGCCTCACTATCTCTAAGCTCTCACATCCCATAAACTGTTGCCAAGGTCTTTCAATTTCACCTTTGCAACACCTTTCAAATAAGCTCCCTTTTCTACTCTGACATTGTTGCCACTTTAATGCAGGCCCTCCTTGTGCTACTTAGACAGTTGTAATAGCCTGCTGATGGGTTGACCTGCCTCTTTTAGTATCCCTAGTGCCCAGCACACAGTGGGTGCTTAATAAATGTTTTTTTTAATTGATCATGAGCAGTCAGTAAATATTTACTGAGTATCCAATCTTTATACCCAATAAGGTTAAGACTGCTTTATCTATCTATGGAAATTCTGCTCACCAAATCTTAGAATATCAGAAATGGAAGTGATATCTGTGGTCCTTTAGTCAATTCCATATTTGAACAGCAATTCCTTTCTCTAACAAATGATTCATCTAACCTCCATCTGAATACCTCAGTTGAGGGGGAAATTCCTGGGAAAAGGGGAAGGGAATAAGCATTTATATAGTGACTGCTACATGCCAGGTCCTGTGCTAAATGCTTTTACAAATATTACCTTGTTTAATCCTCACAACAGCCCTGAAAGATAGATGTTATTATTATCCTCCTTTTACAGTTGAGAAAACTGAGGCAAACAGATTAAGTAACTTGCGTAGGGTCACACAACTATTGAGTCTTTCTCACTCCAGTCCCAGCTCTCTGCCCACTACTTCACTAGCTGCCTCTCCTCCTACTTGAAGCAGCATATTCAACATTTTGGACAGTTCTGATTGTTAATATATTACTTTTCTAAATGAACCCCAAACTGACCTCATTGTGACTTCTGTATACTGTTCTTCATTCTGAATTCTTGGGTTAAGCAGGTCATATCTATTTTCTCTTTTACATAATAGGCCTTCCAGTACTTGAAGACAAGAACCATGTATACCTGTAATGGAAATACAAATTTAAAGATCTTCCCTGCCTTTAGGCCCTTTGATAGGCTTAAGAGACTCTCTGAGAACCTTCCTTGATTTGAAAATATACTCTGCCCCCAATAGGCTGCATGTGGTCACATGGAGCCTGTGGCAGGAGGCTTGGTTTTCAGGAATGCCCACACCTTGATTGCTGTGTGATTGGGCAATGGGTCAAGAGGGTGGTTACATTCTCTGATGCAAGAGAAGGCTATATAATCCCTGGTGTGAGGCTTTGCTTTGGGGCTCACATTGAAAAGTGTTGTGTGATTTGACCAGATGAGACTCTGGGCAGCCATTGAGAGCCCCTGGGCTTTGAAAACCCAGATGTTGATGCTTCCCCCTCTGGTAACTGTGATTAGGTATGGATGCATGTAATGGTTGGACAGTTTGGAAGCCTGTCTGCTGAAATGTTCTTGTAACTTATGTTTGTAACCTCTGTATATTCTGAAGGTCGGGGTGCTGACCTTTTCCCCCTGAACTGGGTAAACAATATATGTTTGATTGATTAAAGTAAGCTTGTTAACCCATTTTGAGTTGCTTTCCTTCATCAAAGCAGATCCAAGAACCTGTGTTGGCAGCTACCCTGGGGATGCTGGGGTGCTTGCTGCTACAATACCCTAAGGTTTCTTTTCACCATTTCCTTCAACTGGTCCTTATGTGTCATAATCTTTGGTCCTCTTAGTAGGCATGCTCCAGCTAAGTGTAAATACCCATTCAAAATTTTGGCATCCACAACTGAACACAGTAATCTGGATGTAGTTTGAGTACAACAAAGTAGAAAGTGATTATTCTTCTTTCTAAATGTTCAACACAAGTTAATGTGGGTTTTCATGCTATATGGAGATTTGATTTCTTTTGAGTCTGTAATCTGCTTGAACTCCTCCAACTTTGTGTCATAATTTTTAAAATGTTATTTGACCATCCTTCAGTAGAAATAGAAATGTGATTGAGGAAAAGGGGCATAATCTAGTAGTATGAAGGATGGGTCTTAAGTCTGGGAAGCCTAGGTCCAAGTCTCACTTGACAGAGGAGATTTCCTCACCCAGAGCTTCTTATATCATTATAATCACAGATCCAGACCCCTCCATACTCACCTCCTCTGTCCTATGCTAATAAGCATTAGCATCCTTTAAGAAATGTAATCGTGCTAGTATTTGGAGCATATTCTCAACTTAGATTTTAACTTATGGCATGATTTCTTTTCAACTTGGTCAACATACTAGTAAGGAATGACATACCCAATCACATTTTCCTATTATATAATATTACATCTACCTAAGATACAGTGGGAAGAAAATACTCTTTCTGGAAGACAGAGAAAGAATCTTCCATCTACCCATAAATCTTTAGAAAATCTCCTTCCACAGGCTTATAACAGTTCAATTTTCCAATAATGGAATAAAGAATCAGATGGATATTTAATTTTCTTATGAAATTAGAAATTAGAGGGCAGGAGAGCCCCATGGGCTTCCTTTAACCTCTTCCTCCTGATTAGTTTATCAGATTATCTAATTGTCACTTGGAAGACATAGCCTGCCTGCCCCTAAGGGGATAAGATATAGGACAGGTAAGTTGCAATGAAAACGTTATAAAAAAGTTCTCATGTGCTATATTTAAATTTAAAGTTTTGTGTAAGTATTACTTCTATAATGGCTGTCCTTCTGTATAGCTATAGGTGAGCAATTTTAATACTTTTGTGTCATGCCTGAAGTTCACAAATCATGAGTTTGAAACAAATCGGAATTATTTAGCATTTATTTTCAAAATATATGCTAACATTCATCTGTTCAACATTTATTGAATATCTTTTGCTGCGTTAGACATAATTTGAGGACTATGTGAAGGCCATAAATACATGAACAAGATGGCTCTTGTACTCTAGGTATTATTGTCTAGTAGGAGGGATGACATTTGTAATAAACATGAGAAAAAAATGTTCCATGCCTTCTTTTTGCAAGGAGTCCTAGAGGCCAGAGATTATCTTCACTTTTCTCCTCTTGCCCAGCCACAACCCCAAATAAGTCACACATCACCTATTGCCTGGACAATTGCAATAACCTCCTATTTCATCTCCCTTCCCCAAGTCTCTTCTCATTCCAATCCATCCTCTATATAGCCACCAAATGATTTTCCTAATGTACCACATCTGACTTTATCACGTTCATCTCCCCACTCAATAAATTCCATTGACCTTTTATTACCTATTGGATTAGACATAAACGCCTTTATCTGCCACTTGAAGCATTTCACAATCTGTCCTTTCTACCCACCCACTCCTGAGTATACAGTTTTCCTTTAAATGTCACAATATTGCTCTCTCCTGCTCGTGATCAATCTGCCATTCATTTTCAGTGGCTTTCCGGGCTTAACATACATCTCTTCCCTCTTTTAGGTGTCCATCTGTCCTGGCCCTTCATAACTTCTCTTCCTAGGTATTCTCAATAGCTCCAGTCATCTCTATTTAGATGGCCCCCAAATCTACACATCCAGCCCCAGCCTCTCTCCTGAACACCATCATCAACACTGCCCTTCTGCACATCTACATCTTGATGTTTCATTGTTATTTCAAAGTCCTCTTTACTAAGACAGAATTTATAATCACTCTTCCCCAAACTTGTTTCTCCTCCAAGCTTATATTTAATTTGGTAAATGTTAATAAAGTGTTTACTGTGTGTGTAAGTGGTGATAGATACTGGTGTTATAAAAGCACAACAAAACAATCACGCCCTTCAAGGAGGTTACATTGCATTTAGGGAATGAACATATACACAAATAAGTAAAATTGAAGGGGGAAGGGCAAATGAAAGTTTACCATAAGAGTTGGTAAACTCATCATGAAAGAAGGCAAAAATTCTTAAGGGGGGGAGGAGAAGAGACAGTGCATCCTAGACATATCTGAGGGCTTATACATACTTTCAGAGGCAGGAGATAGAATGTCAGATTCAGGTAGCAGGCAGAATATAAGCTTAGTTATGAATTATTTTTTACAGAGCATTAACATATCATAAAAGACTAAGAAGAAATGTGGGAGTGGGGTACAATATATGGTTTGTGAGACCCCAAACACTAAAAATCATCCTCAGGATACTTAAGAATGAAACTGCAAGGAGTAAAGCACACAAATACAAAATGGAAAAGATCAGTTAAGATTTTTATAACAAATTTTTACTCCTTCAGTGACAAAGGAAGCAGTACATCTGGATATCACTGTTCTTGGGAAGCTGCTAGATGAAGTAAAAATTATATTAAAAGAAAAAAAGAGAGAGATGGGAAATATTGCCGAACTAGATTGTGTATGCCCAAAGGAAGGCTTTGTTGAAAAAAAAAAATAGTTTGAGAGTGTTGAGGGATTAGTTCTCAAATTATCTGAAAGAGGAAAGGATAACAAAGGCCACAAAATTTTTTTTTGGAATTTATTACTCCCCCCAAAATAACTGAGGAAACATGAATAACCATTGACATAATTATCATCTCTGTAAATTATTACAAAAATAATATACACATGCCTAAGAGGGTATCTTCAGGCAAAGTACATCCTATATGTATGTCAAAATCATCTAAAATTCCTTGAATGATGTAATAACAAAGGTCAGTTTAATGAAGAAAGCTATGATTATTATTAGCTAGCCAGGCATAAAACAATGAGATGTATTCTGTGGAAACATGAGCCTGTTCTGTCTGAGCTTCTAGAGAGATTGACATTATTCCCAGATCCTGTAAGTAGACCAGGTATTGTGAGTGCAGTGGTGAGGGTTTTCAACCTTACCCACCTTGTATGTATTCAGGAGGAGTAAGTGTTTCACTTGTGCTCAAAATTGGAAAAAGTTTATGAACCATAAGAACTGAGAAAAGGCCATTATATTTAGCACTAATAAAATCTGGGAGAAAGCAATTTCCGTAAAAGGCTGCGGTAAGAGGGACTGAGATGTAAGCAAGTGGTATTAATTTATTTATAAGTAAATCTTGCAAGATGGGAATATTGTTGGATAAATAAAAGGAGTGAGGTGTGACCTATCTTTAAAGGATCACAAATGCAAGAGTTGAAAGGAACCTCATGGCCACCCAGTCTAACCCTTATACAAAAGTAATCCCCATAATCACATATTTGACAAGTTGCTCTGCTTTAAGACTTTCAGTGGTGCAGCAGAGTACAAAAGAAAACACACAAGGAAGCAAAGAAAAAATGGACAATTCTCAACATAACATGTATTATTTATCATACAGGCTTTCTTGAAATGAAAATTTATTGTTACATATTTTAAATCATCTCTTATGCTCTACTATGCACAGGATATGCTTTTTTTTTTTACTTTGTATTTAAGCTCCAATATTTAAGTTTAAGATATATTTTTGTTTCTTTTCTCTTTTCTGTATTTATGTTCTGGTGTTTGAGTCCAAAATAAAATTTAAACACTTAAAAAAAAAAAGGGGGGGGGATGGCTAGGTGGTGCAGTGAATAGAGCACAGGCCCTAGAGTCAGGAGGACCTGAGTTCAAATCCAGCCTCAGACACTTAACCCCCCCCCCAAAAAAAAAGAAACCTAGCTGTGTGATCTTGGACCAGTCACTTAAAAGCAATTTCCCTACCTTCCCCCTTCAAAAAGAAAAAGAAAAAAAAAAGACTCGGTGGGGGAGGGGAGGCTGTTAGATGGCAACTAGGTGGTACAGTGGAATAAGCACCATCCCTGGGGGTGGGAAGACCTGAGTTCAAATGTGACCTCAGATGTTTACTAGTTGTGTGACCCCCTGGGCAAGTTACTTAACCTCTTATTGCCTTGAGAAAAAAAAAAGAAAAGGAAAAAAAAGGAGAGAAAACTTCCTCCCCATTTCTCAAGATAACCAATCCTTCTTTTGTAATCTCTAAGTACTACAAAGGGTTTAGTGTTTTTCCCTAGATATCAAGCCTGAATTTTCAGTCTTCCTCTCATTACTCGTGGAGCCAAACAAATCTATGCCTCCTCTATATAACAACCTTTCTCATCTTTTTTTTTTTGTTTTAAGTATTCCTGTTTCTTCTTGTAGCTTATCAAAGACTGTTATGTCAAAATGTGGTATTTCTTTTTTCAAATACTTGAACACAGTTATGAACACACCCCTCTATCTCTCTTCTTTTCATGGCTAAATATCCCCAGTTCTTTAAAATAATAGCTTTTTTTGGGGGGGGGGACTGAAGGCACTGCACCCCCCTGACTATCCTACTCTTGGGCACTCAGAACTGAACACAATACTCTAGATGAAGACTGATCAGGGTTTCTACCTACCCTGGGACTATACCTAATGCAGCACATGATCACATTCACTTTCCTTGGTGCCTGATCACATGGAGGACTCCTATGAAGCTTACAGTTCACCAGAGCAGAAGTGTCAAACACTGGGCCCAGAGTGTCATACCACCAAGTGCAGCTGAACCGGACTAAAATCTATTTGGGAAAAATGTAACAAAAAGGCACCTACATCTTCTGACCAAGTGTCATTATGCACGTCCCGCCCCCCCCACCATGCTATTGAAGTAGATATGATGTAATCAAGTACAAGACAATGAATTTATTCCTATTAAAATGCATCGTATTAGATTCAGCCCAGTGCCCTAGGCTGTCAATATCCTTTTAGATCTTGAATCTCACTCACTGTGTTAGTTATCCGCCCTAACTCTGTACAATCTGCATATCTTTGTACAATCTGTATACCCTCTATGTCTTAAAGTCATATAATTGATTTTTAAAATGTTAAACACATCTGAACCAAGGTCAAATTATTGATCTTCTCCCCTGGAAACCACCTGCCCTGTTGTTGTCAAACCATCCACAACTCCTTTTTCTGTCTCGCAATTCAGCCAGTCCTGAAACTAAGGTATGGTGTCATCTTCTCATCAGTATTGCTATATAGATTATCCACAGTAGTATGAGAGATTTATCAAAAAGGTTGCTAAAATCTCAGTAAGCTGTAGCCATAGATTTACTCTGCATACCTAGGGAGGAATCTCGTCAAAAGGTAAATGAGGGGGCAGCCAGGTGGTGCAGTAAGTAAGAGCACTGGCCCCACTGTCAGGAGACCTGGGATTGGTTCCAGCCTCAGATACTAGGCACCCACACAAAAATAACTGGCCGTGTAACCTTGAGCAAGTTACTTAACCCTGATTGCTTTAAAAAAAAAAAAAAAAAAGGTAAATGAGGTTAGTTTGCTCCTAGTGAAACAGTGCTGGCCCTTTGTAATCACCCCTTGCCTTTCTAAGTGTTGGCCAACCATTTCTTAATGATCCATTCCAGAATTCTCCCATGAATTGAAATCAAGTTCATTGGCATATAGTTTGTAGGCTTTGTTTTCTTTGCTTCTTAGAAAATCAGATCAACTTTTGATCTCCTTTAATTTTGTAATTATCCTGCTGTTTTCTACGATCTTACAAATATTACTGACAATAATTCAGCAATCATGGGGTCAGCTAGGTAGCACAGTGAGTAGAGCACTGGCCCTGGAGTCAGGAGGACCTGAGTTCAAATGCGGCCTCAGATACTTGACACTAGCTGTGTGACCTTGGGCAAGTCACATAACCCCAATTGCCCTGCCTTCCCCCCTCCAAAAGAACAAAAAAAATAATTCAACAATCACATCTGCTAGTTACATCCCCAGCCAGCTGACATGAATTCATCAAAGCTACCTAAGTGCTGTCTTACCATCTCCACACTGCCCATTAGCCCTTTGTTCTCTCATTTCCAGTGTAATGGTCATTCTCCTTTAGAGAGAAGAGACAAACTACCTAAGACTTGTTTGAACTTCCCTATTGTCGGTTATTTATCATTGTCTCATTCACTCTAAGCAAAGTTCCAATCCCTTTTGTCATCAGCCTTTTTCCTCTTTTTTCTTAAATTAATTTGAACTCAACATACCCCTTCTGTTGCCCTTGGCTTTTTCTCAGAAACCTCAGCACATTCTTAGCTTCAGCATTTATGCCATTATTATTTAACATGGCCATGCCACACAATTATTTTTCATCTTCTGTTACTTGACCTCGTTCCTATCTTTTATATATTTCTTGTTTTATAAGTTAGTTCATTAGTTCCCTTCTGAAGGAGAGATCATTACTAGCTGGAAGAATAATGGAAGTTTCATGGAGGAAGTAATTATTTAGGTTGGAACCCATAGAATAGTTAAGATTATAATAGTAGGGAAGTTGAGAAGGGGAAGAATAAATTCTAGGAGCATAATATTGAGATGGGAAACCCAGGATATATACTTCAGGGCTGACATTTCTACTTTGAGTAGAGGATAGCTTACACAAGGAAGAATAGTGTGAGAAAAGACAGGAAAGTAGGTTGGAAAAATTTAGCTGCTACTTTTGAAGAAAACAAATCATAAACCAGATGGCAAAGCTTTTTTTTCTTTCAGATCAGATAACTCTATAATACATTTTACTGATTTGAAAGTAAAGCAGTGAAAAATATGTGGATTTTATTTTCCTTAAAGTAAAATAAAATTAAACAGGAATTACACACAACCTTTATAGTTTATGGAATGAAATATCTTTAAAATGTCTGATAATGTCACAGCAAGTGAAATCAATAGCGTGTTTACCCATCACTAAATTAAAATGACCTTTGAGGGAGTTAGTGATAAAATTTGCCATTGTTCTATTTAAGGAAAAAAGTCTGCAGTGTAGCATTGGTCCATAAATTAAATAACTTATCCTGAAATACTCTCTTGAGTGTATGCCTGCATGATGAGTTGTGAATAAACCTAGAAATAAATCAAAATAAAGTCAGTATGTTTCTCCAAATCTTATCCAAACTTTAGTCTCGAACTTAGACTAGACAACTCCCAAAGACATTATTTCTTGAGAATTTTCCAGTGTGTCCCATTTTGAGCCAGGATAGAAATATCACCCACTTAAAAAATGGCTTTATGTCATTTTGGATGAAACTACAAAATTCAAAAGTATGATTTTTTTCAAAATCATCAACATTCTGAAATCTTAAAATGTCCTTTTTGGTTTAAGAGCAAAGATTTCAGGTGGTAACAAAACAAACCGTAAGTAATCTGCTTTATCTATATCTTTTTAAAGGGAAGTAAGAGGAACTCTTCTCATGTATTATACTTCCCCTGCAGCTATGTGTTCCTGCTACAGCATGATTTTCTTTTAGATGACTCTCATAGTATTCTTGTACCTTCTTTGATAGATATATATGCACTACTGATCTAAGATAACCAGAAGTTGTTTAACAAGCTTTCTCCTCATATTGCAGTTATACAAAGACGGTAGTTGGAGACCATTTAGGCCTTCTCAAGTTGCATTGGTCCCTTGGGCCAAATTTAAATTGTCGTCTTGCTTTTTTTTTTCTCTTGTATTATTATTGTCTCCCCCTTTTGCTCTGTTTTACTACCTGTTTGGTTGTTTGCTCTTTAATTTCCACTTTCCCCCACACTTTATCTTTTTTCCACAACATCTTTTTTCATGCCTGCCTCATTATAATGCTTCCTAATTTAAACTTACTCATCCACATCTGAAGTTTTCCAATTGGTTGGAATGTCCAGAGTCTTTTTTCTCTATGCTTTTCATACTTTTTAAAATTTGTAGTCATTAGCTAAAGGACACCCACACATGTATGAGACAAGGCAATCAGATGTACCATGAAGGTTAGACTTTCAAATTATTTGAGAACATTGGAATTAAATTTTTTATGCCTTTCCAATTGGCCATTTTCCTCATACCAAGCTTTCATTTTGTTATGATTTGGGGTATTGTATTTACTTTAGACAAGTTTCTTTTCCAAAGCTATTTTCCTGTTCTGTCATTCAATCAAGCTTAATAAATGAAATCAACAAATTAAATATCTATTATGTACCAAGCACTATGCTAAGTGCTGGGCATACCTAAGTGAAGTTGCTTGTCATCAACACTTTGATTTGCAGAATGGTACAATTTCTCAGCCAAGTTAAGCCATGTTAGAAGAAAGGAAGCATTCATTTACAGTGAAATTTCAAAGTAGCAAAGGGAACATAAAAGGTTGTTGACCAAGACATTGACTTTGTTATAATAGGTGGAGGAACAGTTGTAAATCAAGACTCTCAGTTTCTATATCTTTTTCTCCCAATGACTTGCATTGTGACTGATGGACTTACATTATATGAAGGTTCAGGGACTTGTTAGTTTAATCAATTTTTTTTTTAAATTTATGGGCATCTTATTCAACTGTTTATAAACCATCTATGATCTCAGTCAAATCTTTACTTACCCTTTTTTTGCCTCAGTTTCTATGAAATGAAGGGAGTTAAACTATACAATATCACAGTAGCACATTGCTTCAAGTCACAGAACTACAGAATTGGAAGGGACCTCTATGGTCTTTAGAATATCTCCTCAGTTCCTTTGACAAATGAGAACATTGAGAACAAGAGAATTAAAGTGATCTCCCAAGGCTACAAGTGAATGTCAGAACTAAACTCAAATATCTCAATTGTCAATCCAAATTTATTTCCGGGACATCACGATCCTGCTGGTTTGGGTTGCTTTCCATTCTAAAAACCTGTGATTCCAATTATATCTAACACAGTGATAGTACTACTATTATTACTACTGGATGTGGTTGTTCCCACTACTAAAATTTTTAGATTATATTTAATTTGTTTCAACATTTGCACAGATTTCATATTATTTGATCCTCACAATCTTTTTTTTTCCTTCCTACCAAATCAGTCATTCATTTCAGTGCTACTTAATAGGATTACTAAAAACAAATGATAAATATATTCTTTCATGATTTTTTGTTTTGAATTATTTGCTCAGTTGTGCCCAATTCTTTGTGACTGCTTTCTTGGCAAAGATACTAGAGTGGTTTACCATTTTCTTCTCCAGTCATTTTACAGATGAGGAATTGAGCCAAACAGGGTTAAGTGACTTGCTCAGGATCACACAGTTAGTAAGTATCTGAGGCCAGCTTTGAACTCAGAAAGATGAGTCTGACTCCAAGCCCAGCATTCTACTCATAGTACCACCTAGTTGCTTTGTGAAGGACTATTTTAAGTTCTAGTACACTATTGCTTTTTATGGGAACAGATTCTCCCCATGGGGGAGATTGACCATGATTGAAAGATATCAAAGAAAACAACAACCACTTGACTACTGAAATAACATCTGATCATATTCAGAATATTTAGATGCTCCCTACTTTTCTAAGTCTCAATAGAGACTTAAACATATTTAAATGCCATAGAGCATGTTGTCATAACACAATTCTTAGGGTTCCAGAAGGTTAGAGCACTTCAGAGAAGATTCCTGTAATACAAAAATAAACAAGAAAAACTCCCTAAACCTAGACTTTCTGGTAAATTTGCTTCAACCCCCTCAAAAAAAATTACAACATGTCATCTTGAGTCTCTCCTGTAAAACTGAAAAGTCAAACCCGACAGTGTAAATCTCCTTAAGGCAATTTATTTCAGATTAAAAAGATAACCCTGACTTATAGGCAGAATAGGGAATCTGTTTCAAATCCATCACAGTAGCACTATCAATAACCCAAGAAGACCAGTGATTGAGTAGATTTAATTAAGTTTACTAGTATGCACAAAAAAGGGGGTGGGGTGGGAGGAGGCAACCCTTTTTATCTATCATTCATTATTGGCTAAAGTATATTATAAAAATCTCTACAATGCGTTCAGTTGGACCTGAACTTTTTTTTTTCATTGATTTTGTTTTGCTTGCTGCAGAGAATGCCATTTGGGGAGCTTTGGGTCCCGAGAGCTTTTAATGGTACCCCACTTCCAGCACTATAAAACAGAGGCCTGCTGTTTTAATCACGCCTCTCTCACTCAATGTTGTTTGCGCCCTGGTACAACCCATCTGCCTTGAATCTAGTGCTCCGCTGGGGCTACGCACATCTGCCAGCCAGACTACCTTCGTACACAATTACTCAATCCACCGTAAGGCTCTTTAATAGGAAACAAGTGTGACAACGGCAAGCTTTCTTCCCCCCCACCCCCCTCTTAAAGCACAGAGTCAAATCGCTCTAATAGAGATGAAGCTTGATAGATCCGCCCAGGTGTAGGTGAAATGGTAGAGCCTCAGGGGTAATAGATGCTGCGCTCTTATGCTGAAGTTTAGCATTTTGTCCTGAAGGGTTGTCTAGCAGCAGCAAGATGGGTTGCTCATTGTACAGTTACAAAGTCAATAAGCTTCTCACGGCTTACATTTAGGACTAATTCAGAAAGCAACCTGGAGCCAGGTGAGAACGGCAGAGCTGTCCTTTTTCTTTTTCTTTTTTTTTTTTTCCCCTCCAGCGCATGGACAAAGCCCAGCACACAGTAAGTGGAAAATTCGTCTTTACTTATTTTACTTGGGAATTAATTAAGGGTGTTTACTTTGAGGTAACTCTCTAAAGGCTGCACAGAAATGAACCAGAATCCAGCCTGCGTTCATGACCCTGTGGAGTTCCCTGGCTTTCGTTTTGCAGTGCCCTGGCACTGCCACTCAGGCTTAAATAGTCGTACTGAGCGACTTCCTTATCCAGAGGAGCTCCCGCAACTAAAATGTGTTGCTAATAATAATGCTAATTCGAGCCTGCAGCCAATCATATTAACCACGATTTCTGGGGGAAATGCAGTTTATTGCTGTCAAAAATGATGATCGCAAGTGCTTTGCCACAGTTCTGGGAGGGGGGCAAACGACACTACCACCTTTGAAAACCAAGAGGGGGAAGCTCTTTTTCTTAAGCAGTTTCAGCTTAAATGGAATATATTGTTATATTTACAGCCTGTGCTGGAAAGCTAGGGTTTTTGTTTGTCTGATTATTTGTTTAACAAAACCATCCGTGATCTTCCCCATTTCAAAAGGAACCAGAGATCAGAATAACCCCCAAACAGTGAATTTATTGTATTACTGCAGCTCGGTTGATAATGAATTTTCAAAACAAAAAGAAGGTCACTTGTCTAATAGTAAAGAGAGAGAGAGAAAGAGATATTAAAACCAGATGTATGGAATCTCAACTTTGACTTTTGGTCTTTCATGCTTGGTTTAAAGCAGCCTTAAAATTGCATTTACTTTCCATTTACAACTTTGAATTCACTGTTAAACTATGTTTGAACTTAAAACTAAGATTTGATCTAAGCAAACACATATTCCTTGAGCCCCCTACCCCGATTTTTACTTGGCTATGGGGAATCTTTTTACTACCTCACCATATATCCTGAAGTGTGTTAACAAGCTAACGGCAGTGGACTTTCAGGTGGAATGTCAGCCAATGTGCAAGAATGTGTTTGCCATGAGATGTATGATGTTCTATGTAAGAAATAAACACAAGAAACATGTGCCCTGACCAAGGTCCCACCTCAGTCTCCCAAAGATGATTGCATTAAGAAAGAATGTAGTAAAAACTGTCAGCACATTTATGTCTATCTTTGGAGAAATGGTTGAGCTGATTCTTTTTTTTGGGATTTGTTTATCTGGAATGAGCAGTTACACCATAGCGTATTGTCCTCTCAAAAACCACATGCCTACAGAACAAGTGGAAAAGCATAATTACACGAGAATGTTGTTTAGAGTTTTCCTTTGTGATGCTTTACAACCAACTTTATATACATGTATATATATATACGCTATAAATGGACAGCATTTGTAATGGTGCAGTTATCTAAAGTTGTGATTCCAGACCCCTGAAGAATCCTTTTTGAGTATCCACAATCTATCTTGGATGGTGTTCCTATAATGGGAGCTGTAATTAATTACTATTTCTTAAGTCTTTTTTTGTGAGAAGTGGACCTGACATTGCTGATGGTAGGGTAGAAATACTATAAAACCTGTTCTTCACAAAAATGTCTTAAACTACAGTTGTTGGCATCAAATAGCGGTCAATGCCTACCCCCTACAGGGAGAGAATCTAATTTCACTATGTCTGTCCCAGTACATGAATACTTTGCAGTACAGTTCACACATATGAATGTTGTAATGATTTCTCTGGCTCCAACAAGTGCCCTTTAATGAAAAGGTCAGACTGTGATTAATAGGAAGTCAGTTTCAAAGGCTGGACCCTACTTTGGCACTCCACTTCCAAAAAAAAGAGCTATGGGGGTCTTCATTCCCTCAGGTTATTTTTTTAATTTCATTTTCAGTATTACACAAATGAGAGTAGTCAGGGGCTTCTTTTTATCCTGAGCTTGTGTTTACATGGTGCCAACACATCTGGTCAATTCAATCAGGCCCGTCAAAAAAAAATAGCATAATTAAGTGAAGAAATCAGTTGAACTTCTCTGTGGAGGGGGTGTAGGGATGACTGATTGGAACCTTCACTGCTACTCCAAGTAGCTGGATTCCTAAATTTGGCTTAGATTTCAGGTAATTAAATCAAACTTTAGATAAGGTAGCGAATTCACCATCTAAATTGTACTGTGCCAAGGAATAGGTCTATACAGAATACCCCAGTAGATTATAGGGGCAGTGAAAATTTTCACAATGCAGTCTGAGATTCACTGAAGAATATAGCAAATTAATTGAATGAAAGCAAAAATAAATCATAAAATTAGGTTCACAAACATAATTTTGTCCATTTAAACTAGATAAACTTTTTAAAATATTCAGTTTAGATGTCCCATAGGAAATATATCTATGATCATCATAGGAAAGTGGAAAGATCATTGACTTGGGAGTTAACAGACTTGCATTCAAGTCTAAGTTTTAGTTTGATTTTAGATGCTAACTCAAACAACAAGCAATGGTTAAGATCTTGCTATGTGCCAGACCCAGAATTAAGCACTGGACATACAAAGAAAGGCAAAAACATCCTTGCTCTCAAGGAGCATGGTCAAATGGAAAACCTGTGCATTCTTATTTATATGTGTGTATAAGTATACACATATAAATAAAAAAATACACACATATATAGGGTATATATATATATATATGTGTGTGTGTGTGTGTGTGTGTGTGTGTGTGTGTAGTGGTTGGTTGGTTGTTGTCCAACCAAAATGACATCACTATGCTAAAGTCAAGTTTCAGTGTGTCCTACTGTGACTGATCAGAGCAATACAAGCTCAAGCTCAGAATGTTCTACCACAAGTTGGGCATAAATAATCCATGTGAACATTTGGGATGGATTCTCTAAATTTGCACATCCTGCATTTGCTTTAAGCTGTTTCAATTCTGCTTTGCTCATAGAACACAGCACCTTCTCTGATGAGGGCACGCCAAGCTGAGCGATCCTCTGCCAGTGTTTCCCATGTCACACAATCAATTCCAAAGTTCTTGAGAGAGACTTTGAGAGTGTGTTTGTATTGCTTCTTCTGACCACCATGTGAACACTTGTCCTGTGTGCGCTCTCCATAAAAAGTTTTTTTGCCAAGCAATGCATTTTGCATTTGAACAACGTGGCCTGTCCACGAGTTGTGCTCTCTGCAGTACAGTTTGAATTCACATATATAAATAAGAATGTCCACACATATATAGTACATATAGTATATGTATATAGTTATGTATTCACACACATCTGAGTCCACAGGTTCCCATCCATGCTACACACACAGTGAAGATGGAAGGCAATCTCAGAGTGAGGAGAAGGAGGAAAGGGGGGAAGAAGAAAGAAGAGGGCAGGGAAAGGTCTCTTACAGAAGATGGAGTTTAGGTTGAATCTTAAAAGAAGCCAGGGAAGCTGAAAGGCAGAGACTAGGAGAGGAGGGAAGACATTCTAGGTATGGAGGGCATCCAATAGCAAAAGTAGACTAGGGGAGCTGGACAACAGAGTTTCATATAGAGGAATGAGAGGGAGTCATTGAAGTTTATTGAGTGAGGGTGTTGGGTTGGGTGACATGGTCAAACCTATAATTTAGGAAAATCATTTTGCTAAAAGAGCGGATGATAGACTGGATTAGGGAGACCAATGAAGAGGCTATTGCAGTGGTGAGAAATGATACAGGCTTTTATGGGGATGCTGTCTATGTGAGTGGAGAGAAAGGGCTCCATCTGAGAGTTGTTGTAAAGATAGAAACCACATTGACTATGTGGAGTGAGAGTAAGTGAAGAGTCCAGCATGCTACCCAAATTGTTAACCTATGAGCCGATGCTAGTGCCCTCAACAGTAACAGGAAGTTGTACATAGTGAGGACATGAGAGAAATGTGTTCTCTTTTAAACATTCTAAACTGAGGATCTGCCTACATAACACCAAATATCTAGATGAAAAGTTTAAAATCAATGCACTCATATGCAAAAGGTAGCATTTGAAGGAAATTGAAATGGCAGTAAAAGGGTTGGACCTAGGCAAAGTTTGCCATTCTTTGGCATTCTTCTGCTTTAATTGTGACCCTTTTCTCATTTTTTCTTCCTGCCCTCTTCCCCACGTCTCTGCTATGAGCTTTTCTTCAGTTCCTCATTCTTAATGCTGTTTGTGTTTTGAACTCTTCAATAGTGAATCAAATCCTATCTCCTAAAATACTGACTTATAATTAATTTTAAATTGCCAATGACTTGTGTGACCACTTAGCAAGACTATCTTAATTTGTTTTAAAGGAGCCACTCTTAAACATTGAAAATCCTTAAAGACCCCAAGAATGTTACTTAAACAGTGGGAATTATAGGCCGTGAAGTAGATGTTTCGGGACAGGGGTGGAAGGGGATGCCTATTTATAAGACTTGCCCAAGGCATTGTATATTTAGAACTGAGATGTGTGAATGTGGCAAGGGAAATACTTTGCTCCTTTTTCCTGCCCCCTCCACTTTTGGCAACTCAGAGTTCAAAGGAGCAGTCCTTTGGGAATTCTCCGAGTAGACCACATCAGGTGATTAGCTGGGCCACCACATATGACTGTACTTTCCTCAATAGGGGTGGCCAGCTTGCGGGCAACAGTTACTCTGTTTAAGGAATGTTCAATTAACACTCTCCACCCTGAAGAATCAAAGGAGTTAATGAATGAATATCTGCAAACTCTCAAGTTATTAACACTCATTCTATATAGTTATAAGCATCTAGATATTTAGACATATCTGAGGGATTGATTAGGGATTTCCCCTTTTCCATATGCAAGCCAATGACTCACATTTATATGCTGCCTTAAGATTACAAAGCATGTTTCCCGAACCAGTCCTGTGATTATCTGGTATTTATATTATCCCAACCTGAAGCTTACATGATTTATCCCATGTCTGAACATTTAGAACATATCAGGAAACCAGGTCTCCTGATTCCAAGGTTAGATACCTTTCCACCACACCACAACATCTCTGAATATTTATCACCATGTGGAAATGACCTTAGAGTCCAATTTTGGGGGAAGGAAAGATTTGATTTCAAAAGTAGAATTTTCAAGGATTCTGTGTTATCTATTTGCTTACCTTCCCCATCCCTATGCCACAAACTGATCTCCATCCACAAAGAGGAGATACTGAAAATTTAATTACTAAACATCAAAAGGGTAAAGAATGTCTGTTAGATTGTTAGCTACATAACAAAATGTTGATGTACTAGATATGAGCTATCTACCTCCATATTTTTTAATGGAATATTGAATTGCCCTTGAGTAAAACCATTCAAAATTTTCTACCTAAGTGACCCATCTGAAGTGAACTCGAGCAAATTACTGAATTTGCTTTTGAAGAGATTCTAGGTGGATCTAATTAAGTGAACTTGAGGAAATTACCTATTTTTTTTTTTAGGAGGCAGCATAATATAGTGGGAAGTGACCTATGAAATCAGAAGACCTGTGTCCAAGTCCAGTTCCTTTGGGAAAAGTCACTTAATCTCTCTAGGTCTAAATTTCCTTATATGCAAAATGAAAGGAAATAGCCTCTAATTTCCCTTGTAGCTCTCTATACTTCTATGATCATATTAACCAGATGTTCAGTTTGATGCTTTTAAAAATCTTTTGCTGATATGTCCAGGTAATGGGAAAATAGGTAATTGCCTACCTCCTCCATTCTGCTTTGTCTGAACTTGGGGACAGATATATTTAATGAAAGTTGGAAGGAGGTTTTTCTAAAAACCCTTAATTTAGGCAGTTCATAGGATGAAAGATGGAAGATTTAGAGATAGAAGAGTCCTGAGAAGTCAGCTAATTCAACTTCCTCATTTTACAACTGAGGAAACTAAGGCCCAGAGAGTCCTCTATAAAGCCTCCAAATCCTAACTCCTTGAAGGTCACATATTGATTTAGAAAACTACATATTAACATTAGCTATCTTCTAGTGTGTTTTTATTTTTATTATTATTATTGTTCCCCAATTACATTTCAGTCTGGATCAGGCCCCACTTGGGAGTATTGTAAGGCCTACAAGCCTCATGTTCAACACCTGTGAAATATCATGCCCACCATGCACAAGTAGTGAGTTGCAGGCATGAATTCAAACCTGGGTGTTTTTTAATGTAAATCCAATCTTCATTTCACTACATCTAGTGACCTGTTGCTGTAAAAAGGGAAATAAATATTAAAATGATATACAAATAGTAATAATGTATTGAATTTTAGTATTGGAAATTTAAACCTAGTATTCTAAATGACTCATTATAGCTGCCATTGACTTATAACTCTAAATGGCTTTATTATTGATGATTCAGTAGCTACACTAAGCATGAAGTTTCCAGGTCATCACCATTACTCCCATAGATCAACAGGTTAACTCCTTGGAGTTGATTTTGTCTCCCCAAGTCCTTCTGGAATTACACAGGAAAGGTCAATATTTATCCTTAGAGAGTAATGTTGGATGTATATTTTCCAGGAAAATATCTATCATTAATTAACTTTTTCCAACAAAAATAATAAATCTTTTTTGGCAGATTCACTTTTTTAGCTGCTTAAATATTTGGGAAAATATATTTTTTTCCTTATGGTTTTTTTCTAACTATTATTTCCTTTTATATTTTTATATAGTTTTTCTTTATTATTTCCTTTTGTATAGTTGTCCTTTACACCCAGAGAATAAAATATTGCAACTATATTTGGTTAACTGAGTAGCTGTGTGACCTCAATAAGTCATTTAAACTCTGATACTCAGTTACCTTCCTTGTACAAGTAGTTGAATTAGGTGAGTTCTGATGTCCCTTATAATTCTAAAATTCTTTAACTGCATTATCATTTATGAACATCCAGAAATCATAAAAATATCCTTGGCATTGTGGTATTTAAGCCCTCAGTTACTATAAAAATATGAGTCCTTATTATCATTATTGCATAAGTACAAATCAATCATAGGTAGACCCTTCAGTGTTAAGACATTAAGAGTCTCTCCTCACCAATTTCATGCAACATATGAAGTTAGGATATCTCTGTAGAGTTAGTAGAAGGAAAAATTAAATTAAAAAGATGTTCATTTGAGTCTTAATCCTCTTGCATGGGTGACCTTCCTCCTCCTCCCTTCCCCCTGTGTATTAGAAGTCTTTTCCTATGTATGGAATAAAAAGGAGGAGAGAGATACTATCTGCAAAGATGAGAGGGATACTATACTCAATTATCCTTCCCTTCTTTTTAATATTTCTATAAGTTTGGGCTTACCATCAATTTGAGATCTGGAAGCCCGGATTGAGGTTTTTGAAAGGATTCAATGGAGTGGGCAGCAAGGAAAGAGATTGAGCGAAGAGTTATCTGGAGCCATTGCCATGGGGCTACAGGAGGTGGAAGAAAACGTTATGGGTGTAGGGTCACAGGGCCAAGAACAGTTATATAATGCAGTGCTGTCAGACTCAAATAAAAACGGGGGTCACTAAAACCTGTATCCCTACAGGTTGACTTTGAAAACCACATATTAACATTATTTATGTTCTGTAGGGATTTTATTTATTAGTATTAGTATTCCTGTTTTCCAGTTATATTTAACCTGGATCAACCCCTGCAGGACTCATATTGCCTTAGAAAACCACATTAGCATTATCTACGTTCTACAATGTTTTTATTTATTGTTGTTGTTGTTGTTATTTTCCAGTTACGTTTTAATCTGAATGAGGCTCCACTTGGAAGTATTGTGAGGTCTGTGGGCCTTGTATTTGACACCTGTGGTACAAAGGTCAAACTTTGCCACCAGGACCTACATACAGCACTGCACTTCATATGACTTACAATCCCTGTGTACATCCCATGAGTCTTGGCTTAAATCTGGAATCCTCATCTCTGCCTCTGAAATCATATCCGTCATGCAAACTCCAAGTCAAATGTAACCTTCCTAAGCCAGCAAATTATTATCCTTCATCATCGAAGTGTAAATAGGATGTTGATTCATAAGTTGGCTAGTTTCTTTTCCGTGCGCATATGTGGTTTGAGTTTAGACATGACATATATAATGGAATATATAATATCTTCTGCATGTGATTGATTCTACAAAGAAATGTGCATAATCTTAGCATATTTTTTGGAAATCAGAGAAGTATGAAATGTTGGATATTAATTTTAGTGTTTAGACCTTTAAGTATAATTGATTGCATCAAAAATTGAGAATTTTCAATTTAAGGAAGAAGAAAAGTAGAAAAGTTGTAAAAATGCACTGCTCTTAATTTTATATACTCTCCTATCTTAACTTGCTCTAAAAAAATAGGTATATCATACAAATGTGAAAGAAAATGTTCATGAGTAACTATGAGCTATTATTATTGAAGAGAGAGCAATGGAAAACATTCTCTATGGTGAATCATTTATTGATTGTCTACTTGTATCAATATTGGTACTGTATCAGTAGGTAGATATGGGAGATCCTATTCTCTAAAGAGCTTAGATGAAATAAGGTAATGGACAACTAGACTTGATATGATAAAAGATGACACTGTACTAAAAAAGAGAATAAAATAAGAGCAAAGGAGAGCTTGAGGCAAACTACAATGTGAAATATGGACACTTAATCTGTCAAACATTTATTGTTATTTACCTGAAGGTAAATAACAGGTTTGACTGGCTTTTTCACTAAGTTGTTTTTCTTGAGGTTATTATTTTCCTGCTGTATTTGTTGAGTCATTTCAGTTGTTTCCAACTCTTCATGGCCCCATTTGGGGTTTTCGTGGCAGAGATACTGGAGTGGTTTGCCATTTCCTTCTTCAGCTCATTTTGCATATGAGGAAACTGAGCAAAACAGAATTAAGTAACTTGCCCGGGGTCACGTAGTGTCTGAGGCCAGATTTGAACTTGGGAAAATGAGTCTTCCTGACTTTAAGCCCAGCACTCTATCTACTGTACCACCCAGGGGCCCTGCCTTGGTTACTACATACAAAGAGTCATAGTGAAATAGGAGGGCAGATAGATAATTCCATTAACAGAACCTCCATTCTCCTTCCTTCTCTCTCCTCAATTATGTTTATTTCAGTTAAAAGATATTAGTTCTGAATTATTTGCTTAATTTGATCAGTTCAGTCATTGGGAAGGTAATTGATTTATTTCTATTCTAGACTTATTTGGGAATTCGAATGGCCAGAAATATGCCATTTAGAAACTATTTGTCTGTGATGAGTCTTTGGTTTGGGAGATTAGAAAGTCACATAAGCTCCATCAAAAAGAAACAAAGTGAAAGGATCTTTAAACCTTTCCAAGTACTAGCTGATCATTTAAATAGGATGCTGCTGGGAGTACTATTGTGGTCTTCAGTAAAACAAGTTCTGTCCTGCTGATTTTAAGGTTAAAGAAGACATTCATGAATACTTGCAAAGGAGAAAAAAAACATTAAAAGATGAATCCGATATCATTACTAAGAACTTTACTTAGAATGGCCCTTCTATGGGCCAGGATATTCTGAAATCTGTAAGAACAACCAGCAATAGAAAGTGAAGAGGGATTTTAAAATATTCCCCTCTTTGCAATAAATGAAAAAAATAATTCAAATGATTAATCAATTAATCAGTTACTCAAAAAGCATTCAATAGACACCTAATTTGCAAACACTGTTTTAGGAAATAAATAGATTTTGAAAATATAGATGGTCCCTTTAAATTAAACTTTAATTTTCATGTATTAAAGAATGAGAGATACATATAAAAATGCAAATCAAAATATTAAAATTGAAATATATGTGTATATATGCACATATACCCATGTTTATACATATATACACACATACTCATGTTTATACATATATATATATATCTAGAGAGAGAGAGAGAGAGAGAGAGAGAGAGAGAGAGAGAGAGAGAGATTGTGTATGTACACATTCTTACTGGAATTTACAAGTAAAAACTATACAGAAGACAAACAAGTATAGAATCTCTCTTATTCTCTCATTTTGTTGAGCTATATTAAAACTAACATGTCTGTTTCCATAACCACTTTTTGGTAATGGAGAAAGCATCCACAGAATTAGTACTAACTGCCCAAACATCTCATAACTTATCAGTTTTGGGGAAAAAAATGTATTTCTTAAAACTCTAAATGGTTGATAGCACAAATGATTACATTCAATCTGAAAGTCTTTGAAACATCAGAACAGAAAATATACATTATACATATGTCAGATGAGTTATACCTAAGAAATAATATTAATATTCTCACCATATTTCTCTTTGAGAAAATGAAAGAAATGTGCATGGTGCAAAATAATAACATGTCATTGGAAAGACTTTCAATCTTGGTTTTCATAGAATAGAAATGCTATAGGTGGTTCCACCATGTGGAGGAATGATTTATTGTATTTTTTTAACCTCATCGCTGGACCATACATTTCAGGGTGTAACCATTCATTTTAGTGTTATAGTGATATGAAAAATAGCTTGTTGACAGCAGGATTTTTTTAAGGTACTTATGATTCTTTAGTAGTGCTTATGTAGTTAATTCACATGCAATCAGTTTATTGAAGGATAAGGTTTTGATTTTATATGCAGAATTATATATGCCTTCACCAATCATAAAAAAAAAAAGCCAAGCCCCAAATCACTTAAGTAAATGCTTGCTAGAAGGCACTGTGTTGTCTCTGGGGACACAAAGATAAATACAACACGGATCTTACAGATACTGAAGCAGAGGTATGCACAAAGAGAGACCCAAGCAAAGTGCTGTGAGAAATTTGAGAGGAATGAGTTTTCACAGAGGAGGTGCCACCTGAATTAAGCCTTGACCAAAAGGATGAGGGAGGGACAGGGATCAATCCTAAGCATGAGAGACAATGTGAAAGAGTCGTGAGTTTGGAGATAGGGCAGGCTGAAAATGAAAATTAAAGAGTAGTTCATTTCAGTTGCAACATGGAGTATTTAAATCCATGTTCTATGAGGCAAGCCTGGAGTTAAAGGTTGAATTTATCTTTTGGGGTCTCTGAATGCTGGGGTGAGGTTATAGCTTTTTTTGTAGACAATGGGGAGCAATTGAAGGTTTTTTAATCATAGAAGTGATGTTGTCAGACTTTGCATTTGGAGTAGGTATTTGTGTGAAAGGAGTATTAAAGAAGAAATATGTCAATGGCAGAGAAAACAATCAGGAAATTATTCAAACAATCTCAGTGGGAGATGATAATGACTGTACCAACAAGGTGGCAGTAGGAATAGAGAAAAATATATAATTGAGAACTATTTTAGAATGATTGATGACTACTAATGCCCTCCCCTTCCCTTTTTCCCTTCCCCTCTCCTTCTCCTCCTCACCCTTCTTCCTTTTCCCTCTGTCATACCTTCTCTTGTTCTCCCCCTCTCCTCTTCTCCCTTTGTCCTTCCTTTTCCTTCTTCCTCCCCTCTCCCCATCCCTTATCCTCTCTCTCTCTCTTTAAAATAGGCTTTTTTTAATGTAATTTTGTGTTTTACATCAGCACTCTCTCCCTACTACAGGTATCCCATTCTCACTCCCAGAAAGTCACCCCATATAACAGATTTGTTATATACATTAATATATATATATGTGTTAAATATAACATTTTAAAAGAAAAATAAAAAGAAGAAAAATAATCTGTATAACTGATAAACAGTGAAAAAGCATGAAAATATGTATCATGTGCAACACTTGTGGAATTCCAACCTCTCCAAACAGTGAGTTAGGAGCCTTCTCTCACATCTCTTCTTCTGACCTGTGCTTGCTCTTTGTGATTCTTTTTTTTTTGCCTTTTGGAGGGGGAAGAATAGGACAATTGGGGTTGAGTGACTTGCCCAAGGTCACGCGGCTAGTAAGTGTTAAGTGTCTGAGGTCGGATTTGAACTCAGGTCCTCCTGACTCCAGGGCCAGTGCTCTATTCACTGTACCACCTAGCCACCAGAATATTTGAGGAGTGTGGGAAAGCCGGGCGGGGGGGGGGGGAGGGGAGGGGGGGAAGTTGTTTGTTTCTTTGTTTTTTGCAGGGAGGGAAGATCTTTGTGATTCTGCAACATTCTCTTTTTATAGGTGTGTGGTTATTCTTTCCATTTACATTGTTGTTGTCATTGTATATCTTCTCTTGAGTCTGCTTGTCTCACTCTGCATCCATTCATGTAGATGTTTCCATGCTTCTCTGTACTCGTCACATTTGTTATTTCTAACACCACAGTAGCATTTGGTTACATTTATGTGCCACAATTAATTTACCCATTTCCTAACCGATGGGCATTTAATTTGTTGTCCAATTTTTCACCATCATAAAAAGTGCTACTATAAATATTTTGGTATATGTAGAGACTACTTTTCATCTATCTTCTAGATATGGAATCTTTGGGTCAGAGGTAATGGAGCTGATTCACAGCTACTCCAAAATTGTATTAATCAGCTTATCTTCCCACAACCTCTCCAATATTGATTCTTAACGCGTTTTGTCCATTTTATCAATTTTTAGTGTTTGAGGTGAAACTATAGCATTATTTTGATTTGCATATCTCTTGTTAGAGATTTGCAGTGGTTTAGTTTCTTGATCTGCCTTTATATAGTTGTAAGGCTTGTTCTGAGTTCCTTATACTAGCCTACTCAGCTAACACTCTCTCTCTCTCTCTCTCTCTCTCTCTCTCTCTTTCTCTCTTTCTTATTCTCTCTCTCATTTCAACTATCTGCATGGTTTCTCAGCTTCTCTTTCTATGGAGAGAGAACATGGGAGACAAAACGAGGCTCTCTCAATCTCAAGACACTTAGGGTTCCCTACCACATAATCTGAAGAGTGATGTGATCAAAGGTATAATTAGGAATATTGCTGTAGCAGCAGTGTGAAGGATGGAATAGAGAGAAGAGACCTGAGGCTTGGCCGGGGGAGCAGGGGTGGGGGGGTGGGGGGAGGGAGAGGGGAAGAGTTAGAAGCCTCTTCTAATAGTTTAAAAGAGAAGTAAATAAAATTTTTAAAAAAAAAAAGTTAGCAAATGTAAAAAAAAAAAAAAAGAGGGCATAGATGTGAGTAACATTTGCAGTAGAAGTGACCCAATTTGCCAATCCATTAGGTGTGAGGGTTGAATGAAAGAGTAAATCCAAGCAAAGATCACTCTAAGATACTGAGCCTTTGTGACAGGGAAGATGGCAGTACATCTAACAGAAATAAAGAAGTGGGGAAGAGAGAAAAGATTTTGTGAGAAAATGGTGAGTTCTCTTTTGGGCACAAGAAGTTTGACATGTCAGTAGTGCATCTTTTTTTTGTCATTTTCTCAGACCAGCTCTCCCTCTGTCACCCCGCCTAAAAGTGCTTTGTTCATTTATTAGTGCATCCAACTACACCCAGTAATGTACTTGAGCTTTGATCTGCTTCCTTTTAGATTTGGATCATTTTTTTTTTTAAAGCAATAGGGGTTAAGTAACTTGCTCAAGGTTACACAGCCAGTTATTATTTCTGGGTGTGGTGCTGAGTATCTGAGCCCAGATTTGATCCAGGTCATCCTGACACTGGAGCTGGTGCTCTTACTCACTGAGCCACCTGGCCGCCCCTAAGCAATTGGGGTTAAGTAACTTGCTCAAGGTTACACGGCCAGGTGTTTCTGGGTGGGTGCTAAGTGTCTGAGCCCGGGATTCGATCTCCAGGTCTTCTCAACACTGGAGCCGGTGCTCTTACTCGCTGTGCTACCTGGCCGCCCCTAGATTTGGATCATTTTACCACAATCCCCCCAATCTCTTGAGTAGCATTCTCAAAGATTCTCAGTGTGTGTGTGTGTGTGTGTGTGTGTGTGTGTGTGTGTGTGTGTGTGTGTGTGTGAGAGAGAGAGACAGAGAGACAGACAGACGGACTTCTTTAACAGACAAATAGAGGCTATGAATCTCTTTTAAGAATATTTTTAATAATTGAAGGATATTCTAAATTTCAGTTAGAGGATAGTTAAAATAATTATGTAATTTTTTCCATCTCCAAGTTCATATAAATCTATCAACAGACCCAACAAACCTAACTGAAGAACCCCTGTTCTTCCATAACTTCAGTCTGTGTGAAATAGGAGAAAATGAAGGGGTATGTCAAGGTGTAGTAGAAAGACAACTGTACTGAAAATAAAGAGATCCCAATTCCAGACCATGTTCTTATAGCAACTAGCTATGTGACTTTTTTTTTTTGCTTTTTGGAGGGGCAATTGGGGTTAAGCAACTTGCCCAAGGTCACATGGCTAGTTTATGTGTTAAGTGTCTGAGGCCAGATTTGAACTCAGGTACTCCTGACTCCAGGGCTGGTGCTCTACTCACTGCGTCACCTAGCTGCCCTTAGCTATGTGACTTTTAATAAATCATTCACCCTCTCTGGGACTCAGTGGAAAAGAGTGTGGACTTTATTATCTTAAAGAGTAATAATTTATAAATAATGTAATAATATACAATAAAAATCATATACAACAAAATAATAATATAAAATAATTTATAAAAGTATGTCATGTTTGCTAACACCTGCATATACATTACCATATTTGACATCAATAATACTATGAAGTAAGTAGGTCCATTATTATCACTGTTTTATAGATAACTACCCTAAGACTCAGTTCCTTTATGTGACTTACCCAAAGGGATTGAGGGTATGAGGTGGCACAGTGGGTAGACTGCTGGGCCTAGAGTCAGGGTGACTTCTCTTCCTGAGTTCAAATCTGACCTCAGACACTGCGTGACCGTGGGCAAGTCTCTTAACCTGTTTGCTTCAATTCCACATCTATAAAATGATCTGGAGAAGGAAATGGCAAACCACTCCAGTATCTTTGCCAAGAAAACCCTCAAAAGGGTCACAAATAGTCAAACAAAATTGAAAAATGACCCAAAAGTGACAAACTCACAAGCTGTTCAGCTTTGCCATTTGTATCATTTGACTTCCAGTCCCTTCCATGTCTAATTTTGGTATCATGGTTCAGAAGTGAAACTGCAAGCTTGGCTTTTAAATTTTTTTCCTCATATTTTTTTCTTATTCTTTCCAGCAATGTTTTGGCTCTTGTTGTTTACGAATATAACAAAGCTACAACTTTAATGATGTCCTCACAAGGAAAATTGGCACAGTCTTTTGAAAGAGTAAAGAGGAACAAGGAGCCTGTGATTCAAAAATGCTGCCAAATATTTTGCACCAGTTTATGGTGCAGTGTGGCAAAGTGAATAGAGAATTGAATTTCGCCGCTAGGTTAAAATCTTGCTTCCCCTAAGTTATATACCCCAATGAAATTACAGGTCTAGTCACTATATATGTGTGTTTATGTATATGTTTGTATGTACATGTGTATCAGGGGACTGCAAAGTTCTTATATATGAATATATATTTATTATATGCATATATGTACAACATATATTTATGTATGTTTACATTTATGTAGAAAAAAATTTGTAGTCCCTTCCTGCCCCCACCCCCCTCCACTAAAATGGTTTTAACAGAAACACATACATTCCCTTCTGGTGTTACCCATTTTGCTGTGATACCCTTGATTACAAGTTAAGACATAAAATTAGAGAGAAAACATTTTAAAATCTCATAGTATTTAACACACAATATGGACATCTTTTCAAATTTTTATTTATTTTATTCTGAACTTTAAAATTTAAATTAAGAATTTCCATACATGTAGAAGAATAGAAAAAAAATGATTGTATATGAAATGGCATATATATTAAATGTAACTTATTCTTCCTTTTAAATATACAATAAATTTATCAAATAACTTTCTTTTTTCCTTTTTTTTAAATCCCTCCTCATCCTACCACACCCCAGAGATGGCTATCAGTAGATGCAAATATGTGTGTATGTGTATATGTATAATCATTCTATACATACTTCTATTTATCAGTTCTTTCTTTGGGTGCAGGTAATATCTTACTTCATATGTCCTTTGTAATTAATTTCCCCTTATTTTTCCAATTACAAAATCTCTTTTACTCCCTAGAAATCTCAAAGCATTTTGTGCCTTCATTAAAGAAAAATATGTTTAGGTTTTTTGAGTTTTGTTGTTTTGTTTTTTAACTTTCTCTTAGATAACATGCCCTATGTCTAAGACAATCTCTATCCTCATCTCTGCATCGTAGTTCTCTGGTTTCCTTCAAGGCTTCTAAAATCCCAACTTCTTCAAGAAATTTTTTTCCCAGACTTCCTTAATCTTAGTTTCTTGCCTGCAAGACTAACCCAATTTATCCTGTTGTAGCCAGGTTATCATGCACGTATAGCATGGGGCATCCTATATTGCACGAAGGGTGGCAGAACAGGCATCTCTAGCTTCTTCTCCCACCCAGCCCCTTTTCCAAGGGAAACTTTCCTGCTGGGAAGGGAAACTGGGCCAGAAGCTTGATCATTCTAGTTCTCCACAAAGAAAAGAGCTACGTCTCTAGAATTAATCTGTCTACGCCTTTCAGTATTATTAGCCTAGGTCCTCAAGAGTGGGGAATCTACAGCCTGGAGGCCACATGTGTACCTCTAGATCGTCAAGTGTGGCCCTTTGATTGAATACAAACTTCATAAAACAAATCCTCTCAATAAAAGGACTCAGTCAAAAGGCTACACCCAAGGACCTAGAAGGCAACATGTGCACTCAAGGACCCAGGTTCCTCACCCCTGTTTCATCTACTGGGTTCTCTCCCCTGCTATTCTTGTGCCTTTTCTCTCCTTGGCCATCAGCCCACTTTTTCACCTCCATTCTCTTCTTGTTTTGAATTGCTACCACAATTAGTTTTTCCCATCCTGACCTCTACCTTTGTTTTTGGTTTCATCAGTTGATTTTACTTGTGTGGAGGGAAGATGAGAGCTGGAAATTCTAAAGTTATCATCCTATCAAAGAGCATCTCAAATAGAACTTTGGTACCAGGGAATTGACTGATTAGAATGGTGTCTCCTCTCTCACTGGGACCAAGATTCTTCAGAATTACCAAGATAAGAAAATGGTCATGTGAACCAGCAAACCCATGAAACCAATGGGTTGCTTCTGCATTTGGGGAGGAAAGATCTGTTTCTTATTGTAGACCTAATGAAAACTGATGTCTATATAGGTTGTTTTGTAATAAGTCATAAAGAAAAAAAAAACAGGACACCCCTGTCCTCACACTAGCCTAGGGGATATTTGTTTGTTTGATTTCAGATTTGAACTAAACTTCTGATTGCTGTTCATAAATGGGTAAAGGAAAACCTCAGGCTTTATATCCAAAGCTTGAATTCCTTCCTACCACATACTGGTTCTATAAGGAACACATAAATAATGAATAGAAAAGAAACCCGTTTATCTAAGTCAACAGCAAAACAAGAATCAGAAAAAATATACAGAGAAAAATATATACCAGACAATACAGACTGAATGAGGTCTCCCATTGGAAATTAAGTAACTCAGTATAACCATGAGAATGAAACAGATCTCACTTAAAGGGAAAATTCTTCAAAGACTCTCATGTTTTAAACTTGGAATAGAGATGTATTAGAGACTACCAAGTCTTCTCATGTCAGCTGCTTTCCAGACTTATTCTCCCTTCAGCAACCTGTAGTAAGGTTGGTGTCATCTGTCCTTCCTCTTGAAGTTAGAAGCTACTAGTACCAGTAGAGACTGATAAGCCTGTTCATAGAGAACATGCAGACCAAAAAGAGTGAAAAGTTTGAATCTTTCCTCTCCCACACTCCACAACTGTGCCCCTGCCCTTCATATACCCAGGGAGCTTTGATCTCCACCAATGAAGAGAAAAACCTATTCCAACAAGCTTTGAGGGGAAGGTTACATTGTGTGTGTCTTGTTTATATTTAGTTTATTTTTAGTATATATTTAGTTGTTTTCATATTTTCTCTTTTATTAGATTAAATTTTTATTAGGTTTATTAGTCCCTCTCAGAGTAGGACTCTGTTTTGATTTTGCTTTTTGTTTTATTTTGACCTTTCTTTATATCCCCAATGCTTAGTACAGTGATTGGCCCATAGTAGTGACTTAAATACTTGTTGAGGTAACTTGACCTTAATCTCTCGATACTCTAAGCCTACAAACTGCAGGAAGATGCCCACCTGCATTACTGCAGGAAATTTCCTCACTGGGATTCCCTGTAATGATGAAATCACATACTTTTAAAAATAATGTTTTAAATATAATTGTAATAAGACGATCCAACATGACATAATTTAAATGACGCATGATGCCATTTTAATATATATTTCTTCTTTTCTCCTCAACAAGATTTTTAGGGTTTAGAGCTATGAGGGAATTTGGCAACCAGCCATTTAAACTATTCCAATTGATAAGGAAATTAAGGCCTTTAGAGATTAAATGATATGCTCAGTGTCCCATAGCTACTAAGTAACTGTGACAGGACTTCAACCCAAGTCCTCTGACTACAAATCTAATGATCCTTTGACTACAACATGCTGGTTTATGACCCTTAAAAGCGGGGTACCATGCTTACATGTTAAGTCTGAGTGATGAAACTGATGTTTTTATGTGACTATAGAACTTATTACTATCACTTTATAGCTGTCCCTCTGTTCTTCTATATTCAATAAGGAACTGTACACCTAGGAGATTCAATAAAATAATTTTTAACTGCTTTATTAACCAATTTTATATCCCTTTGCAACAACTTCAATTGACCTAGTTCCTTATGAAAAATGGAGGTTGGCACTTCAGCCCAGATTAAGCCTGTGTATTAATTAGCTACTTCTAAAAACAACATTCTTGAGGGAAAGTTTTACTGTAATATATGTTTTTGTGGGGATTGATCTATTGTTGGATTCTTGCTGACAAAAGTGACTCCATGTTTGACTACTGAATTATTAATCTTGGTTTTTTTGTTTTGTTTTTTGCTTTTTTGGAAGGCAATTGGGGTTAAGTGACTTACCCAAAGTCATACGGCTAGTAAGTGTGTCAAGTGTCTGAGGCTGGATTTGAACTCAGGATTTGAACTTTAGGGCCAGTGCTCTATTCACTGTGCCACCTAGCCACCCCTGAATTATTAATCTTTATATTGGAAAGTTGCTATGTATACAACAATATAATTAGATTAATTTAGGGTTGGGAACACAGGTTTGTATACTATAACCTTAGCAAACTTCATCTAATCCAGATATATAATGGTAGCAAATGTTACTATCTATTATGTCTTTGTGTCCCGGACTGTGTGGGACATGAATTGTAGTCTAGATCATCCATTAACTGACAGTTCCTATGTCAATCAGTCCATGTTAATTTGCCCAGAAACAAGAATAAGATATATGGACAGAGACCCAGGAGATAAGGGTTCTGGATGAAGGTATACAGCCCTCTGCTTTAGCTATTCTCAGTGAGTGCCCACTGGGTCTGAAGCTTGAGAGCCTCACACATGTATTTTCATGCCTGTAAGTATAAGTCTGCTTGACTCTTGATATTTTGAATACTTTTGTTCCTTTTCCTCACCCACACTCTTCTCCCAGTCTTGGACTACTTTCATTTAATATATTTCAGTAAGTTGATTTATACTTCTAAATTTCTGAAGGATATATCCACTATTAATCTCATTAAAATGATAAAACATCTAAATTTTATTGATGAAAATCACACACTGCTTTCAAGTTTCCTTGAGTTTTTTTCCCCCTTTGCCTTTTTTAATTGAGACTAAAGTATGTGTCTACAACTCATTTTTTAACCCTTCCCCAAAATATTTTTAATGAAAGTACAGATGTTGAATATGATGAATTTTTAAAAAGTTGAAAAGATTTATATGAATTGATACAAAGCGAAGAAAGCTGAACCAAGACTACAATATAGACAATGAGAGCAACATATCAGAAAAACAGCTACAAAATAATTTAAGTAAATCAAGAATTGTTGCAAAAATCACAAAGAAACATGGCTCTAAGGAAGCAATATAGATAGGAGTTCTATTGGTATGGAACACTGTGTATATTTTCAATTTTTTTCAATGTATTAATTTGCTGGGGTTTTTTTTTTCTTTTTCCCTTTAGAAATAGTCTTTATTAAATGAGATAGCTCTGGGAAATAGAAAAAAAAAAGTAAAAATGAGGAAGCACAGGGAAACTTAGATAATATGAAAAATGGAGTTAAATTTTATTTTTTTTAAAGTACAAGTGCTAGCTTTATTGTAAAAGTATAAATAATTGCGATGTTACGAAATATAGATATTCTGTACCTGAATATATTACAGAGGTGATGAACTATAGATATTCTGTATCTGTGTGTATTACAGAGTTATTACAAAATGAAATTATGACATTTCCATATTTTTTTATCCTGGAAACAGACATTAACAAGGAATAGAAACATGATGACAGAATGTCTTCTTTAGCATATATAATGTCCCTTTGGGCATAAGAGATAAATAGTTTCAATGCTGCTAGATAGTCAATGTCAAAGGGTCTAAAGAAAGACCTTTAAAACATTGGATAGGTAGTTTATGGTGAATTTAAGAAGGGACATGGACAGAGATTGCAAAGAAGACCAAAGATGTATTGGGAACTTCATATTGGAGGAAATGCTCGTAGCAATAAGATAATTGACATGTTAAGCCTTATTGCTCTCTTCAGCTTTTTCACTGGAGACTGTTAACATAAAGAAATTATGTTAATTATTAGAAAATTATACTTTATGCTGCTTATCTCTTTTTTCCCCTCAGGGCTAGATGTTGGATTAAAAACAACAACAACTTTCTTATACACTAAGTAACCCTAATGAGGATGAGTAAATTTAAAAATTCAGTATGAATCAATGAAAGCACAACCTGCTAATTTGCTGATCAGTTATATTTTGAGTAAGGGCACTTATTTTATTTTTAATGGAAAGAATGCTGGTCTATGAATTAAGTAGACCAGGATTTTAAGTCTCTCCCTCTCTATTTCTGCAGGAGTATACATATCTGTATTTATCTAGATTGATCAGTCTATCAATATGTTTGTCTAGACATATCTAGAAAATGCATACGTATGTACATGTATAAATGTGTATATAAATACATACATGTATATTTGTGCATACATATGCATACATACGTGGATATATACACATGTGTATATACATATACATACACAGAAAGATATATATATGTATGTGTGTGTATATATATATATATATATATGAGAGATGGAGACAGAAGTAGACAGACACAGAAAGAGATTTTATAATAGGAACTTTGGTGAATCACAGGGTTAGTTTTGAAATGAGGAAGACTTAAAGATGTGGCTTTTGGTCCTGACTTTAACACTGATTTGGTATCATTATAATAACTTTAAATAGGTGAAATCATTTGGCATGACTTTAAATGTGTGTGTGTGTGTGTATGATTCAGGCTAATATAATTATTTAACATACATGGATGGTATAAAAATCTATGTCCTTAGACTATTTGGGAAAATTATAAATACAAATATTAAGAGTCTTCATAACATAACTTCAAATGACTTAAAGATATTGAAAATTCAGCCAGGAAACAAGTTATAAACTACTAAGTATTTAATTAAAGAACCACAATTTACAGTTGCAGGCATTGATTCTATCAGTTAATTTGGCCTGCTTTTGTTCAGTGCTTATCAAGTGTTAAGGAATTAAAATGCAATCCTAGCACTTTAAATAGAAAATAATTTGCCTTTTTTGATTAAAGGTAATTTTTTATTCTGTCAAACTGTAGACCCCATAATAATATGGAGGAGCAATGTAATTAGCTGAAATGGGTGAATTTAATTTACCTTTAATTAGGTGTAATAGGAGAAAGAGATAGAAAATCCACATTAAGCATTTCTTAAAGAATTTAGGAAAGTATAACACAATTATAATATCATATTCTCCTTATGTAATCATAGCTATGAATCTTGAACATTTGTCAGAGATATATGAACCTTTTCTTTCGCCTTTTTCTATTGTATGTGGTACCTCTTGTTTTAGATGTACCATACTGAATGTCAAAGTCACCTTTTGTTTGCATATAACTTCTAAAGTGCTGAGTTTTAAACAAAATTCTAGAAACCATTTTTTAAAAATCAGGATATTTTAACATTAGTTTAGCAGCAACTTGAAGTGTGAATTAGTTTTTATTTAATCCTTTCCAGGGCAAGAGTAAAAGTTCATGGACAATGGAGGCAAATGCCAAATAACAACAACAATAAATAAATAACAATAACAACTTACATGTTATACATTCTAGGTGCCAGGCACTGTAGTATTGTGCCTTCATTGATCCATACTGAATCAATAACTGGCTTACTGGTTCACCAGGATTACTTTGTACATGACAACATGGCCTGCACACTGAAGTGGTGTTCACCCCTGAGAAATTTAGAATTGCCTTTGATTCTTCCTCAGTTGGACAAAGGGCATGCATTACATCTGCTCAGACATATTTTCATCCATTTAATGATGTATGTTCCTTGAAAAACAAGAAATGTTTATAAGTAGAAAAATTTTTTTACATCTTTATACACATCTCCAGGCTCTCTCTCTTCCCCACTCCCTTAATATTTGTCTCTCATGCTACACAATTTTTTATAGTAGATTGTACAAATCTTTTCTTCTTTTTTTATCTATTTATTGTCCGTCAAGGTTTATATTTAAATGTTCTTGGGGGACTAGGCTTTGTTTGGTCTGTAATTCTGTAGTACACTGCTTTTTCCTACACTGCTTCTCACTGATTTTGAGAAAGTATTGCCAATAATTTTCTATCATTTTCCTCCATAACATTTTACTATGTGTATCTGTGTATATATGTGTGTATGAGTGTACGTGTAGGCACATACCCACCCACACACACACTCACATGCACAGAGACACAGACATACCTTCCTGAGGCAAGACATTTTTTTAAAATTTGATCATGAGTTTTGAAGAGAAAGGGTTCTTAAAAATTTCCTCTGATTTTGTAAACAGGTTATTTCATCTGTATAAAGTCACATGACTAATAATGTAATTAGCAGAATTCTAACCCAAGAACTCTGACTCCAATTTCAGTGTTTTTTCCATTGCTAGCTCAATCACTTTCTGGGCTTCTTTTGTTGTTATTTGAAAAGGAGTTTAGATGCCATCCATTCTAATCCACAGTTGAATAAGAATCCCATCTACCATGTGCCTGACAAATAGTCATCTGATTTGGTCTATGCCTAAAAACCTTCTAGTAGAGGGAATGCACTATGTCTCAAGGCAATCCAATTTATCTTTGAAAGCTCTTTTGGGGGAAATGTTATCTTAGATCAATCCTAATGCACCTCCATAACTTATTCCCACTGCTCTTAGTTTGGTCCTATGGGACTAAACAGAACAAGTCTTATTTTACATGAAATTGACATCAAAATACTTGGCAATAACCCTCTCTAATCTTCAATTGTGTCTGGCATGTGGTAACTGTGTATTAAATTATTCCTGGCTTAATTCTCCAGTTTGTCAATTTCCTTCCTAAAAGGATATGTCCAAAAGTGATGGAAGTACCCCAGATGTATTCAAAGGAAAACAGAGTTAGAAAATTACCCTCTCTTCTCCCTAAACCTCAACTGACTTGTAACACTCTCTCTACTGGAGTGCTCCTGGCAGTAATATTCATGGATTCATCTTGGAACCCAGGGCTACCTTGAACTTTAATCAGGGCTCTTCCAATATCCTCAGTACTAATGAAAGAATTCCTAATGACCACCTTCCTCATCTAAGGGCTAGTAGCAGCTATCTTTTTTCTCTCTATCTCTTCCTAGGGGATGATGGAAGATTGGCCATTGGATATATCCCTATGCTCAATGTTTCTGGAACATATTTTCCTGACTTTATCCCTCAGGAATCCAACAACAATAAAAAAGGATTCTCCACAAGGACTTCATGAATACATAAAAGAAATGACCCAACACATAAAATGTGAAATAAAAACTCTGGAAGAAAAAATATTAGAAGGATAATATATAGGTTACAAGAGAAAGTGGTAAACCTTATTCAAGTAACAGGGGCTCCCTGAAAACAAGAACAAATCAAAAAGAAATGAATGACTCCATGAAATCATAAGGTAGTATATTAGAACACAATCTAAATATTTTTTAAAAGAAATATCTAAGATCTCTGATATATAAAATAATTTAAATGCATTAAAATAAACCAATAGAGCTTATTATGTAATCCTCTTAATTACTTTGTATTTTGAAATTTCTGAATTTGTTGATGATTGTTAAATTTACAATAAAAAAGAACCTAGGTTAGTTAAAAGTATCAAAATCAAAAGATATGGAATGAATAAAATTACAGAACAGACATAGAATCAAAATAAGAGTTATCCATCAGAATAAAAAAAACCCATAAGTTTGCTGAAGATGGAGTTCAAAATCTAAAATTATTAACCGAGTGCATGTTAAAGGAAAAAAAGGATAAGGTGATAGAATTAATAGCCCCAAGTGACCAAATTGAATTGTTCATTTCTGCTGCCTCCTGTATATTTCAGACCAGCAGTGGCATCTCTGAATAAAATTAATCTGGGAGTGGAAGAAAGAGATCTTCCTTTTGTTCTTAGTTCAGAGTTCAAGAAAGACTCAACCCCAGTCCTTCCTTTGTGAAGATTCTCTATATCTCCATCCTATGACCTTGGCTAGCATGCATTGTCTTTACAACTCATTTGTTACTTACCCTATAATATTTTATGTGGTTATTTTTTTACTTCTCATTTCTCAAACTAGATTGTAAACCACTTGAGGTAGGAAGGACCCAAGATAATCTCTAAAGTCTTTTCTCATTGTTCAAATCAGCCCACTGGATGGTAGACACTAAGCCACCATTACACAGAAATCCTCACGGCTCTTGGAACTTACAATCTACTTAAGGTAACAAATATATAAATAAATAATTATAATGCTAGAAAAAATGTAAAAATACGACTGACAGAAAATATACAAAGTGCTGTAGGAAATTAGAGGAAGGAAAGATTACTATACTTCAGATTCCCAACAGCACATCATAGGTGTTCAATTAAATGGATGAAAATAATGACATTCCCTGCTGACACAGTCAATTTGCCAAACTGTTCTGCTAAGTTTTTTCCTGTGGTTTAGATATAGTTTGGTATGTGATTGACTAGTGGCTGGAAATGATTGATAGGCATGGAATCTCTTTATAAATGAAACTGATAGCTATGTAAATATAGCACTTAAGGTTAATGGCTCAGTTCTTAAGGTTAAGTACAGGACATTAACCTTAACTCCCCCAGATTTCTTCCTCTTTATTCTGAGCCCATAGATGTTGACTGATTTTCTGGTTGAAGGTAGGTCCAGCTATTTAAAAAAAAGGGGGAGTACTTACTGTTAAGATGGGCACCATGATGTGTCTTCCATGAAAAGTGTGTCTATGTAGACACTGATGGAATTGCAGATAATTCCAATCTACTGACTATATCTATAGCATCAATATCCATATCTATGTGTATGTGTCTTTGCATGTGTGTGTCTATATATGTGTGTCTAAGATTTGTTATATATCCAGAGAAAAATGCTTAGGTTTTATGACTTGATGGTAAAATTAGTCCTTTGAAAGAACTTGAAATTCTTTTTTTTTTAAATATGTGTTATAAGGGTCACACCCAGAGCAACATTATCAAGATAACCCATATACCGGTATTTATGAGATTGAATTTTTTTTTTCTCAGAGCTGATGTCTATAAAACCACAGGCAGCAAAGGAAAAAAAATAATTCATTAGTTAGAAGAATGATTACTTAAAGAACTTCTAATTATGGAAGAGAGAATAAAAGTTCAAATGAAATAAAATTCTCTAGAAGTCTATAATGTTTTATTTATTCCCTTTCTCTTTGGTATTGTCTTTCTTATTAGAATGTAAGCTTCTTGAAGACAGAGTCTTTTTTATTTCCATATTTTATTACATATTTTTTTCACAGCCTATACCATAGAATAAGAGGATAATAAATACTTTTTGTTTATTCATTTACATAATCTAATTACATTGATACTGGCATGGATCCACGACCTCCTGATGTGGGTAATTCCCATACCTTCTCCTCCTCAGTGATTCTCATACAGATAAACTATTTGAAATAATTATTGTGTGGAGAGGTAGTAAGGCAGAGTCATTATAGAGGAGTTAGGAAGACCTCTGACACCTAGTATCTGTGGAAATAATGCCACTTATCATCTCAGAGACCCCAATCAATTTGGGAAGATCTTAAGTTTCAGAGAAGTCCCCCATTTTGCATCCATCTAGGGACTTTCCATGGCAAAAGTTCCCTTCACTGATAAAAATCACAGATCTGGGCCAATTATTTTTTTCTTAAATCCTCAGTGTTACATGTAATTCATTTTCTGCTCAATCCTTGGGAGCAGAACAGTAGTCAGCAATGTTTTATATGCATTCTGAACTTAATATAGCTTCAAAGGAGGGTGAAAAGCACCTTGCTACAATCAGGAAAGCAACCTGATACTAATGGATTGATATATGTCAATTTACCAAAGTGCTCAGCAGTATTCCTCTTCCCAGAGGGAGCCCAACACAACCAAGTATGAGCCAGTGAGGGCTGGGAAGTTCTCAATTACCACTGCATTTCAAGGTATAGATTCATGACTGTGAAATTTCATAAAGAAAGCAAAGTAGCAGGATCGTTCCTCCTAGTGAAATACTTGATCTGCCAAGAAAGGACTGGTGAGGTATTTACTTAATGAAGTAAATTGGTTATTTATTTAGAAGACTGCAAAGTAGAATAAAAATGCTAATGAAAGAATGACTTTGATTAACTGAGTCCTATTAACATGACCACTGAAGGAACTAATCAAATGCTATTGACTTATTGTCAGGATTGATCAAGTAGACATCAATTCTTTGGCAAATAGATTCTTATATACCTGTGAAAGGCCTCAGCCAAAGGCCAACCTATCTCCCTTTTCCTAGGTCAATTGCTTTCTATAATTTCAATCTTGCCTAGCTATCAGTGATCCTAGAGAGTCATACAGGTCTGTAAGAAGCCACAGATTTACTACTGTACAGAAAAGTGACTACTGTAACAGAAAAGTTATCATAAGTATTTAGCTCAGAAAAAAATGATTCTGTGCCAATATTGGCATAACACAAATGAAGTTTAAGCAGAAATTATGAAAGGGAATGAAAATGAATTTATATCACTTTTGTAGCTCTGAAGGCTTCCTTGTTCAAGTCTGAGAAAATCGTGCAAAATGCTAATTATTTTTTTATTGTGAAATTGGAATGAAATTATGTAGGAATAATGCTATTAATATAGCAAGTCCCTTGAATGTAAATGACAGTGGAATCAATTTAATAATAACAACATGGAAATGGAGGTAGAATTTGATTGAACTCGGGCAGGTTACAACTAGATCTTAATTTCCTAATCTCAATCTCCTAATCTGTTTACTAGGCAAAATCATAAACAATATTTCTTCCAATTCTATAATCTTCCCTTCTCCTCCCCTCTCCTCCTGTCTCCTCTCAACTCTGGTCTCTTCATTTCTTTTCTCTTCTCCTCCCCAATCTTCTCCTCATCTCACCTACTCTCTCCTCTCCTTCTCTCTCCTCTTGTCCACCATTTCAGTCTAACTTTGTTGTTTTTCTTTGTGTTGGTATTGTTGGAAAAACACTTTTCTGACTGGATTTCTATTAAAATGATGTTAAGCCACATTTTTGTCCTTTCAAGTATTATTGAAACACTTTTGCATTCTTTGTTGAGTCCCAGAAACTTATCCAGGAGTCAGAACTTAACCTAGTCAGGAACAGATAAATTTCTGCCATGAACATGCTTTTCATTTAAACAATCCCTAAAGATAAGTTTTGGAATCCTCAGGTTTCATGGAATATGACTTCAAGATCACGGACCTGGTGAATAATGCCGAGCTTGGTCCTTTTGCTTTAAAAATATAAAGTGTTAACCAGAAAGAACCTATGGAAGGACTCGCCTTCTGGAATCTTTGGGACATCTGGGACCAGAAATATCCTCTCTCCACATGTCCTATAATCAATGGGATGTTACATTACATTAAATGTGTGTATACATATAGAGAATTCTTAAAGAGCATGAAAGAAGCTGCCTCCTTTCCAGCTCTGCTTCCCCCTCCCCCATCCCCCAGTCCTTTGCTCTCTGGGGATCTACCTACTACTACCAGTGAGTGTCAGGGTGAGAACTTCTCTGGCGCCAGCAGTCCACCAGAGGCCTTCCTGGAAGGTGAATGATGTCACTGATGTATTTCTTCTCTTAACCATTCTTTTCTACCCTTTCCTTTCAGCTCAGAGCAATTTTTCCCTTTGCCTTTCTCACTTCCTTCATTTATTTCTCTTTTATTTTTCTACCTTAACTTTCCGGTCCCCAGAATGAAGGGGAAAAACATCTGCTGATCCATTAAAAGCATCCTTTCTTATTGGAAAGTATAGTATCCTCTTAATTTTTAATGTATCTGGGCCTGACTTTTTCCTAGGGTAGGAATGAGGGTGGCAATATTATCAATGATGCATTTACCCACCTCTTGGGATGTGTGGAAGAATACTGCCTATTAATTAAGGTTTTATAATGTGCCTTGCACTCTTTAGAGGAAAGACACTATATAAATGCCAAATAGTAATAATTCAGCTCTATTCTCTTCTTTGGTCCCAGGAGACATAAGCTATTCACCCTCCTGAGAAAGAAAATGAGCCATGCTCCCAAAAGCACCTACCTGGAAGAAAGGCTGCCAAGTACATGAACTGCTTCTGAAGCAAAATAGTCCCACACATTTCAGAGTCATGATAATTGTTCCCCTGCAGAAGCACATTCTCCAACTTAGCAGGTGGATGGAAGAATGATGTTCTTTAAAGGCTACAGTATGGATAGGAAACTGGAATTTTCTGTCTTCCCTCCCTCTTCCCTCCCCCCCCCCCCCCCCACCACACACATTTCCTATCTGGACAAAACTAACCATCAAAGAAGTTAATGGAAAGTTTTGGATGTATTTTTCTCAAAGCTTCTTCCTATTTCCTTAAGGGGACTTGTCCTACTTGGAGATAAGGACGTTAGTTCAATGGCATGCTGAGTTCTTCCATGTGAAATAGAGGAATATTGTTTTCTGCATTAGTTTAGTTCAGACTCATTATTGTTTTCCTTTGATCTTTGTACATATGACCATATTTTCTGATTCAATATTTTGTCTTGATTAGAGGAATCTGCAAGAATTCCTTTCTCTGACTGAGAAGAGTAGAACAGATGGTTTTTTTTTCAAACTTGTTAATTTTTTTTTTTAAAGCAATTGGAGTTAAGTAACTTGCCCAAGGTTACGTGGCCAGTTTTTTTGTGTGGGTGTTAAGTATCTGAGGCTGGAACCAATCCCGGGTCCTCCCAACCCCGGGGCCAGTGCTCTTACTCACTGCACCACCTAGCCGCCCCTCAAACTTGTTTCAAAGAAAACTGAGGTGCCATGGAGAAATGCTCTGGTGCTGTGATAGATGCGGATGCCTTATGATTGTTCAGAACAGGCTTTGTGCTTTTGGCTCCTGGAAATTAATATTTTAGGGCAAAAATCTGTGGGCCATAAAACTAATATTGGTGCCTTTCACAGAGGAAGTCTTTCAATTTTATTTATTCTATATTTTTGTGCCCAGGGCATTGTATTTTTTTCAGCTTGATGTTTAAGGCAACTGCCATCACTGCTGGTTGTTATTTAAGGTGTGAGTAATTCTTATCTTGTGCTCACTCTATAGTTTCAAGTGTTTGCTTCTAAATGGTTTCCCTCATACAAACTCAAGGGTATTAACTTACCAGGTTTGGTTTAATCATATGAGCTATATGATTATATAGAACAAGATTATTGATTCCATGTAGAACATTTGAATATATTTTAATTTCTTTTCTCAATCAATAGATCTATTATTTTTAATTATGTCTTTCATTTTTTTATACCTGATTTTTTTTTCCTGATAGACTTCCCTCTCCCAATTAAACCCTTCATTATGTACCACATACTCTCTCAAACCTCACTCAAGTTAGGTACCCATAAGGTAGATTCTAATTCTCCCCTGAGATTTAGGGAATCCTTAAGGAATTGGCAGTGAATTTTTAAGTATTTTATCTCATGAACCCCAAGGTGTGCTCTTCCCTTATCCCAAGTATTACCAGTTGAGATCAATTATCTAGTCAGATTTAATTAGCTTTTGTTACACATACATACTAAGATGATATAATAAAAACAAATTGTATACAGCATTCTCCTAAAACTATGGTAACACCCTTTTCTATAGGTACACACAAAATACAGGGGAAAGTGGACTCATGCTTAGAGAACATGTGGAAAAAAGGGTAATTCTCAGTTCCTAGAAGTACTTTCATAGGAACTCCTTTTTCTCCCTTTTGTGAGATACCCAAGAATTTCCTCTTTTTAGTGGCATAACTTTTTAAAATCTCTTTTTATTTTTAATTTAATATCTTATTTTTCCCAATTATATGTAAAACAATTTTAACATTCTTTTTATTTTTCAAATTTTGAATTCCAAATTCTCTCCTTCCTTCTCCTCCCATCTTCTCCCCTCCTCGAGAAGGCAAGCAGTTTGACATAGGTTATGCATTTGTAGTCAATGGCATAACTTTTTGTTGGCCTCCTTGAAAAGTCTTGAAAGCCTTTTTTCAGTGTGTCTAATTTGCCCTTTGCTTCAGATTCAGTCAGTAATTCTAAGGATATTTCTAGGATGCCTAAAAGAAGTCCAAGTTTTCTGGTACTCTTAAATTTTGCATGAACTTCCAATGGTTATCCACAGGATGGATGAGAAGGAGAAAGAAGCTCCTTTCCCTTCCCTTCTCCAAGCTAATCCCTTGCAGAGACTGGGCTAGAATGCTTATTCTCCCTGCCCACCACTGAAATTGTAACTAGTTGCTATTTAAATGTGACTAGATTTCTATAAATCCCAACATACTCCTATATTGTATCATTTTACCCAATGGCTAGATGTTTAATTCCATTTCCTCACTTGATTAACTAGTTTGCTCACCTTTAGTTTAAGTCCTTTGATTAGTTGATTCAATAGGGATCTAGGCCTTGTTCTTTCCTAGTGCATATCTCTGGTTGATTCATTTGATCGATTTGAGCCCTTTGTAATTACTGAGGTAGGAGGATGGAATATCTTCTTACTCTTGTAAAAATGAGTAACAGATAAGCCAAACCCAACAAGTCAAAGATCTTATATGATAGAGTATTCCACATTTTCTATGTAGAATTCACCCCCCACTCCCACCCTTATCTAAAAAGGAGCAAGCATTTTTGAACATTTCTTTTCCAGGGGCAAAATTGAGTATCGCTAAGGATTTGATCATCTTTGGGAACTGTTTACATCATTGTAACCATTGTGTATATTCTTCTGGTACTGCTTGTATTATGCATTATATTGGTTCACATAAAATTTCATGTTTCTCTGAATTGTTTTTTTATGGCTTGAGGTAAAATAATAATGTTGAAGTATTCAGATATTATATTTTTAAATTAATTTTTAAGAGTTGAATACCTAATTTGTTTATTATTTGTCCATATATGTTTGTGTGTGCTAACTTTTGTCTTTATATTTTTAGAAGAATTGAGAAGAAATAAAAATATAGGGACATTTGTCAATACCTCCAAAATAACATGACTAGTAATTTGCATATCATAATATGCCACCATGGTGGTTCAATTAAATCTATAGATTGAATAACATTGAAAATATTACTATCTCTAGCAAAAGTTTACCTCTTTGATAGTCATGATCTCTTTATGTTTGACATCTTTTTTTTTTTTTACTTTGGTCTTGTATTTATATAAAAAATCATCATGTTCCACTTAGCATTACAGATTTAGTTTATTTGTATATGTCCATTGTAAATTCCATGATGCCAAGGACTATGTCTCAATTTTTTTCATTCTCCCCCAATTCCTCACAGAGTTCCCTGTGGTATTAGGAAAATAGGATCATATATTTAGAGCTAAAAAGGTTCTTAGGGACTTTCTCACTACTGGTGAGGAAACTGAGGCTGAAATGTAAAGGGATTTACCCTAGAGTCACATAGATAATTAATATTTGTTGAACTAAAATTTAAGTTGTAAAACAACTTTAATGATGTGATTTTATCTTTACTACTTTTGGTCTACTCAGATTGAAGTGGCTGTCATGTACTGCACTGTTTTGTTAGTAGGTCAGTCACTAGATATGTTTAGATGCCTACTATGTTCCACCAGACACTGTGCTAAGCACTGGGGAAATAGAGAAAGGCAAAAGATAGTCTCACTGCTTTCTAATAGCTCACAGTCTAATGGATCTGGTGTGCCAGAATGTTGATTTGAGGAAATATTTCTGGCTGAGGACTGCTATACTTCTTGCTTAAACAAATGCATCTTTACTACTGTATGCTATGGTCCGTAAAGTTTGTTTTAAGATTTTAATTCTCGGTAAAGACACAATGAGTAATGCTACAAATTTTCAAAATTCATTGAGAGGTATGACAAGATAGTAAACAAAGTTGGGGGGGGTATTAATGAAAAGGAGATGAGACAAATTTAGAGTGTAAAAAGAGGAGGGAATGACAGCTGTTTACTGGTGATTGCAAGTACAGAAAACACTTTGGGGTTTAGGCCTTCTAGAAATGAAGATGCAATGTTGTGCTGAAATGAATAAAAGTGGTGGTTTATTATGCTCTCTTTCTGAAAGAAGAGAAATGTAGGGGAAATTGGTGGTAGAGCTTTATTCAGAAACGAAATTAGAGTTAACCTTTTTAACTTTCCAAGGGGAACATGATGTGATTTAAGAGGATAGATAGGTCTTATCTCTGCTTTACAGTCACCCACTTCTCTCCTATTCCATCCATTTTCTTCTCCAAAGGACCTAAGGTAATAGGTAGGTAAGAGAGAAACATTTTGCTGAGCAGAAGAGGTCTAGTACATGAAATACTACTTTGGGATATGGTGTTGTGACAGTGAAGGTTCATGGGCAATCATGAACATTGGAATACTTGCCATTAGGAAAGTGGGGCTATGGAGTGGAATAGAGACAAATCAAATGTACGTTACTATATTGCCTGAAGCCCTTTCCTCTCTTGCTAAGATTCCCCAGTGCTCAGTTACATCTTACTTTGAAGGACTCTTATTTTGATGAGACACTTCTCTGGACCATCTAGACAGTCAGTATGTGATTATGGATCAGTAATGTGTGAAGCTGGATGATGAAAAGTGATGAAAACAGAAATAATCATGAAAAGTCCTATCAATATTTTGTACAAAAGAAGTGTTATTAACAATTGAAAGATGCTAACTATAATGACCAGATTCTGTGACTTATTTTAGTTTTACATCTTCCCTTTCTTTCCTAAAGCATTTTTTCATCAATGTGATATCTAATTTTTTCCCCAATTTCCTTACATATTTCAGAGGAAGTGATTCCCCAGAGTTATCTCCTACTCTTGATTGGTTTAGGAACTCAGATATCCTTTAAATTTAGTTAGTAATCCCATCCATGCAATTACTGGCAACTCAGGCCTTTAACCTAACTGCTGAGGGGAAAATCAACTTCCAGGTTCTATGAAGAGTTGAAGGTCCACTGGTCTTCATGTATTGATCATAATTACAGTAGGTTTCTATTGAGGACAAAGGAGCTAAAAAAAGGATTCCCCCACTCCAACTTAAGTATAAAAGCTTGTTTCCCTAGAAACCATGAAAACACACATGATGATATAGATGATTCAGAGTGCCTCTTTTCAGCAGAGGGAGTTAGGGATTTTGATGCACTCTAGCAATTTCAGGTCCAGGTTTCGTAACACTTTGTCTCTCTCCTTTCTTTCCCTCCTGAGGAAATCAGCCCCACAGGGATATGTTGCTAACACACTTTCTATTTATAATCACTCAAAAGAGTGGAATTATAGAAGAAAAAAAAGTCCTGTTTTGCTTTCCTCCTCAATATGGATTTCTAGACCTTAGAATTCCTGACATATAGATTTGGTCATTTGTGCTTTTGAAAAGTGAAGGGGATTGGCTATATGAAACCCAGCCCTAGCAAGGATACCAAAGGTGTTCTTTGGATTATTTCCATGTACCCTTTTAAGGCTTTGTGAATCTTTCTAACAGGGGAGATAGAAACATGATGAGTCAGAATAGATGGTAAGCTTTATAAAGTTACTGTGGTCATGCCCTATAGTCAATTTGAAAGCAATAATGAAATACTATTTAAAAAATACAACTTAAGATGACCATTCATTTGGAAGAGCTTTTCACAAACATTAATACTTTATACTCTTCTGGGGAAGAAAGAGACATCAAAGAAACAAGACAAAGCTATTTTAAATCCAGAGCATGAAATGCCTGAGGGAGGCTTTTTTTGTAGTTGTTATTGTCAGAATGGTTAGGACCAACTTGATTTTTGCTTAGCATTCAGTTCACCAAATGGTTATTAAGTGCCTACTATCACAACCTAAGACTGGAGAAGACACACAAACTATAATATTCAGGCCCTGTAAGACAAGTTAGAATGTGGTAAGTATGTAAGAGGGGATTAACAGCGAGAGACAAAAATGAGGGCTTATTTCTGTCTGGGCAGAGTGGAGATGGTTTCCTCGAAGAAGTGATACATAAGATGGGCCTTGAAGGAGAGGAAGCATTTTAGCAGAGGGACATTTGGAAGGAGTCTGTTCAAGGCATGATGGATAAGCTATGCAAATGTAAGATATAATAACAAACGAAATCAGAAAATGGCTAATAGTGCAGATTGGTTGGAACACAGGGACCTTGGTTCAAATGCTGCATTTAATTTTAACTATCTTTGTAAGCTTGTGCCAATCATTAAACCTCCTTAAGACTCAGGTTCCTTATCTGTAATATGAAGGGTCAGGATTATATGTGGCCTCTGGTGTACCATCCAAGTCAAGATATCTGAACTATGATACTATAGTGTGTATTGTGGGATTGATGTAGTGTGAAGGAAGACTGAAAAGGAATATTGGAGCTAAACTGTTCTTAAATGCATGAGTAAGGAGGTGGTATTTTATCTTGTATGCAATAAGGAGACATTGAAGTATTTTTGCATAGAAGAAGGATCAGAACTAAGCATAATGGATATTGTTTTGGAAGTTTTCAGAAGGGGTGAAAACTGGAGGCAGGGAGATCAGTTAGGAAGCTGATAAATTAGTCTATGTGAAAATTAATGAGGGATCAAACTAGGGTGCTGGCAGTGGCAATAAAGAGAAATGAACACATATTAGGAAGTTTGTAGGCAGAAAAGACCAGACTTGGTAAGCTGTCATATGCAGAGGATATTAGGGAGAGGGAAATCTAAGGAATGAAATCAGAAAGTTAGAGACCTAGTGCCAGACTACCTTGCAGAATATAGTGGGAAGAGGGCTGGATTTTGGAGTCAAAGAACTTGGTTCAATTCTTACCTCTTCCCCTTAATAGCATTGTGACCTTGGAAAAAATCCAAATTCTCAACTTTTCTCATCTTTGACACTGAAAGGGTTGGACCTTTAATGTCGCTTTCACCTCTCCATATATGCATCTAAGATAGTAATAACATGAACAGAAGCAGAGAAATTGAACGGGTGTAACTGGTTTTATAAAGATAATGAGTTCAATTTTGGAAATGCTGAATGTCAGGCCTTTCAGTGAAACTAATTCACTCTCCTAATGCCCATTTGGAAATGTCACATACTTTCTGGTAGTTGGAAATATGGAGTTGTGGTTTGGGGAAATGAAGGTGGGTTTGGATATGGATATTGGGAAGTCATCCACATCTCTATGCAGGGAGAGAGTTATAAAGAGTGGTGGGAAAGGATCACAATGCTAGATGAGATAAAGCTAGTTGAGAGCAAAGAGAAACAAGACTGAAAAAAGAGAGAATGAGAGAGAGAGAGAGAGAGAGAGAGAGAACACACACACACATACACACATACATATTGAGTTTGGGAGAAGTGATATCCATAATTAATGAGATCAGAAAGAAACTTAAGCCTAGAAATCAGGACTTCTCCCTAACTTTGCTATTCTACTCTATAGTGGGTGTAGGAGTTTCTAAAGATTTAAGACATTGATGAATGCCATGGACTATTGCAGGGTCTACCCAATATATGAAGGTCGGAAATTTCATGTTTTCAAGGTTAAAAAACTCTATGGGTCATTGGTACAAAGTCTTAGAAATGCTTTTGGGTCCTGTTTGCTCCTTGCTTATTCCTGTTCTTTTCTACCATGATCCTTAGTGATTGATCTGCTTCATTCCCTTTGTACTGCTGTCACCTGTTGCTTCCAACAAGGGTTTACTTCCTTGGCCACTATGGAATAGAATAGCCATTTTACAGTAAGGTTTTCTAAGGAATGTTGCCATTAACAACAAAAAGGAAGTCAGTTTAAATTTTTTTAATCTTCCTTTTTACACTCTCACTCATTAGTACCATGACTATTATTTTTTTTTCTTTTATTGTAATCTTATGAGGAAAGAAAAAATGACAATAATGAGTTTCTATACACAAAAGATTGAGGAAAGATTTGCTTTAATTTTAAATAAAAACTAATACCAGTATTTTGTAATGAAAATCTGTTCAGGGTAAATCTGACGATAGGATCTTTGCATAGGGGCTGAGGAGATGGAATACTAGAGGGATTTATTTTTATTTTTACTGATGTCTTCTATGTTTATAGCACCTGACTTTCCAAATATATCCCTTTCCACTACCCTGCCTAATGAGGCATCTCTTGTAACAAAGAATAAAAAAATAGAGGAATATCAAAAGGAGTTCATCATAATTAACCAACTCATCAGCTGAGTATAAAACTATAGCATTTGGCTCAGGGGTTCTCAACCTGTGGCTTATTAATTTTAAAAAATTGATAAAATGAATTGTTTTCAAAAACCTTGAGAAAGGTACCACAGGCTTTACCAAGTCTGCTAAAGGGATCTATGATAGTCATGCTTTTTTATGGAGAAGTAATTATTCTATGATTTTTATACTCCAAAATTTCTGTAGCCATGTGCTCGAGTTATTTTCATCATCATTGTCGTCATCACCATTGATTAAATGTTTACTATATGCAAGACACTGTGCTAAGAACTGGGAATAAAAAAGAAAACCAAAAACTATGTAGAAGGTGCAGACAGAGTAGGACATTAAAGGGGGTAAGGTTGAGCAGGTAGGGTGTGAGAGAGGGGCCTATTATACTATAGAGTTTGTATATTAACACTTGGGTATTCAAAATCTTTGAGATGGAGGGAATATTTTGGATGGGTGCATGGTGCACTAAGGAAGAATATCAATTGTGGGAGAGAGATCTATTGATGTTGACCAGACTGCACAATGTCCAGTGTGGCAGGTGATGATGATATTGTGTACTGTGGTGGGGGGCCCTGCATGGGTCATAGGTTGGAGCAGATGGAGTTATGTCCTGAGGGAGATTAATCAGATGGAGGAGATGATAGAGCCAGACTGAAGAAGATGGAGCAGGGGGGGTCTCTTCAAGGAGATGGTTTCCCAGTGTGCTTGCTAAGGTCTCTTGAAGACAGTATTCAACTAGCATAGAACACTGTAGAGGGCCCTGGAATGAAGACTGTAACCTGAAGGCTGGTGTCTGGAATCTGGTACTGCTGCAAGATCCTGAAGAAGTCCCAAAGTAAAGACTGAGCCTATAGAAGGTTATATAGGAGGTTGAGGGAAGAGTGAATGTTTATTTTCTATTTTCTCCCTCAAACCAGTTGAAGAAACTCTGGAAAAATGGAAATTCTGACACTACCTATAAATTCAATGTGACACACATGCAAATATATGTGTACATATATGTATATATACATGCATACACAGAGAAATACATAAAAGATTTGTAATCAAACCCTGGTCTTCCTAAATCCAAAGCCCATTCAAGCTGGCAGTTAATGTATAAGCTCAAAGCAAAACCTGTCATTGATACATAAAATCATAGAGTTTTGAACTGAAAGGAAACTTAGAAATCATTCAAACATCTAATTTTACAGGTGAAGAAACTGAGGACCTGGGAAGTTAAGTGCCCTTTCCTAATGCATCTATATTTGCTCCCAGACATGCTTGATATTTAATGCTAGATCTAATTTAGGCTAACATATATTTCATTTATTGCCATTAAATGAGGTGACTTTAATGCAAGACCACAAAATTGAAGATTTATCAGAACACTTGGTCACTAGGCATTTCTTATTATCTTGAGTGATCCTTGAACACACTGACAAAGGAAATAATACTGTGTTTCCCCGATAATAAGACCTATCCTGAAAATAAGCCCTCCCCTTACTGTGTAAGATTCCTCTAAAATAAGCCCTCCCTCGAAAATAAGCCCTATTGAGATTGCTATTGTAGTGAAGGTGATCCCCTGCACTACTCCCCCCCCCTCCCCCGGTGAAACGCACGCCGCGCTCCAAGCTGCATCCAATCGGAGCTGTAGCAGTGAGCGCGTCATCCTGTTCTTCCCCAGTGATTTACTTGCTGGTACATTTTTTTGTTCACATTTACCAGTCTATTAAAATTGCTGTCAATGTTCATTAAAATAAGCCCTCCCCTGAAAATAAGCCCTCTGATGTTTTTCTGTCCAAAAAATTAATAAGACAGTGTCTTATTATCGGGGAAACACGGGTAGATAAATGATGGTCTTTTATGAACTGTAAATTTTATATGGATAAAAGGAACACAAGTACTTGAGGAATCTGCTATTCTTTTATGATCTCCCCTTGCCCTTCTTTATCAAATTGTCTAGTAAAATGATATTAGAGTTGAGTTATTAGTGCATATGTGATTCACTATAGTCATCTCAGGAGGAATGAAAGTTTGTTTGCCTGTACTGTCAGAATAAGTTTTTTTAATAAACTTTCATTTTTTAAAATACTCTGCAGCCTTTTACACTTGAGGCTGTGGTTTGCTTTTCTTTATTAGAGATACATTGAATTTTGAGTTTTTATTAAATTGTTATTTTCTTAATGCTTACATGCTGGATTGAAAGTCTCAATGTGGGTGGGAAAGAATAAATCATAAATTGTGATTTGCAAAAGATTTCTATGCTTATTTTTTATTTACATTAGAAATATATCACCAAGAGGTTTCCTTTTGCATAAGCAGTTGCTTGTTTTATTTGAGAAAATGAACTATGCCTATGAGAAATAAGAGATGCTGACCAAAGTTATATCAGTATTAATTTGAGAAATATTCTTTCTACTTAAAATGTAAACATCATATAGGCTGCACTTGGCACATCTGGGCAGTGATTAATGTCCAAAGAAAGTAAAAAGTTCTTAATGACCATAAGTTGCCATGTAAAGTATCAAAACTTTCCTTATGGTCGGGGACACAGAAGGAGGAAGTCATACAACCTGTACTTTATTACTTTGAATCAAATGCAAAGGGTTTTCAAAACTTCAAGTCCAACTGAAAGCAGCTGTTAGGAAAATATCATTACATTATACCTTAAGCTACAAAAACCAATTTAATGGTGACATTTTATTTTATTCAGATGGTCCACTCTTTTCTTCTGTCTAAACCAGTAAAGCCCATGGAAATTGTATCTGGATGAAATCATTGGAAGGTGAAGGCCCATGACTAAAAACATTCTTTAAAGATTATACAGGGTTACAGTCAAATGGAATTGCAGCACTAACAAGAGCAAAGGTCTCCATAGCTACAGGAAGTAATATTACATCATTTAGCCACGTATATGTAAAAACATACTGCCCCCTTCCTAGCACTGTTTGCAGTGTTTATTATATGAAAATGTCACTGGTTGAAATAAACATGGGTATTACTTTTTAAATACATAGATTATGCTTTCCAAATCATCCAATTATATTGTTTTTAAATGGAATTACCACTTCTCCATTCTTTCCTAGTTGGATCTATTGTATGAGCTATCCTTGGTTATTCATAATTTTAGCTACTTTATATTTAAAGAATTATGTAAACTCTTATTGGCATGAAACCCATGCAGCAAACTCAGTGACCTTACATTTTGTCAAGAGAGACCCTTATATTTTTGCATCTGCTTTCACTGAATAGTCATGAGAACAGAATTAAATTGGAACACTGAGCAAAATACAACACTAAAGACTGACACAGATTTTTTTTGAGTTGGGGGAATTATACCACAGAATGATTTTTCCAAACTTTTGTTTTCTATATGGTTTGTCAATTTATTAGCATCCCTGTGTTTATCTCTCTGTGTGTATCTCTGTGTATATGTTTATGTGTATTTTTTTTCCTGAGAAAATCAACTTCCAGGACATTGGAGATTTATTTCATGTTATATATGGACGTTCTGTCTAGTTCTTTCCATGGAAACTGGTAGATTAATAACTCACTGGATATTTAATGAAGATCCTTTATTTGCTCTTTTTAATAAAAGTTTTCAGTGAAGTTCATGGTTATTCATCTACCAGAAATATAATTTTGCTTGACTATGTCAAAAACTTGAAAGCTAATAACCCTTTTTACAGATGAAGGTGGTCACCATTTTAAAATAGATTTTTATTGATATTTTTTCATTGTCCAAATTTTCCCATATATCCCTCTCCCCCCTTTCTTCTCAGGGAGCCTTTCTTTATAGTAAAGATCTAAAAAACAAATTAAAAAGAGAGAAAAAACTCAGTAAAACCAATCAATACATTGAAAAAATCTTATATGTCATGTTACATATCAATGAACTCTGAAAAAGATGGAAGGGAGGTATCTTCTCATATCTCTTGTTTGGAGTCAAGCTTGTTCTCTGTAATTTTTTTTTATTTTCACATAGGATTTGTTTCAAAAAAAGCAAGAAAAATAAAGAAATGTTTTTTTTTTTAAATAAGCTTTAATCTGCACAGAGTTCATTAGTTCTCTTTCTGGAGGTGAATAGCATTTTTCACCATGAGCCCTTTATAATTGTCATAGATCATTGGGTCTTCACAGTTGAGTATTTTTACAATATTGCTATTACTTTGGTACAATGTTCTTCTACTTCTACTCACTTCACTTTGCATCAACTCATTTAAATCTTCCCTTAAGATCTTTCTGAGGCCATCCTTTTCATTATTTCTTACAGCATAAGAGTATTTCATCACAATAATAGACTACAATTTCTTCAGTTATTCCCTAATTGCTCTATATCCTCTAGATTTCCAATTCTTTGCTACCACAAAAAGCGATGCTATAAATATTTTTACACATAGGTCCTTTTCCTATTTCTTTTATCTCTTTAGGATATAGACCTAGTAGTGATATTGCAGGGTAAAAGGGTATGTACATTTTTAAAGCCTGTTGGACATAGTTTCAAATAGTTGTCCAGAATGGTTGGAACAGGTCATAGGTCAACCAATTTTGCATTTGTTTTCCGATTTTTCTGCATCCCATCCAGTATTTATCATTTTCCTTTTCAGTCATGTTAGCTAATCTGATGAGTGTGAGGTAGCACCTGAGAATCATTTTCATTTCTCTAATTATGAATGATTTATAGCATTCTTTCATATGACTCCTGATAACATTGATTTATTCTTCTGAAAACTGCCTGTTCACATCCCTTGACTATTTATCAATTGGAAAATAGATCTTTTATAAATTTGGTTCAGTTCCCTTTATAGTTGAGAAATGAGGGTTTTATCAGAGAAACTTGCTGTAATTTTTTTCTCTACTTTCCTGCCTTTGTATTAATTTTGACTGCATTGGTTTTGTATGCACAGTAACTTTTTAAATTTAATGTAATCAAAATTACCCATTTTACCTCCCTTGATTCTGTCTATCTCTCATTTGGTCATGAACTCTTTATTTACATAAATACATATATATATGAACAAATATATCTGAATATGTACTCTGACATATAATTTTCCCATATTCCTCTAAGTTGTTTTTGATATCATCCTTTATGAATAAATCATGTGATGAATTTGTCTCTTATTATTTGGTATAAGATGTTGGCCTATGCCTAGATTTTGCTGGACTGCTTCTCAGTTTTCTCAATAGATTTTTTTTTCAAATAGTGAGTTCTTATTTTAATAACTTGTATCTTTTGGTTTATTGAAAACTAGGTAATTTAGTAATTTTGAAACATTCTTTTTCAATTCTCTTATAGTTCTTATTTCCATTTGCATTATTATAGTCATTGTTTATATTGTTTTCCTGGGGATGCTCACTTCTTTTTTCATCAGTTAGTGTCTTTCATTATTTTTAATGCCCAGTATAATTCCATTGCATCCATGTACCATAATTGATTTGGCCATTGCACAATTAATAAGCATCTGCTTTATTTTCAATTCTTTGATAAAGGTCATGTAGGTCAGAGTATAACCATTCATCTGCAGCCCAGAAATATTTCTAGTACTCCCTAGTTATTCCTCCTTATGCCAGGACTGCACTTGAACACAAGCTTACTTCCTGTTGCAACAGGAGCATGTGTCTTTGCTAGACAATGAATTCAAGAAAGTAATGCAAAGGCTTTCTGTGGCTTTAAGATACTTTTGTATCATCATGGCTGTCGTGTGATAGTCACCACTTAACTTTATTTCAGTTTCCAAACTCCTAGATTGCAGTATTTCCAGGGTTTTCAGAAGAGAGAATATTATTTTCCCTTCTTCCTAAAGATGCATAACATAACTGTATTACAAATCTCCCATTACTACATCAAGAGAAGAATTGAGCTGAATGTGACACTAAGCATATCATCATGAAAACCATCAGATCATGAACAAAAGAGAGTTAACATAGGTATAAAAGGAAAATCTTGCACAGGCAAATAGAGTTCTCTTTTTCTTTTCTCAAGCACTGGCATATGATAGGCAGATAATGCATGTTTGTTTATTGGTTGCAGTTCTATCACATCATAGTTATTTGTGTTCATTCCCCACCCCCCAAAAAAAAACCATCTTTAGATGGGAAGTATTCTGAGAACAATTTTGCATTTTCTGTCTTTATTACCAGAGCCTGTGTCATTGTGTATCATGGTTACTTGATAAATGTTTATTGGATTGAACTGATATGGTGATGAAATAAGTTGGCCTATATTTCTTTCCTAAAACCTGTACAAACAGTTTGCAGCATGCTTTATTTCTTTAAAATCTGCAGGGTTGGAAATGACCTGCATTGTTACTAGCTTTCTTCATCTGAGTATAGACTGGATTAATGCTGTAGTTAAGGATTTTTTTTTCAGCTATGTTCAGGAGCTACTGGCTTCTTAAAAGACTAAACAATTATGTCATATTTCCACATTCTGTTTTCGTTGGGTCCCACTAACATTTCTGTCTCACTATTTTAGATCTCACAAATTGGAAAGAGCCACAGATTTATACAGCACTGGAATAGAGCATGATATGAAAGACTTTTTAGGATGATGTCAATGTGTGGGAAGCACAAATAGTAAGAACAGTTAGTCAGAGATAAAAGAATATTACTTAAGTCTTTTGATTTCATCCTGGTTCAATGAAAGAAATACTGGACGTAAAGCAAGAAAATCTGATTCTGGTCTTGGCTCTACCTTTTCTTAGCTTTGTGGTCTTTGCTGAGACAACATTTGCTGTTCCAAGCTGAAATTGTTTCAACCAAAAAAAGTGGAATCAATATTACTTGTGTACCCTACCTTGAATTACTGGAAAGAGGAAAGAACATTTTAAAGTACAAAGTTCAAAGTAAAACAACTATTATTATGAATGGCTGTCACTCCCACATCTTGTTTGTCTGGGTTAGCCCTTATAAAAGCTTGTCTCTCATATTCTTTGGATATAACTTTGAATTTCTGGGTATGATAGCACAGAATCTTGAAGGATACCAGAATCAATATTTTTCTGTAAATGAATTGACGACTTTTGTTTTTAATTAAATATCTGAAATCTTTAATATATTATAAAATATTGTAGGCATTTTAAATGGAAAGAAGTTGCTTGGTCTTTGATTAATCACTTCCTACAATATCTATAACTGTGTTGCCATTTTTAATAAAAATAAAAAGTGTTATTTTAAAATCATTATCCATTTGAAGTCATGTTTTGCAGAGAAATATAAATAAATGCATGTATGCCTACATATATGTATACACACATTTATAATCTCAACAGATTCCTGTACCATTACTATGAGATATATAGATGACATTTCCACAAGTGAGTTCCCTGCAGTCACCAAACTAGTAACTTATCAGAGTCAATATTCAAACCTGTCTTTCAACTCTTAATTTGGTCTTCTTTCACCTAATTTCCAACACTGTATATAAGCATTTATTTCTAAAAAAAATTTTTCTATGCCTTAAATATATGAAATCATGGAATTCTGCAACCTGCTTTTTTCTTCTCAGTACAAGAAATTTCTGAAAGAAGAAACAAAATAAATTTTAAAAAGAAAAATTGCTGAGCTGAAAGTGTCTTCCTAAACACCTCTAAATCATGTAAATTCACTGTTGGTCTCTGTGACCAAGAGCACAAAGCTCTGTAGTTAAAATGGTTTGAGACACACTGGAAACAACCCAGGGATCAGAATTGCAAAGCCACTGGCTAAATGTGAGATTTGTTTTTATGTACATATTACAAAATTAATTCATTTCCCCTTAGAATTGTCTATACCATAACAGTATTTTAATTGACTAGAGATTAATAGGTGTGGGGCTCTAAGTAGATCAAACCCTATTTCCTGAAAGTAATTGTTTATTTTGGTCCCAAGGGATCTTTTCAATATTTACAGGAAATTGTAGAAGGCACCTCTCCCTATTGTTGGTGCATATCCTCTACTTGTTTGTATCCACAAAATACTATCTCTTCATGCATAAATGGATGAATTATGCATCCAAAGGGTGCCTTAATCTAAAAGAAGTGAAGACAGCTGGAAAAAGAGCTTTCCAAGTATGTGTGCAACAAAAATCCATATTCATGATGGAAAATCACCCACCCCAAAATGTGTTCTCTGTAATGGGTGACAGTTTAGTTTGCATAAGTTATAACCTCTCACCCAAGTACCCAAGTAGGCATTTAACTCCTTATGGATCAGGCAGCCTGTTCAGGTGGTGATCTATTATTTTTGCTCAGGGATGCATATTCAGACATATTGACTGGGGGGGGGTTGAAAAAGGTAAATGATTGAAACCCTCAGGCAGCTGCAGCTTGTGCACAGAGCACATTTATCAACATATTTAATCTGAGATTCATTTCACATCTTGTGGTTACCAGAGTATTGAACCTATTGCATGGAATGCAGGCTTAAGTATGTCTGAAATACACAGCACCTTCTAGAATAAGTAAAATGCCATATATCATATAAATTTTAGTGTTCTGTTTGGAGGCCTTAAAATATTTTAAAGGGAAACACATGGTGTCAAAATAAAGAAGCTTTTTTTTTTCCAACTGCATATTTATCACAGGGCTTCTCATCTTTCTTCCTCCATTTTTATCCTTTTTTTTTTTGGCTGTGGAATTTTCCATGAAGCCCATGCAACATCTTACGTATTGTGTACTTTGTCAGAAGGGGATGACAACTGGGTTAGGAATGACTGGTTGTAGTTATTATTATTTAGTGGAATAGGTACTGGGATAAGTGTGGGTGATCTTGATCACACCTCTGCAAGCCATCACAAACAGGACTTGAACTAGCAAGTACATGCTTTTGCATGTTAGTCACTCATTCATTGATTGCATTTGTATCTTCAATGCTTAGAATGGTACCTGGAACATAGTGGGAACTTAATACATGTTTATTGACACATTTCATTGGCTTCTCAGTCAGATGAGAAGATAACTTTTCAAAGCTCCTGGGCTTGTGATACGCCATCCCAAATGGCAAAATCACTGTGGTGAACACAATGATTATTCTCTCTTCTCCTTCCCCCATGTCCCCACCCCACCCTACCTCCCCAACCCCCCCCACCACCAGATGACCAATAAATCACAACAAAGCTGCAATGTTCTGTGTCTTTATCAGAAAATAAATTTCTGGAAGAAAGACTGATCTTTAAGGTTTCCCCTAGTTTTAAATCTTACAATCTAGTCTATAATTATGTCAAATAAGAGATAACCTATTCTATTTCTGGCAAATAGTTAAGCAAATGAAATAGATAAGTGCAGGTCAGTCAATTACTTTATCTTTCATTCAGTAACTAATGCTGAATTAGGATGGTAGCAGAATTTGAAAGACCAAACATGTTGTTGTGGTAGTTGTTGTTTTTCTTGGATGTGCTTCAAACTTGTCCAAAAGAAACTTTCTGTGACCGTGTTTCTAGCATTCTGAAAGATAGGTAGTTTCATAGGTTTGAATCAATTTCATGAACAAACATTCTTCCTCTTTCCTCCCTCCTTTCTACTCTCCATTCCACCACCACTTTGCCATCTCTTCCTAAAAAAAATGCCATGTAAGAAAGATTATTTATTTTTTCAATTAAATGAATTAAAGTTTATGGGGGGAAGAGAGGATTTTGAGATACTCAAGATAATTGAAACCATCTGGGTTATCACAAAAGCAACGTCAAGAAACACTCTGAGGTGTTTCTGAAACCTTTGAGTAGCACACAAGAGAATTTAGGCTTCCCAGGAACCCTATTTTCTCCCCTCTTCCCTTAGATCTCTTCCTAACATTTTGATTCTTTTCCCTGAAGTGAAATGTTGATAACTAGTATATATCTCCTTTATGGAGAAGTGAGGTTTTAATGGATGCTTATCGAGTATGGAGTTCACCAGGCAAATGGGTGAAAAATGTAACCCCTTAGAATTGGTCATGATGGTTGTTTGCCTGATTTGGTTCAGAAGTAGGACTCACAGAGAACATTTTGAATAGTAAACTCTTGATGTCACTGCATAGTTTCTTAGTATGAGACAAGCTTTGTCTTTTTTAATATTTGAAAGTACTTTGAGGAGAATAGAATTGTTTGTTTTGTTAATAAAATATATCCTGTCATTCCACTCACTGTGCCTTTTCCAAATACAATGTCCCCTTTCTACAGTATTCAAAGGAGTCACATACTGGACCATCAATGAATTCACATAGAACTTTTGTGGTTAGCAAGAATAAAGATAAATTTTAAGGAGAGAGTCATTGTTGCTGTGAGAGTGATAGTTCCAGTGGGCACAGAGGAAAGGGGCCCTTTAACAAATTTGGGGAGGTGGAGTAGGGAAAGGTGAAAGTAGTGAGCTAGGAATGACAGGGCAGGGCAGGGTAAATGAGGCAAGGTCAGCTGGGAGGATTTTTGTGGGGAGCAAAGGGGAAAGTTTAGAATGAGTTAAGGTTTCCTCTAACAGGGTGAAGGGAAGAAGTTAGAACACAGCCTTCAGATGGGGAATGACAGCATATAAATTACCACCTACATACAACATGATGTTAGAGTATTTTCTGAATCACAGATTACATTTATATAATGCCACCAAAAAAGTTAGGTAATGAAGCACTCAGTTGGGATTTGGGGGGGGGTGTCAAAATTATACTGAACAAGTGTCTTGACTGTTTTTTCTCATTAAATTGACAGAATCAGCAGGTTTCTTTTACTCGTAGATACAGCTTGTTTTGTATCCAGTCCACTATGTAGTAAATTTAAAGAAAATGTTCAAACCTAAATTTCATTTCTTAAATTGAAAAGACACACCTATACACATATCACCATACACATTTAGACCAGAGGGACACTGCAACGTAGTGCATAGAGAGCTAGTCTTAAAGATAAAATGCTCTGGGTTCAAATCTTGACTCTGACACATGCTGACCCTGTGACCATTAGCAAGTCTCAACTTCTGCATTGTAGGTAAATCTCTAGGACTGTAAAATACAGAAAGGCAGGCAGTCTTAGAAATAGTTTGCTCATCCATAAGTTCCCTAAATTAATAAAAACACAGTCCATTCCCTCTCTATTTTATACTCATATACACATATATATGTATGTATATATATGTATATATGTGTGTATACACATATACATATATAGAGTTTGGTATAGATATGTGTCACACAATAAGTAAGTATGAAAAATAAATATTCATGCTAAAGAATTAAAGATAGATATCATTTTGTTTAAGCAGCAGACCTCTACATGAACTCTAGATGTGATTTCTTTTATTATCAGCAACCTGGAAAGTTTGTGTGTGTGTGTGTGTAATGATATTTTTCTCAAAACTATAATTCCTATTGTATGTTAAAATGGTCAACTTTTCCAATATATACGATACATCATGGATCTAAGAATGTTTTAGTTGAAAATTATCTTAGAGGTTAGTTTGTCCAGCCATGTCATATGACAGAGAGGAAACAGGGCTCAGAGAATTTAAATTACTTGTCCAAACACATCTCTAAAAAATGGTTGAACTGAGACTAGCTAGTTAGTGCCTAGAATTGTGAATTGAATTATAAAAGCATGCCAATATAATGCATGAGCTAGAATTATGGGGAAAGAATTCTGTAGAGTATTTATTAAAATTAAAGTAATTTAAAATAAAGAAATAAAATAACATAGGCTTATAATAATATGCAAAGGGAGTCTTTTTGCAGGATCTGGGATGACACAGTCCACCAGGGTACCCATCTTTCCTCCACAATTATGCTGTTTTCCCTAAAAATACACATGCTATCCTTATAATAATGTTTTATTCACTGAGCTAATCTTATGTAAAAAAGATGATATAGCACATATATTATTGTTTACCTTTATTATATCATATCATTAAATGCATTAAAATCAAAAGTCCCTTGTGAATACCACAGATTAGGAATGGTTTATAAACTAGTCAGGATTAGGGAAAGAAAAAATATGCAAGATCAGAGGAAGAAAAGCTGAAAGAAATAAGAAAAAAAAGAATTCATACACATTTCTTCCAGTGGGAAGCAAGAGTACATACTTGTGCTATAATGACTATGTAAGAGATTTTCCAGGAGCAGGGAGAGATGAATTGATTTGGCCCATAGTCACACAAATAGCACTATGTGTACTCGAACCTAGTTCCTCTTGATAATCTTTACAGTTCTCCTTCCTCTATACAATTCTGCCTCTCATGCCATATTAAAAAAAAGTATGTAAGCAGTTTGTTCTCTTTTGAATTTGCATTACTAATAAACAGCTGAGTTAACAAGTAGCTATATCTGTTAAAAGAAAAAGCACTTGGTTAAAAATCTCTGACATCCAATGTAGAATTCTAGAGCTAGAAGAGATCTCTAATGTGTTCAATCCTAGATGAAGCCATAATTGAAAATATTTGTTGTGAGACAAATAGCACGAAAGATGATTCAATTGACTGAAGTGACACCATCTTGAGAGAAGCTGAGACCCTGAGGCACCAGTCTGCCTCTGCAGAGTTCTGACACAGAACGCTCTTGTGGAGGCACTATCTGGTAGTCTCCTAATTTATAAAATTATTCTTTATAACTAGGTTCTAATATCAATTGTTTTTTCATAGGGCAGAATCCTAAAAAAGCCCAATTTTGGAGTTTGGAGTAGAATGTTAGCCCCTTTAGCCAACACACTTGAGGGAAGGGGGTTGAAATAAGGTTTAAAGTCACACCACCCACCCCCAATCACAAATTCTAAAAGTATCATGTCAGTATTTTAGGGTTAGAAGCAACATTAGAGATCATCTATTGAAGTCCATGAGTCCCAGAAAGGGAAAGCAACTTGTATAAAGTCACAGAGAAAGAATGATTAAACTCTTGTGGAAATTTAGACTGAGTTTAGATGGAACCAAATGGAGGTCAAATCTCATAGAACTGCAGATTGTTAGAAAAGGAAGGAAATTTAGAGATCACCTTATATAATTCTTTAATTTTGCAGATGAGAAAAAAAGACCTAGAATTAGTAAGAGCAAGAACTAGAACTCAAGTTTTTTGGATTCTTGGTCTAGCAATCCTTCGGTCAAGGATCATTAGGAGGAATCAGAATAAGCAAATTAGACAAATCTTTGGTCCTTCTCCAGTGTAACTGTGTTTTCTCAGTCACAGCAGGAATGGCAGGTACCATAGCATCTTCCATCTGGTGGAGGGATATGTATCAGCCCCTGGAAAACTGTTTGCGTCTGGGGTATTGCTAATTCACACATACATTTACTCTATGTGCTCTCCTTCATTGAGGAAGCTTCTTTGCTGACTGTCCAAATTAAGGCAGAATTGGATTCTTTGGGGTTGAACCAGCTTGTTAAAGTTGAGACCTACAGGGGCAGCCAGGTAGCACAGTGAGTAAGAGCACCGGCCCCAGTGTCAGGATGACCTGGGGATCAAATCCAGGCCCAGACACTTAGCACCCACGCAGAAACACCTGGCCATGTAACCTTGAGCAAGTTACTTAACCCCAATTGCTTTAAAAAAAATAAATTTTTTTAAAAAAGGTTGAGACCTACGGCCTTTCTTCCCACCCACTTGACTGTGTCTCTTTCACCCCAAACTCAGAGGTTCCAGAAGACAGATCCAACAAGAGTCACAGACTGAAATGCTCTTATCTTGACCAGTTCTCACCATTTTGTACCCAAGCTCTGACCCTTCCTCCTTTTTTAAAGGACAACAAATTCCCTTTATGGACTGACACCCAAGAAGATAGTCTTGGGTTTAGACTTCTATTCAAGATAAGTAGCCCTAGAAATGGAAAGAGGTGGGGTAGGAAGAACTGTGCGAATGGAATTTCTGTTAAGTGAAGCAAGATAGCTAGTTTCAGTGGTGTATAAACCAACAGAAATTATGCTGAAGCAATTGGAAAGGACCTGAGTTTATGAATATCACCTTCAAAAGGGCTGACTAGTCCTCTCTGTCTCTGAAGGAATATGCCAATTAGATGATTTCCCAGATAGTTTCTACTTTCCTTTTTACACAGGTCAAAACTGTAGTTTCCTACTCTTGGTACTGTCTTTGTTCTGAACTTTCAGGAGTGGTAGCTGGGGTCCAAAACTTCCTACTTCTGCAACCCTACCAAAAGTAGAAACGGGTTCCCAGGCATAGGGTTTATAATATGACAAACAAGCAGCAGCCTTGGGGGAATCATCCAAGATAGAGCACTCTAAGGTAGGAAACTATTTCAGATTTACAAGGGCCTAAGAGGGTGTAATTACTTTTTTTTAAGTTGTCCCAGGGGCAGGTAGGTGGTACCGTGAATAGAGTGCTGGCCCTGAAGTCAGGAGGACCTGAGTTCAAATGTGGCTTCAGATAGTTAACACTTACTAGCTGTGTGATCTTGGGCAAGTCATTTAAGCCCAATTGCCTTGTCTTCTCCCCTCCAAAAAGCAAAAAAAAGTTTTCCCAAATAAAGGAAGTCATTTGGCTATTTCAGCCCAACAAGGAGGAGTAGAGTTCAAGGTCCTGTAGAGATCTGGATGTTGGGTTAGAGATGTCCTCATCTGTTAGGCTGATGCAAAGAGCTTTGAAGTTCACCTTCTTTTTCTTGAAGAAGCAAAGAAGTGATAATGATTTATGCTAACCTGGGACCTCTTGCTGAATAATCATACCAATAAAATTTTGAAAATGTAGGTCAGCTACCTGTGGACATTTCACTATTGTAATTATTCTAAGATTCTCCCTGAAACAAAGGCCCATCTTTTTTTTAATACTAGTTTTCTTAAAATGATGTTGGATGGCTGCAAGTCTCCAAAGAGTGCAAAATGAGGGTCACCCAAAGGGCAATTGAGAGAGCATGGCTGATGTGAGTGGGTTACAGTACATTGTAAATAAGGAGTTTGAAGGAAAGGTGGCATAAAAGATCAAGGAAATGTGTGATTGAAAATGATGAACTGAGGTGGCGGCTACGTGGCACGGTAAGTAAAGCACCGGCCCCAGAGTCAGGAGCACCCAAGTTTGTTTCCGGCCTCAGACACTTAACACCCCCACAAAAAAACTGGCCATGTAACCTTGGGCAAGTTACTTAACCCTCCAAAAGGCAAAAAAAAAAATTGATGAACTGATCTCATGCTAAGGATGAGGGATAGTTAATAGATGGATAGATGATTCTATAGAGTCATTAGTTATTAAGAGACCTTGAAATCCTACAGCATGTTGGGTGAACCTCCACGATGAACTTATGAGAACATAAGCAAGAATAAAGTGGGCATATGAATAAGCATGGATGGATTTTGATCTGCATATAGGAAATGCATATTGAAAATAATACCAACGAGGTCACAGGTTCATTGGAGTACTTACATATGACAAACTAATACTGCATATCTTACTATTTAAAACAACAGTCCATGCTGGTACTGCATAGATTTGCATTTCATTAGAATTTTCATTAATATATATCCCTAATTCCCTAATATTTCCCCTAATATATCTAAATATTTCGTGCAATTTAAATTTTCTACCATATTTCATGTGGAGTAGGTAGAAAATGTTAATGTTCGAGTCTGGTTTTGAGCTAAAAATGTTTTCCGTTGACCCAGCAATACCACTACTGGGAATATACAAAGTGATCAAAGACAGGGGGGGAAGCCTGATGTATGGAAATATGTGTGTATGTTTGTTGGTAGATATAGATATATTGATATATATTTATATTGATGTATAGATAGATAGTGGCACTTTTTTGTGATTATGGAAATGTGGAAAACCTGATGTATGGGAAAAATACATGTATGTATATATCTATATGTATATATATGTTGAGATAGCTGCACTTGTTTGTGATAGAAATAAAGTGTTAGTTGAATGGAGAATGACTGGTTGAACAAGTTATATAAGTATTATGGAATATTATTTCTTTTTAAGAAATGACAAATAAAGAGAATGGAGGAACACTGAAGGATACTTTTTGTGAATCGATGCATGGCAAAGTGAGCTGAGCCAGAAAAACAAGTTGAAGCATGATATCAGTAATGTAAAGAAAAAATAATATGGAGAGAAGCCAGATCTCTGGTCAATTTAGTGATCAATCATTACTTCAAAAGACTGATCATGAGACATCTTGCAACTTTCAGCAGAGGGGTAGGGGACTCTATGTATGTAATGAGAACGAAATTGTCAGACACGGCTAACATGTGTTGATTTGGTTTGCCATTGGTGGTTGATTTGGTGTGTGTGTGTGGGGGTGGGAATTCCTAAAGAAAAGCATCAACAAAATATTTATTCAAACACACAAAAATGATGGAAATTCTCAATATTCTTGGAATCCTTGTTCAACACTAGTAAGCTTTCTCTGGCTCTCATAATTCAACTTAACTTTTATCTGAAATTGTGTTAGACATAATCAACACCATATACTAACTGTTGATAGTTCTCTCATTGTTTCAAATGGATTAATCATTTTCTTCTAACTAGATTTCAGGCATTTTGAAGGCAGTGATACCATCCAATACTTTTGTTTTCCTCCAGTCACCTACCAGTTTGGGGGAATGAGTTGAGACTTGTGAGGAAAGCTAAGCTAAGCTAAGAGCAGCAAAAATAACAAAAATACACTGGGGCAAAAAAGAAAGGGATTGGATTGTAACTTGTGGTAGATGGGTCAATGATAACAGATGACAGAGGAAAAACATTGCTGAGAAATGCTATTTGGCTTCCATTTTCTATGCCATTGAAAATTATCTTTGGACTTCAAAGTCAGAACAAAAAAATGGAGAATAGGGAGTTGAATCCCATGATAAATAAAACAAATAGGGAGACTGTAAGAGAACTCCTAGTTATCTTTAGAGAACTCAGGTTCCTTGACCTAGACAAAACGCATTCCAATATACTTTAAAAATTGGCAGGTGTGATTGTTGATCCACTGTCAGTAATATCTAATAAACCATGGAGAAGGGGACAGGTGCTAAAAGACTAGAGAAAGGCATATGTTGTACCAATTTTCATAAAAAGTAAGAGTGGACTTTTCAACTTATGGGACATTGATATTGACTAGCCAGATTCTAGAATGTATTTTTTTCACCCATAACACAGCATAATAAAAATGTTTCCACATGAAATTGCAAATCTACTATGTACAACTTGCTATTCATTTTAAATATACAACAAAGTTATATAAATTTCTTTTTTTCCCTTTTTTTGGAGGGGATGTGGAAAAATAGAGGTGCACTGGATCCAGCTCTAACCAACCCCATTTTAAAATTTTCAGTGTGAGCATTTATACCTCAGAAATCACCAGTTGCTACAAATCAGGGATTGATTTATTGTATTATTGATGGTCAAAACTTAAGAAAATGTTAATTCAAATTAAACTAGTATGTGTGTATATATATATGTATATATTCTTTTTCCTTCCTTCCTCTGTCTTTTTTTTCCTTCCTTTCTCTCTGTCTCTGTCTCTCTCTCTGTCTCTCTTTCTCTCTCACCTATCTATCTCTTTTTCCCCAAAGAGCTCTATTATTAAAAATTTACCAGTATATCCCTGTAAAATTGCTCTATAAACACGGCTTGACTTCAGTAAGAGTACAGTAGAGGCTCAGGGAATGAAGTCATCACCAGACTGGGGGCTATTTATAATAATAATGACTGGCATTTATATGATGCTTTGCATCTTCTTTCTCATTTTAGCCCCACCATACTGCTGTTCAAAGATGTCAAATTCACATGAAAATCAGTTGAAGGAACTGATCATGTCTAGTATGGAGAGGAGAAGTTTAGGAAGAACATGATGTTTGTCCTTAAATATTCAAATGACCAAGCTGTGGAAAAGAGACTAGTATAATTCTGCTTACTTCCAGAGTATAGAATTAAATACAATAGATGAATGTTGAAGAAACAGAAATTTATAACTGATGTAAGGAAAAACTTCCCATTTGAACTATGCAAAAGTGGGTTTCCATTCACTAGAGGACTTCAAAACTGTGCAAACACTTGAAAGGCATTGTGCAATATGAGAGTCAAAGATGAGATGAGTCAAAGTCTTTTCGATTCCCTGAACAAATATTAATCACCTATTTTCTTTTAGGCACTAGGTCAGGCTGAACTTGGAATAAAAGATAAAGAAGAAACAGTCCTTGTTCTAAGGTAGTTTACAACCTAGTAAAGGAAGATGATGTAAAAATAACTATGGTAATAAATGGAATACTAATGTAAATTAGAGTCCCAAAGTTAGTGATAAGAGAGTTTCTAAGGTAAGAAACCATTCTTACTTAAGTACCTTACTTAAGCACCTACAAGAGAATTTAGACTTTATTGTGGGAAATAAATAAAATATTATTTTCTATGTTTGGGAGATTATAACTCTGAAAGAATTTTGATTGATTTTTACTAATAATTGCTGTCATACTGGCTTAATTGGAAATCACATGTAGGGCAAGATTAAAATCTACTTTTTTCCTATTTTAACAAGATATTGGGAGAGGAGATCAGAAGTTTGGTACATAGATAAGAATTATATAGTGAATTACTAAAAGTATTAGTTGATTTAAAATGAGTTATAGAATTTTAAAATTCTAGTAGTTGTCTTTACAAAAGATAATATTTTTTCAAGTAAATGTTAGTGAATCTTATCTGAAAAGGTTATACAAAATGTTTAACCTACACAACGTCTTAAGAAAAAAAATTAATATTAAGCTGTTTTCATTTCTAAAATCTTTTGATGTTTTTCTCCTCAAAATAGTTAATTAAGTTCAACCTTTTTGAATTTCTTATTTTTCCCTGTTCTGTTACTCATTTTCTTTAAAACTCATTTTCTTTAAAACTATCTCAAGTATTTTAATTAGATTCAACATTTTGGTTATGAAGAAATATTTAATACTGCATTTTTCTATCTGTAGAAAATTGATTGGACAGAAATGAACTCAACACTTTGGATATATAAAAATAACAATTACTCAATTGTAAATATGACATTGGATATCAGAATATTCAAATTTTTGAAGGATTTTATTTTCAATCAATTTAATAACTACTATTTTAAGTGTATAGTATGTATGAAGATATTAATATATATTTATAAATGGTAATTTCTAATACTAAGCCACTGCTTCATTTAGGTAACATAAAATAAATGGCTTGGTCCATCATAATATATTCTAACGCTGACAGCAGGATCTTACAATAGGTGAAGAAGTGAGGGTATTTTTGTGTATAATACATGAAGTATGATGTCTGAATTTTCATCCTGCCACAAGATGGCAGGAACAATCAATCAATCAAGTTTTGTTGAATAGAATTGCAGTCTCAAAAAAAAAAAAAGATCTCCACTGAGATTGTTTTCTACTATTAACAAATAGAATATTACTTAAAACATGGTACTTGGTCACTAGTGTATGGACATTAATATGCCATTTGAAAAGACTTTTAGATTTATTTTGCTGTATTTTTTACAAATAATTTTCAAATATATTCATTTTTATTTAAACATCTTTTTTCATGAATTGGAGAAACAATATAATATTTAATGACACGATGTGTTTCCCACACACTCCTGTAAGCCATCAGAATGATTTAATGACCTATGAAGAACAACCCTAGACACTATTCTATTCCAGGCCAAAAGAAGTTGGTGACTTCATTCTTCTCTGCAGGAGGCATTCACTTAAAAAGAATGACACCACAATACAGCACATAACCAGTTAGCAACCACAGAGATGACAGAGAATGAATGGGAAAGGAAATTGAGCCAATCTTTCACCTTAAAATTAGTTCCTTTAACTCATAGTCAAGTTAGGAATTATCTGTTGCTAATGCATATCCTTCAATTTCCTTAAATAAACAGTTACAAAGCTTCAAAACCATAATATAAACACAATTGATGCTACAAAAGGACAATTCACATTCAGTTGACAACATTAGGGTGTAAAACAGGAATTTCCAAAATTTCCACTAAAAATCCTACTTTTCATTTAAAAGAAAAAATGTTATAACTTTCATCTGAAAACCCAAAGGGACCTAGACTGGGTGCACAAACCTGGTAAAAAGGTCAAACACAAGCTTTTATTTTGAATATTCAAGATAAAATTATGTTCAGCTACGTTCTCCAAATAATTGAGGCAAGTGTTATTTTGAGAATATTTTTGAGGGGGAATGAGGAGGGTATATTTGAATTACCTCAATTCTCCACATAGCTTTCTATATTATACACCTAGTTTCATTTTTTCCTTAAATAACATTGTTAAAATGAGGTGATGGAACTTGCTCTTTTCTAGAGGAAAAAGTAGAAAATATACGTATACTTCTTTTCTTGCTATGCTATCAGCCATAATCAAATTTCTATTTGTAATAAAATGAAAGGAAGCATTTAGCCCTATTCCATTGAAATTCGGAACTACTGCTTGAGAATCAGTTGTGATTTAAAATGAGGTAAATTAAATGGATTTGTGTAGACAAAGACAAAGGGCATTTCCTTTTGATGAATGAAGCCCATTAACAAATATTTTTCTTGAGAATAGGCCTTTATGGTAGCATTTAAAAATTTTACACATAAGAATTTTAGCAAATTTCGAAGAAAGAATGGCAAATAGGCATTTGGGGGTCTTTGTGAGAAAACATGTTAACTTCCATTTACCTTTTCTTTAAAGTGTAATTTGTGTCAGAGTTTATCTCATATAAGTACATGATCTTATGAGAGAGGTTAAGTTTCTTCCAAAGGTTCACACAACAGAATATGTCAGAGGTGGATTTAAACCCGGGTCCTCCTGAATCAAGGCTAGCTTTATCTACTGATAAAACTCTTTCTCAGAGCTGGTGCTGAACTGCTTTGGTAGTTTTCTCAATGGGAATTCTCCATACCAACAAAATTAAAAGTTTGGAACAAAAACCAAACAAGAATCTACATTTTTAGAGGTAGTTTCCTCTTTGGGATCCCATTGTCCCATTCACTATTAGTGACATCACAGGGCCAGTAAACCCAACCTGCCCCCTCAAAAAATGCAAGAAAGCAAGCATATTAAAGCTAAATTGCAAAAAATAAATTCCGTAGATTGTATTTTGTTTTTATTAACCAACAGGTGTTCAGTGAATGTGAGAATACAATGCTTCACTTTTTATAATGTATTTTCATCAGACTGATAAGAGAAAAAATGCAACAATTTGGTGGGTTAAGTTTAACTAACATAGAAATTATATGATCCTTTAACAGGCCCATTCAACTGGTCACAAAGGTCCAGCTGTGTAGTCCTATTAACTTAATGCAGTAGAATGTCTATGCTTATTTCAATGCTAATGACAACAGGAGGAAGAAAGCTCCTGACAGTTTGTCAAGATTTACTTCCTAAATAAAGGCCTCTATTTGCTTGTGCAAATGTCCACTGAGAGTGAAGAGCGACCCAGTGCAGCCAGTTAAACAAGTTACCAAAGTGAAAGAAAAATGGTATCTCTGGTCACTGACAGATGAACTTTGCATTCATCAAGTTATTATGTTGGAAACAGGTAGAAGAGTTGGTAGTGCTGCCTGGGAGTCTTTTATTCATTGACTTCCCACTGTAACTTGCCTATGGAAAAAATATATAGTTGCAATGAAGATAGTAATAGAGGCCTCATGGCCTTTTGGTTTATCACAGTCTTCTAAACTTATCCACCATGAATACTTAAATAATATTATTATGCTTACATACTTAGTGTTGTCAACAAAAAGGTACTTTGGTATGTTTAGGACATTAAAAAGGCAAAGAGATCATTTCAATCTTATTCAGTCACCAGATCATATTTAAATCAGATCTAAGATATTACCAAATTCCATGGCAATACAAATGCCTTTGACCATCCTAGGACACTAGTAATCACAATTTTAACACATTAGAAAATTTCCTCATACTTGTAGACAGATGTGTTGGCAGGAAATCACTTCATGCAACAAAGAATTTGGTGACCAGCTGAAATACTCCCAACTCATTGAGATAGAACATTTTAAAGAAAACTAGTATCATATCTTCCAAGTAGTACTTAAAAGACAGGATTTTTTTTTTTTTACTCTGTAGCACTTTGCAGACTGAATCTTTTCATTTGGTGTGGGGTTTACTTTGGCAACAGGATAACATCTCTTTCTATTCATTCTCTAGGGCTATATCTCAATATATATTTCCATCTTTCTCACTTTTCTACCGTTTCCAAATTAAGGTGAATGAATGATAAATTAGGAGAGGGGGTAGGAATAAATCCACATAGATGGAATTGAGAACTATACTTCAGTCACTACTCATCTGATAAAGCGGAGTGTTGTTCTATGTTTATGATGGACTGGTTTCAGGTTTTGGTGCTCCATTATATTATATATAAACTAAATCCAGCAAATATTTGTTAAACACAACATATATGTAGACCATTATGATAAGTAGAGAGAGGAAAAGTTTAGATAGGAGACTCTCAGCCCTCATGGAGATTACATAGATGACCATAATGCACAATATTACACGATGACTGCATTAGAAAGTGGAAAGCCAGTGCGCTTCATGAGCCCTAAGGGGAATGATATTATAATACAGGCAATTATTGAGGTAAGAGTAGAATGTTTATTTGGAAGGGCATACCTTGTTCAAAAAGAATAGAGTAAGTAAAAGGAAGTATATTATCATATATCATTACATTATGCGAATATATAATTGTATAATATATACTATACTATAGCATATTGTATAGATATGTGTGTGTGTGTGTATTCATTCATGTGAGACAATCCAAGAACTAGAAGAGTGAAACGAGGAGAGCATAATGGTGCTGATCAGTGGCAGCTGAAATATAAGTAAATCATTGAAGTCTTCTATAAACTAACTGGACAGAAAGAAGGAATGGATAAGGTGTTTAGAAAACAGATCACAAACTTGGCACACTAATAAAGTAGCAATGAAGAACTTAAATCATCTAAGCATCTGCAGCATCTTTTTTCCCCAAAAGCCAAGTCACAAACAAATTCTGGACTTGCCTTAATCATTTCATTCTTTAAAAGATGGAAGAAGAAAAGACTTGAAGGGACACTGTTCTTCTGGCACAGATCCTTACCAACAAGAATAAACTAGTTGCCGAAATAGAAATAATAGACACCTTATAGAGAAGTCACTGTGTTAGTATTTGTGTCAGAGATGATAATGATAATAAAACATTTATATAGTCTTTGCTATGGGGCAAACACTATACTAAGTGCTTTACAGCTATTATCTCATAGGAAAAGCCATGCACAGTCTGATATACAGCCTAGATTTTGAAGAGCATGTTCAAAGAGAAAAATTAGGTAGGAGTATATGGGCAAAAATTTATAAGGGAGGTCAGCCCTAGAAGGATGGGAAGCTTTCAGCATTGAAATTTGGAAGACATAATTCCATGGACAAATAAGATGGGAAGTCATCCAGAATTGACCGGGTTTGTGCCTATAGAACTCAATGATTAATTTTATATTCTAAAAAATTCTCAAAATTTTCAGAAGCTATATTAAAAATGGGTGCAAGAGCAGCACAAAAGTATGGCATGGTTCTGTAAGAATGGCATCAGAACACTAAACTTTGAAGACTGGCAAGAAAAAAGTATTTCACAGCAATTTGAGGGGCAGACACGAAGATCAAAGAAGGGAGAGGAATACTGCTCACGGCACAAAGAAAAATATTAGAAAGTAGCAAAAAGCCATGGCTGCCATAGCTTCTTTGACAAACTGTAGAGTGAAGAGTTGGAAGCAGTTAGGAGGATGAGAGGCCTTAAGATTAAATCAGGTGATCTTCAGTTAAAAGTACTGGAGATATTTAGCCTGAATACTTGGGTGGAGGTATAACTTGAGATAGCTGTTATCAAATATGTGAAAAGTTTATATGGAAGAAAAAGAGTGAATATAGATTGTTATAGATTTATAGATATGTACATATAACATATATGTAACATATATATGCATATATTATACACATATATATGTACACATATATTCTTATTTCCTTCTTGGCCTCAAAAGGCAAAAATAGGAAGAGTGGGTTAAAATAGAAAAAATCAGATTTGGGCTTAATGTCAGGGGGAAAAAACTAATAATTAAAGTTATCCAAAAGTATAATGGGTTGCCTAGAGAAGTGATGGGGTAAATTTATCCCTCCCTTGAGGTTTTCAAATAAAGGCAATAGTTATAGTTCAGTCATTTCAGTCATGTCCAACTCTTAGTGAACCCATTTGAGATTTTCTTGGCCAAGATATTGGAGTGATTTGCTGTTTCCTTCTTCAGCTCATTTTATAGATGAGGAAACTGAGGCAAACTGGGTTAAATGACTTGCCCATGGTCACACACCTTAATAATGTCTGAGGCCATATTGGAACTCAGGTGTTCCTGAATCCAGGCCTGTTGCATCCACTGTGCCACCTAGTTGTACTCAAAGGTGTGTTGAAGTCTAGAGGGAATTCTTATTCAGGTTCCATTTTGTTGATGACCTCCCTCTTCTGAGATTCAGTGTAAGCCCAGGACACATCAGTTTTTGCTGTGAAGGATCTTCGATATCTTCATGATGATTGGCATCTAAGGAGATAACTGAAGAAAAATAGAGACAATCATTTAGTTCAACACCTTCATACTGAAACTAGAGCATGGAAGGTGAAGCAGCTTCCCCATGGTCATACAGTATGAACACACTCACCTCTGCTTAGAGTGATCAGAGAATATTTCATGGAAGAAGTGATATTTAAACTTGGCCTTTAAGGAAAAGTATAACTATAAAAGAGAGCTGGGTTGAGGTAAGGGAAGGAAAAAAGAATGGCATTTCAGGCAGACAGAATAACATTAGCAAAGGTATTCACTGTGTAGTCTGAAACCTTCCCAGGACATTGCTACAATTGCCAGAAGTTTGGCATTGCTTCAGTTGTATAATTTGTCTCCAACCTCCTTTTCCAACTTTATTTCCCAACTCTTCACTCATATACCCTACACTTCGTCCAGACTAACACTTTCCTGTTTCCTGAATACATCCCACGCTTTTTCTGCCTCTGTGCTTTTGCTCACTTTCTGTATGCCTGGAATTTCTATCCTTTTCACACTGTAATCTCTAACTCCATGAATCTTGTACCACTTGCATGGCACAGATCATTTCTTGTCCTATATGTTTGATCTATTATATCGTATGCTAATTGAATTCAAGGGCGATTTCTTAGGCACTTTTGGATCCATGAACCATTTCTTACACAGAGTAATTCCTTATATGTTGGTTAATTAGATAATAAAAGAGAGAATGTTGAGTGAGTTTATGCTGTAGTTCTGGGGAAACAGCATAGATAATCTAGACAGAATGAGAACAAATACAGAGAAGAAAAAAAGTACTAACATTTAAACATAGGTGTTTATTATTGAAATTTTATTCCTTTCATATCTACAAGTTTATTTTCTAGCATATAGTTGATTAATTCCTGAGTTGTTTAAAATTATTCTGTTTCTTATAATTCTGTTTATCTATGACTAAGGAAAATGAAATGAAAATTTGAACATATTCTTACATAAAGTATCATTCTCTTGGAATGGCAGTGATAGCAATCATAGCTAAAATTGTATAGCAATATATATGTATATTTTTATATAATATGTATATAAATATATGTGTATATGTAATTAATATGTATTATTATATATTATACACACATGTAATTAATCCTCAGAACAATCACTGATGAAATTGCAGTTATGAGAGCTGAAGTCATTTTTCCAGGGTCACATAGCAAACAGCTGAATTTGAATTCAGTCATTCCTGATTCCAAGTATAGCATTCTATCAATTGGAACTCCTAGCTGCCTAAATTAAAAGTGTAAGTTTCAGAAGTAACACATACCTTCCTAGCTAATTCAAACATATTGTACTGATGCAAATACAGGAGAAACTTTGGGAGTTACTTGTTTCATTTGAAGGAAAGCAGTTACAGAGCAATACAAAGAATTAACTAAAAACAAATCTTTAAATTGGATTTCTTTTCATCTATGTATCTCTAGCATCTAGCATAGTACTTTGCTCATAATAGGCTTGTAGAGCCAAATAAAATGTTATTGTAAAAGATTTGATGCCATGAATGTAAGTGAGCTATCAAAATTTAGAAATTTGGTTATCCTTGCAGTGAATATATTCTGTCTCACATCCTCCACCTCTTTCCTACTTCTCCACCTTTAAAGTAAAAAATCCTAAATTCAAGCTTACAAATGCACTATTTGTGCCCTTTGAAAAAAAACATTTTTAATTTTTACTTGAAGAACTTGTTTCTGCAGTATGTGCTTTTTGAAAAAGCCCTTATTGTATAGCAAATTATCACATTTACTCTAGCATAGATTGTCTTGCCAAGAAAAACTTCCAATTCTAAGTGTCCCCTTTTGGCAGACGAATACTTGTTTTTATTACAGTGACCAAAAGGCAAAGCCTTTTTTATTGGAATCTCATTTCTAAATTGCTAACGAGAAGGGTAGGCTCAAATTAATAACATGAATAAAAAAAAGACTTACAATTGATATCTTCCATTTTGCCTTGACCTCCAACTTTTATTGAGAAAGAAATGCAATGAAAATAGTACATGTTGATTTTTGGACCATATAGCAAGTTTTCTTGGTATCTGCAGAGACCTCTTTGTTGTCCAGTCAATGGAAAGTAAAACACATTGTTGTCTACAGTAAAATAGTTAATTATCTTGGTGATACAATCATTGTTGATATTAATATAGTTCTATGATTTCAGCAATGAGTATTCATTATGCATATCAATATAAAAAACAACCCCCATATCTTTTTCTCATCTTTGCCTGTTTTATTTTTTTACGAGTAATTCAATGGGTCTTTTATATAAATCAACCCAAACTACTAAAATTCTTCTTTGATTCTTTTAATATTTCATGGATAACAGTGCAACCTTCAGGCTACCTCTCTGTATGAGCTTGGAAAAGTATTTTTCATCCATTCATTTTTCTAGTGTGAATGATTATGATGATTTATTTTAAGTGAAAATTAATTTCATTGATTAATTGATATGCAAAACAAGAAAACATTATTAGCTTAAAAGATCCTACTTTCCTGGGTACTTCTGTCTCTGACAAATCTTTTAATAATTTAGTCAAATTTTTCTGAGTTATTTTGGCAAAAAAAAAAATCACCTTATAACTAACCTTCAGGTGATGAGCCTCCCTGAAATTTATTCAGCATGGCATTAGCTAATAGTCTGTTTTCAGTTCATATTTGAAGTTTTTCAATTTTGAATGGACCTGTTAGAACTTTTACTGAGCTTTTTTATCTTCTAAGAAGTCATATTTAACTTTGAAAGTCAATTTAATTGGTCAAATATAATAAATGTTCTGGTTATATTTTTTGGATCAATAGATAACCCAGCAAAGAAGATTTTTCAAATTATTACTTTTGTATACTCTTAAGGTTTTAATTTTTAATAGAAATTATCTAAATGGATAACTCAGCTATATCATGATTTCTTCACAGTACCCTGGTGAATTTGATTGGAAAATACTGATATATGCTGTTGAAATAGTTGAAAGTTAAATGAGTACTTTATTTCAAATTACAAATGTGTGGGGATTTTTTTTTTAGCAGGGAGAGACAAAGACAAAGATGAGCTCATAGCTGTTTAACAACTGGCTCTTTGGGTGGGAAAAACACACACAATACATTTTTGAGTTTATTATTGTTCTATTAACATTTTCTCTATAAATTTCTTAAGTCTAAACAATAAATCAATCCCTGGTTTATGCAGTCTTCTGATTTCCTAGATGTGAATGCTAACATTGAAAATTTAACTCCAGCACACCCATCTAACCAACATTTATATTTTGCATCTGGAACAAAGCAATTGGAAAATACATCTAAAATATCAGAATATCATTTGTTTCTTTTTAGTTTTATAAATTTTACCATGAAAGGCAACATATGATAGCGGATAGAGGGATGGCTGACCTTGGAATAAGAAAGACCTTGATTCATGGCCTGCATCTCCCATATATTAATTGATCCGACCATGGGCAATCATATTATCTTCATAACAACACTGTGAAGTATGTTTTAATATTATGTTCATTTTATAGAAGAAGAAATTAAAATTCGGAGAAGTGAAATAACCTTCCTAATCTCATACAACAATAAGCATCACAGTTGGGACTCAAACTCCATTGTCTCCTTCTCTACTTACTCCATGAGCCAATGCTTTTCCCACCACACCATTCTTTTCACAGAATAAGGATATTCTGATTTTGCTATTCCAATATACACTTAATTCTTCTTATTTATGTCCTATATTCTTTGGGGTATTATCAACAGAGATTATAAAGCAGATGCTTATTCTCTCTTCTTCTTCCTCTCTCTTTCTTTCTCTATTTCTTCCTCCTTTCCTTCCCTCTTCCTCTCTTTCCTCCTTTCTTTCATGCTTTCCTTCTCCCTCCTTCCTTCCTCCCTCCCTTCCTCTTTCTTCCTTCCTTTCTTTCCTTTCCTTCCTTTTCTTTCTTTCTTTCTCTTTCTTTCTTTTCCTTTCTTCCTTCCTGTTAGACTGGTTTTATTTACACTAATGTTTCTATCAAGCACAAGCAAGCCTTTTATAGCCTTAATCTAAATCGTCTTTGTGGGTGGCTAACCTCTGACAGCCTTCTCCGCCACTGTTTGAAAAGTCCCATCAGAATTATCTGCTTTTGCCATGGCTCTGTTTTAATATCAAGCTCAATCCAACAGATTTCAGAGCACACATATTCGGTCTGTCAAAATAAAATAGTTAGGGCTTCTGGCTTGCTTATGCTTGATAGAAACATTAGTGTAAATAAAACCAGTCTCACAGCCAGTAATCTAAAATAAACAAAATAGTTTTACTTCTTAAAATGTAACCAAGAATAAAAATCCTATGCCTAAGGCAGGCATGGAAATAAAATAAAAATTAGCCGTTCGTTCCTAAATACAACCACCTGCCCTTCCCTGTGACTAATCTATAACTACACCTCCCTTCTAGCCTTTTCTTTGCTTTCCCCCCTCTATCCTCAAACCTGGGTTTTGGCACTGTGAAATAGTAGAAGAGAATATGGAGGATGAAGATAGACTACCCCTCTCCCAGTTATTACTATCTGATACATTACCTTGAAGCCATTATTGTCTCCATAGATCCCAGGCAGAGGGATTAACGTTTCTAACAGAGAATTAACTCCACCCATCTGCACTGATCCTGTTTCTATGTGTGTAATGTGTCATGGCACAAGAATCAGGGAGCTAGATCAGTGTGTTCCTGCTGTACCAGGCCCTCTCAGTGACCAGTCTAAGCATGCAAGCCTAATGATCATTCAGCTTAGTGCAAGCACCTGCATCAGTCTGCTACTCTTGATGGCAGGCTTGGAGTGTTCAAATTTATTTTCAGATATATCCAGTCCCAAGATTCAGGTAGGTTCAGACCAGCTACTTGATAGGAAAACTTGTTATCTTTCCTGATATAACAGGAGACCTGACCAAAGAACATGCTCGAGATGGAGTTCCATTGGCCTAGTACTCCACTACACTAAATTCCTATTAGTCAGCAAAGTCATTGACTATTTTGTGATCTTTTAAAATTCAGAAATCCCCTACAACATGAAGTAGCCAATCAGTTTCTTCCCTAGACCTTAATCACTTGCCCACTCCCAACTTTACCTATTTCTGTTCATCCTTACTAAATGTTCTTTAATTTTCGTCTGTGTTGTTAGTTTAGATGGCTGAGGCAGCAATTTGAGTGGTTCATATCATGTTGGGCTAAGAAATCATTGTATCTTGAACAAGACATTTGACTGGCTTAGTGAATTAAAATCAGTCATTGTATCTGAGAAGTATTTCTCTGGAAATTTTGGTGAGTGCTTCCGCCTCCCATGTAATCTCACTAAGGCTGATCTGATATCCTTGTACTTCAAATTGCCTTCCTGTGGCTTTTTCACAGTTTGCAAAATCTCAATTCTCTAAACCTACTTCATATGTCTGAAACTCCCTGCTCTCACATTTCAGTAATTCCAAAGCTTAACTCAACTTTTTTTCTTTCACATTTTTCTTTTAGAGCCCCTTTCCTTGCCTGCCCACCAATTTAAAAGGAGGGGGAAAGTAATGCTGCAGAACAGCAAATGGGTAATTATAGAAGGAAAGTGAAAAAATGAAAAATGTTCCAGACTACCCTGAAAAATAAGAGAGAAAATTAGTCTTATGGGCCCAATACTATCATTTTACTCAGCCAAAATGACTTCATAATAATCACATAAAATAATCAAAGTGCAAGTTGGAATGTTAACTGAAAAGAAACCCTGAAAACAAGAAATTACCCAAGGAGGGAAGTACTTTAAATACCAGTAATAAAACTAATTGTTAGCTTAAATGACACTAAACCTTACTAACCAGTCCTATCCCTCAATTCACATCTTATTATTCTTACTTCATTGTACTTAGTCTTCCAGGAAAGATTAACCACTGAAGCTTACCTTTCTTTGACTTACCATCGATCATCCTTTGTTTGGGCCCCCTTGGGAGTCCCTGCACCCAGCCAGGAGGGCCTTCTTTCTCTATTGTGAGCAGCTTTGTGATCTCTCATTCTGAAGGATGCTATATAGAAGTAAATAGCACCAGGGAGCTGCTGTATATGACAGTCACTGTAATCCAGCTTTGTCTGTGTTCCTGTCATAGAAGTGAATTACTTGTACTTGACCCAACTTAAATGCCAGTTTAAGACTAGTTTAGAGTGTGCCTAATGAAAAGAGTGTTTGAAATTAAATAAACCAGCTTGCTCCATTTTAGCTTCAAAATGTATCTCTTTGTCCTGTTGAGAGAGACACATAATCTTAGTAATTGCAGGTTGTAAGAATATAGGGTAAGTGGGGTATTAATGAAATTGAGGCTTACAATAGCCTGTCTGCAGCACTTTGCTGACTTAATCAGTGCCATTTTGCATAAGAGAAACCTCCCAAGAAACACTTCCGTACACTCTTAGATCATTTGTTTTCAGATTAAATTCTTCTGATAAAACAGAATATAAATTTATAGTAAACAACAACAACAAAAATAAAATAAGTCATTTCTAATAAGAGAATATTTCTAATAGGCTGTGGTGGTATTTTCATTTTAAAAAGAAAAAAAAAATGCCAGCAGCTCATCAATTACTATTCCAGGGAAATAATAGAAACTCCAAAAAAATTTACCTAATAATTACAAAGAGGTAGAAAAAACCCTAAGTAAATTTCCTAATGCCCCAGTGATATTACTACAAGTAAAATTGCACTCCACTTATTTTGCCTGTATAATCTTAGACAAAGGAAGCTAGGTGGTACAGTGGAGTCAAGGAGTTCAGATATGACCTCATCACTTATAAATTGTGTGACCCTGAGCAAGTCACTTAACCTTGTTTGCCTCAATTTCCCCATCTGTAAAATGAGCAGGGGAAGGAAATGGCAAACCACCCAGTATCTTTGCCAAGAAAACCCCAAATGGGATCCCACAGAGGTAGGTACCACCAAAACGACTGTACAACAACAACAAATCTTGGACGACCAGTCTGGGCTTCTTCTCATCTACAAAATGAGTGGCTTGTATGAAAATGTACCATAACTCCCTTCTGGTTTTTCATCTGTAATCCTATGATCCCTTGAATCCTATTAAAACAAAGCATAATGCAACTCGTATTGATGAAGGAACACTCAGTCTAGGGTTTGAATCTTGGGTGTGAACTATGTTTGAATCTTGCCTTTAATGCTTACTAGCAATGTAACTGAGCAAATCATTAATTCAGTTACAGGGTAAACATTTATTAAACCTGTACTACATGTCAGGTACTGTGCTCAGTGCTGAGCATGCAAAGAAAGGTAAAAGACAGTCCCCACTCTCAAGGAGCAATGGGGAAGACAACATGTAAACCATCATACAGAATAAATTGGAAGTAATTAACAGAGGTAATGCACTAGCTTTAAGGGGGATCAGGATAGGCTTCCTGGAGAAGGTGGGAATTTGTTGTTGTTATCTTGAAGGAAACCAGAAAAGAAAGATGAAGAAGAAGAACATTCCAGGCATGAGGGATGTTCAGAGAATCCCTGACATTGGGACCTAGTGTTTTGGGTAAGGAACAACTAGATCATAGGGTTTAAGATGCAAGAAGGCTAGAAAGATAGAGGAAGGGCTTTGAACACCAAACAGAGGGTTTTATACTTGATCCTGGAGACGATAGGGAGTCACTGGAGTTCGAACAGAGGGATGACATGGTCAGATTTGTACTTAAGGAAGATCCCTTTGACTACTGTGTGGAGAATGGACTATTCATAAAATGGGTATTCAAATAACACCCACCACTCTGGAATATTGCAAGGATTAAAGGAGATAGCAGATGTAAAGTGCTTTGCAAACCTCTGAGAGCTATATAAGGGCTAGCTATTATCATCCCCAAAATAAGTAGTGCACCTATCATTATGCTATTCTGACATGGTGCTTATGCATCCTTATCCTAATTACGCCAATCATACAGTGTTGTTTAAGGAAGGGATTTTAGAAATGTTAAAGTGTTATGTAACCATGAGCTATTGTTATTATTCTTTCATTATACCACATTCTCTATTGGGTATCATTTTTTTTTCCTTTAACTAAAACTGGTTTCATGAATTATACTGTACTACTTGTCAGAAATCTTCTGGTTTCATTAAAGAATTTTTTTTTCTAAACTAAGTAGCCATTATGGTGGCGTTACCCAGCTAATGACACAAAATCTGTATTTTTTTGGTAATTTCCTTGTGTTATATTTCACACATTTCCATTATTCTTTATATGGAGGTGGTAGTAAAAATGGGGGTGTGCATTTAGCCATGATTCCTTTTCAAAGTTAGGTTTTTTTGACATAAATGAACACAAGCACTTTGGAAATCTTGTTAGATTTTAAGCTGACAAAGCAAAACTTCCTGGTTTAAAGAATAAAAGCTATAAAAGACCATTAGAAATAGCTCAAAAGACTTCTTAAACATCAAATTGTACTCATAAAATAGCATTCAATGAATTTGATTTCAAGGACTCACAATCATGGAGATAATATTTTGTGTCAATTACACATGGGCTGAACTAGAGGAAGAAAGCAAGTTTAAAGGCATTTTTATTCTGTAAAATATACAAAGTCAAAATATTATTTAAAATGATGTCTGTTTCCCAAATGCAACCAAATAAGATCCATCTTTGTATGAAAAGCTAGATTAGTAGAGTTTATCTTGTAAACAGCTGAGTATAGTAGTCATTAATTTTAATTTCCATTTTATCATCTCCATCTTTGGTATCACAATAACCTTCCAGGACCATATTCTATATAGACATGTTTTTTTAAAACTTTGCATCCAATAAAGTTTGCTATTCAAAGAAAAGCTCTTGAAAATATTACTTAGATCACTTGATTTTTTTTGTCAAAGTTAAATGTTGCCTTTTGAAAAGGAATGGGGATAGAGTTGAATATATGATGTATTTTTGAGATAATAAATTGCTTTCCTCTCTACTCCCACCCTGGCCACAATTCCCCAGATACACCTTTGCTATGCACCATAGGGGTCCCCTTCCTTTTATGGACCCTCAAACAATTCAAAGACAGTAGCTCTGTGTATGAATCAGGATAATCATTTAGTGTTCATGTCCTGCTGGTGTGATTCCTATTAATCTGCTTGTCTTGAAAGTGAAATGCATGAACTACTAAGTCCTTTTAATTTAATTACCATTACAATGGGAACTAAGAATGTTCATTCTATTCTATGTGAGGATGTTATCTCATACATTTATCTACCAAGCCCTTCAGTTTTTGATAATAATTTACTATCCATGTTTCTTTTATTTGAAGTACTTTTGTAACATTTCTTGATAAAAAAAATCTAAAAGCCTTGCAATATGCAACAAAGTTTATGATAAATGTGTGGGAGATGTGGCTGTATGTCATAATTCCTTTCTTTAACTTTTCAGTCAGAAATCTTCATCAGTTGCAGAAATCGACTTTATTAACTTGAATCTGTCTTCATTTAAAATCATGTCCATCTGGTGCACCTTAGTTTGGAAATGCTTATATTTTATTGTCCTTTGTTCCTTTTATGCTGACCTCTTTGTTTGATAGATGCTCCTTTTAGATCAGATTATCGGACATATTGATACTTGCTTCATTGGATATGTATTTGATAGAATGTTTTTAAAAACACTTTTCCAGGAACAACATGAATTCCTCTCATAATTAAAAATATTGAAGTTAAGGTATCTAGTTTTATGATATTGAATCATAATTTAAATTGTTCCAGAAATTTAAAAAGATGGAAAGAAAAGCATTTTAATGCAATCAAAACAGTTGTCAATGAAATATTTTTTATTTGCATTAAGATTTACTTAGGTAGACCTTAAGGTCTACACAAACTTAAGTTGGCATTACTATAAACTATACATTCTTCAGTGTTGTGAATGCTACTCATTACATCTCAATGTGATGTCTCAGGTTGATTTCAGACTTGTAGCTATGAGCTTGAAAAGTTAAATTTTGACAGAGAATTGAAGTGTAGTTTGTAATTTTGGGTAGCAAGTTTAAGTACATGTAATATTATAGTCTGACATCTACTGAAGCTATCTTGGGAAAGATGTGATCAGTAGGAACCAGTGTTATTGTTTTCAGACAGAATATATAATTAGTGATTATTAAGATAGTGAAAATACTCTGATTGCTTGTTATTTCTCTTGCCCCTGACTATTTTATGTATTTAACATAAATGGGCCCTACTTAGCTGATGAACTTTTTCCAAGCATTTTAATCTTGTCCTGTACTTTTAGGGTTAATTCAAGACTAAGGAGTCAACAATCATTTATTAATTGTTTACTATGTGCCAGCCTTATTCCAAGAGAGAAAAAAAAATGGTTTGTTCTTGGTTATTTGGGGAAGAGGGTTATTGGGGGTAGGGTAGCTATTTTTAAAAAAACACATGACCTGCCCATATAGTGTTTATATATGGTACTAAAATGCAAAGTATTAAGACATATACCTCACTTCCTAATACATTATTCTGTATTCTTAGGTAGATATAGTAAACCCATGAAAAGATTCAAGTTGGGTAGATGACTAATGGTACTCAATCTGTATTTATTTTCTGGGGAGGGGCAGGAAGGAGTATGTATGTCCTTATGAATGTTAATGGCCCTTTTGGGGTAGGGGGAGGATGTGTATATATGTGAGTCTTAATGACCCTCCACAATTTTCAGTGATAGGTTGAATCACCTAGAAGGGAATGGGGTGACTTTTAGCTTTTACTGACCTGGCATGGCCTAAGCAATAATAAAACATAATCTCCCCATGAAGCTAGGGACACCTTCCCATAAATGAATATAGCATCAATTAAAGAAGTGAGCATACATATAACAGGTATCCCTACAACCTTTAAGCTATTAAGCTATTTGGGGTTCAAAGCCAAAGGAAAGAAGTTGTTTAAGGGAACTCACACTTCTAGCCAAAAAATCCTTTACTTGATTTATGCATCCCTGTTAGCTATTGTCTCCTCTTTTCATGGATAATCTCCTTGGAAGGGCTTTCTGTAATTAGTTTCTCCATTTCCTTTCCTCTCACTCTCTTTTTAAGTCTCTGAGGTCTGGCTTCTGACTTCATCATTCAACTGAAGCAGCTCTTTCCATAATTTCCCAATCTAATGGTGTTTTCTCTATCCTCATACCTTTTGATCTGCAGTCTCTTACACTATCACCCATCTTCTATTTTATATTTTCCTCTCTCCATGTTTTCATGATGCTTCTCTCTCCTGTTTCTCCTCTTACCTTTCTGACTTTCTTCTTATTCTCTTTTGCTGGATCCATTATCCACTAACCGTGGAAGTATCTGTTCAGGGCTTTCTTCTTTTCTTGCTGTATGCTATTTTGCTTGGCAATCTCATCAGTTCCCATATATTTATCTCGATTTATGCAGTCTTAACCTCCAGTCTTATATTTCCAACTGGCTATTGGACATTTCAAACTGAATATCCTATAGACATCTTAAAATCAACATATCTCAAACTAAGCTCATTTTCCCCCCAAACCCTCTTCTCTGCTTATGTTTTCTTTAATTTTCCAGGCACCAGTATCCTCTCAGTCACTCAGACTTACAACCCAAGTATCACTCTCAATTTTTCATTCTCTCTCACACCTCAGTATCCAGTCAGTTGACAAATCATGCCATTTCTCCCTTTGTAACATCTTTTGCATTCTCCCTTTTCTCTTCTGTGAAGCTACCACCTATGGTACAGACCCTCATCACCTTCATCACCTCACACTTGGACTATTACAGTAATCTACTGATTATTTTCTCTCCCTCAAATTTCTCACCACTTTAATCCATCCTCAGCTATCAAATTGATAATCCTAAATTGCAGGTCTTGTCATAGTACTCTATTCCCCCATATTTGATAAACTCCAGGAACAAATATATAACCTTCTTTTTTTTCTTTTCTAAAGCACCACCTGACTTGGGCATTTATTGAGTTTGTTGACTAGAAAGCAGTGCCCTGAGATGTCTTTTTTCTTATCATGATGTCCTCATGCTCTCCATTCCTACCCACAAAGCATCTCCTGATAAAGTCATACAGTTAGATTGTCTACTGAATGTGGAGACACCCACTAGGTGAGTTACTTCATTCTAAAACATCACTGATGGTGAGATGAAAGGAGAGAATTTACCTGATCTGTCTCTCTTTCTAGCTTGACCCCAAAAGAACCACAAGGGGCAAAGTGAAAAGTGATTCCCTCTCAAAAGCTAAGCTCTTCCTCCTTAGCTGACTTTCTTCTCCATTTGTCAGATATTTTCTAATAATAGAGCACCTTTCTAAGTTAACTCCAGATCTGACACTCTTGCCTTTTCAAGGCCACTAATGATGTCTAACTTCCCTATAATTTCATCAAATTTGATTGAAGAACTTCCTAGCTCCTAAAGAAGAAAAGTAGAAATACTTTCATATACATCTTTTTTATCTCCTTTACATAAAGCAAAGTAGGCATCCCTAATTAGTAGGATCATAAACGTTTGTTGTTGTTTAGTCATTTTTCAGTCATGACTGACTTTTTGTGACCCCCATTTGGGTTTTTGTTGGCAAAAGATTCTCCACTAGTGCCATTTCCTTCTCTAGCTCATTTTACAGATGAGGAAACTGAGGCCAACAGGGTTAAGTGATTTGCCCAGCATCACACAGGAAGTAAATGTCTGAGGCCAGATTTGAACTCAGGAAGATGAGCCTTCCAGATTTTAGGCCCAGCATTCTATCTACTTTTATACCTAGCTGCCCATTGTCATATAGGAAGTAAATAATGTGATTGTTGATTCTTGATTCTTGAGTCATAGATTTTTATAGGTTTAACATAACTTCTTGGTGGATATTACCAAGGTCTTTTCAGATAGTATGTACCAGTAAAATCCTTCTGAGACATAAAATCAGTTATTGATCTTCATCAGGAAAATTTAAAAATTAGCTATAGTTAACAAAGAGTTTTTAGAAAAGATCAGCGAATTTACTGATCTAACAAATGAATTAAACATTCTCTTACTGCTTTGATGAATACACATATATAAAGATAACTACTCGGTTGTTTTCTATGGAAGAGGAAAACAGTAAGTATTGATAATCATTTCTAATTAGGGCATTAGTGTGGCACAATTGAAAAAAAAATGCTGGACTGCAAAAAAAAATAGACCTAGGTTTTAGCGCTAACACTAATATACTGCATCACTCTGTGGAAGTCACTTTATTTCTCTGGCACTTTGGTTTCCCAGTATGCAAAATGAAAGAATTAGACTTTATGATATCTAAGGTCCTTTTTACCCATAAAAATAATTGTGATTCTAGTTTTCAGCTAGGGTCTAGTGCTATTTTTTTGTGTTTGTTTTCTGAGGAGCCACTAGATGGTGCTGTAACAGATGTCACCATTGATGCTATGTTTGGTGTTTTCCTGGCAAGAACCAGATTGGTGTGTGACATTCCAATTTATTTTCAGGGGAGTGTGGGGGTGGTAACAGGGGGAGGGGAAGGGAAGGGAGGGAAATAGGGAGGAAAAAGAGGGATGTACCAGTAGGATTTATTGTATATGACTTTACTGGGGAAGCAAGATACAATTTTTATTCTTTTGGGAAGATGTTGACATGAAAATGTTTGGAACAAAGAGAACCAATAACATATTACATAGGTAATCTAGACAATTTTATCATATTTTTTTAAAAAGCAATTGGGGTTAAGTAACTTGCTCAAGGTTACACGGCCAGGTATTTCTGGGTGTGGTGCTGAGTATCTGAGCCCAGGATTCGATCTCCAGGTCATCCCAACACTGGAGCCGGTGCTCTTACTCTCTGTGCTACCTGACCGCCCCTATATTTTTTAAAAATATATAATTTTTACCTAAAATATTCTCAGCTGCAGCAAGCCAGTATGAACAAGCTAGTTTTTTTTGTACATTATTTATCCATGTGTATTGACCAGGGTATTACAAAGTTCTCTTAAAGAGCTAGGTGATTTACTATGAAACACACATTGCTTCATAAGGGTGAGTAATGTACTTTTAAAACCTGTATGTGTGTGGTTGTGTTTTGTTTTCTTGTGTGTGTGTGTGTGTGTGTGTGGTACTTTACCATTAGATGAAAGTAATCAAAAGTAGAATAACCTGTACATTACAGCCAAATTGGTCATCTGAGGAGCTATTCCTAAAATTTGACACCCCACAGCTCCTATTCATTTAGTTACACTATGTTTTCACCATCCCTGTATGTACTTGCTTCTCATTTATACCACTTGGTTTCCTTCAAAAGGTTCAGCTCAGATGGCACCTCTTTCAGGACGTCTTTCCTGATTTCTATTGAATTAGTATTCTCTCCTGATCTCATTCTTGTATCTTGCATCTTTAAAGTAAACTATAGTATTTTTTAGGCCAGAGACTCTTTTTGTTTTTATCTTTGTGCCTTTGATGCCTTGCTTATAGCATCACTTAATAACATGTTTATTGAACCGAATTTTTTGAATATAGAGATTGTAGTCATTTTATCTTAGGCTGGAATTCCTTATATGTTAAACTGCCTTATTTGGCCTTTCTTCTAGAACTTTATACACATGCATACATATTACCTTGTGACCAATTTTTTTTTTTGGGGGGGGAGTCTCTGATAAGAAAAAATACCATACAAGTATGGCGCAACAAGGCCTCAAACTTCTGTTCCATTAAACACTGGATTATGAATCAATACCATATATAGTCCATTTGCTCATTTTTTTAAAAACTATTCACAATTTAGGACAATTTATTAATAGTAGTACAATGTGAAAGAACAAAGAAGTAATCTTTCCCCTGTACTTGACATCAGCCTGGTCCTTTTTAGATAACTATGTCCTAAGTGCTTAAGATAGATGTAGAGAATTTGGAAATGGTCCAAAGGAAAATATGACTTCAGGGCAAATATTGAAAGACTGTTTGTCCTGGAAAGGAGTAGACTTGGATTACTAAATTAACAAATTTGAAAGAATGAAAAAGGATAGCTTGAGATTGAGAGTGACTACACCTTCCCAAATGATGACACAGGTACAGTAAAAGTTAAATTGCAGTAGGGAAGAGTTGGATCATATATATGGAAGGACATGGCTTTGTTTGTTATTTGACACTGACATATGCTACTTATCTGGGCTGTAAGCATTTTTTTAAAAAACCAGCATAAAGCATGGAAAGACCTCTGATAAACTTATAAGCCTATTATTCTTTTATGGGAAGTTTTAATTTATTTATATTGAAGATACAGGGGAAAGAAGGAAACAGGCATTTATTAAGTGCTTATTATGTGCCAACAGAATGCTTTACAAATATTATCTTATTTTGATTACAAATATTATCTTATTTTGATACTCATGATCAAACCTGCTGTTATTATTCCTCCTGTTACTACTGAGGAAACTGAGAAAAACTGAGATTAAGTGACTTGCCAAGGGTCACACAGCTACTAAGTGTTTGAGTTCAGAATTGAAGCTGAGGGCTCCCTGCCTCTAGAATTAGTACTCAGTAAACTGAGCCTCCTAACTGCCTTATATACCCAGTAATAACTTTGTCAGGGGTCATAGAGTGAATTAATGACTCATTTGAAATTAGAATTTTATAGATTTCCAAATGTTCATTCTCTTACTTGATGTAATGAATCTTTCCATTTCTCTAATAATATATTAGTGGTTGTTTAAAGTGCCTCCTGCTTGTCCCAAGAAGTTTACTGTCTATGATCATGAGCAAAACAATCAGGCCCGCGGTAATGTTGTCAGTTTTCTTTCTCAAGAAAACACATTACACTATAGTTGTATTTGGAGTTAACACATTACCCCTTTTGTCACAATACTAAGATCTCACTTGCATTTTACATAAGAAAAGTTGAACTTTAGAAGATTACTGCCAGAAAAATCATTAAAAGGAAAACACCTTTCTTGAATTTAACTGTTTATTACCATGATTGGAGAATGTCTAAAAAGTTATAGCTAAAAAAAAGGTAAGTCTTGAAGGAAATTGATCTATGGCATTGGATCAACTCAGTTCATTATAGCATTAGTGCTGTTTGAACAGAACTGTCCAGGGAGATCACAATTTTGTAATTTAAACATAATGAAACTTTGTAATGAAAACATAAACTAGGTACAAGCCCTTTGGTGCAATATAATGAATTTGCTACATGTCTGAATGAATTTAGCCTTTCAGAAGCTTCAAAGTAAATGTTCCTGTGAGTAAGGATGCATGTAAACACCCAAAAGGATATGGGCTAGTTGTGGAATAAATTTGAAGTGTGGTTTTAATCAGATTATGGAATCTGGACCAAATGATATTGCAGGCATTCCACATTTCTTACAAGTTTATAGTTTCTGTGAAATGCCTTGGAGTAAAAGCTAAATATCTGAGAGGTTTGTAAATTGCTTTGTGGTGAATAAACAGAATCATTATAGAGATAGGGGAAAGGTGGAAGTGTTCCTTTATTCATCTCTCTGAAGATGTTTTCTCTAAAGTAAAATGCCCCCCCCCAAATATTTATCCAACGACCAAATTATCAAAATGTTTGGTTCAGTACCTTGGGAAAATTACACATTTGTATACATTTTACATATTACACATGTGCTATAATATATGCACATTATAGGCTATATACAAACTATACCATTTACATATATATGTGGTCAAAGCTGTGGTAGGAATGCAATGAAGCAAATTGAGTTTGGGGGGAATATTATATCTTAAAAACTTGGAAGTGCCTTGGGATCATTGTAAATAAGCCAAGAATTCAATTATACCTACTTTTAGAAACAGAATCAGTCTTCAATATGGTATAGTATGTGCTAGAATATTGGTGGCTTACTAAAAAATACATAACTATCTGTTGTGGTTTATCTTTCCCTCAAGGATTTTCTCCCAATATGCTTATTTGAACTAAGCCTGTTGGACTATAGAAAAATTAAGAAATTAGAAGAATTAACAGACTTGGTCCAATTGATAAGATAGACAGGTGATTTCCTAGGTTTTAATTTCTAGGGAAACATACTATAATTAGGATAATCAAAATAAGGCTTAATCTTTCTCTCAAGTACTACTGAAAATGAAGTGTCTTGTTCTTTCTCCACCCCCAAAGAGAAATGTTAAAGCAGAAATCTACGTTTTCTGATTAGGTTAAACTCCAAAGAGAAATATGCAACTACACTCAGTCTATCATCTATTAATGGTAGATTAGAAGTAACCCCAATGGGTAATCCAGCAAGAAATCTCCATTTGAGTTACTCACTTTTCCCCCCATTAATGTTAGCTTTTAAGTAATCTATTAGTGGCTCAAAGTATTACCAGATTGGGGACAAGAAAGAGCACCGACAGCTATATGGCTTAAATTGTCCCCAAATCCCAAAGAATGTTCAATAAAATGTGGTCCCTTGAAAAAGAGGCCTTTGATTTCATACAGTCTGACCCTGGCTTAGCAATGGGATCTCCAGATTTTTTTTGTAACTTAATTACTCTTGCAATTAGTGTTAAATGAGTTTCCAGGTTTGGCAAGGAAGGTTTCAAATAGTAGATGCCAGAGGTTATAGATGGCAGAAGATTCAATAAAGTGGGTGATGCAGAGGAAGCAGTAATGATAGGGTATAGATGACTATGAATTAATTGATGTTAAATTTCTGAACCCAGAGCTGCGTTACAAAGAGAACTCATGCAGAGCACTTATCTTACAGAAGTAAAGTGAATTAAATAGCCTTTGGACTGGTATTTTCACTGTAAAATTTAGCCTTTTAAAAATTTGAAGCCTTCTTTCCCTGGTGAATCCTAGAGGAGTTAAAACAGTTTTATAGGAAATGATTTCTGATTTTTTTAAAAAAGAAAATACGTCCAGAGAAATCTCCAAAACTGTTCAACTTTTCAAATTCCATGCTCTTTTTTTTATTTTTATTGATTTTTTTTACATTATCCTATTTTCCACAGTATCCTTCCTTTTCTCCCTCCCAGAGAACTATTTAATGTAACTAATAGTGTTTTTGAGACAAAAAAGAAAGAAAAACCAGTACAATCCATCAATATATTGAAAAAAAATCTGAAAATACATACAATTTACAATATCTCTGTACCTCCTACCTCCTGAGAAGGGCTTGGTTGGGGGACTCTCATATATCTTTAAATCTCTATGCTTCCTAATTATTCTTTGTCACTTGATTATTTCCTTTTTGAGCCTATGCTTGGAGACTTATTCTACTTGCCCATACAAAACCCTCAGAGAATTAGATTTCCAATATTAAAAAAAAATTAGTCTATTTCTGGGTCAAGGCCAAAATAACTTCACCCAGATGGCTAGGCATAGTGTGAAATTATACACAGAGGTTATAAAATGATAAATTCCTAAACAGAAGCAGTAGTATATGGAAGGAAACATATAAGAATAAAGATTTAATACTTTAAAATAAAAAAAAATAAAGCAACAAAATATAAGTGAGCCCTCATCTGTTTTTGTGGAGTGTGTTATTTTTGCCTCAAGGAGAGGAAAGTAATTTCTTTATTTTCCTTGTATGAAAAGTGGTTAACAGACTGAAAACTTAGTGAATTCAGTGGAAAGATCTTGGTGTTTTAAAAAAGGGAGGAAAAAGCCGTTTCGGGGTATCTCTACTTCAGACTGTTATCACCTTCAGACATGTTTTCCAAACATTGAATCATTTCTATTGGACAGTCATGAAGGTGTGTCAAAAACTCCACCAAACAGTTCCAGCTACTGTTTGTATTAAAATATCAGAAAGCGTGGAGACTGGGAATTTCCACACAGACACTTCAAAACCCTGTTTCTTTAAAAATAACTAAGTCAAGGGTTTAGTGTGCTCATTAAGTTTAGAAATATTGATGAATAGATTGTCAAGAAAAACCAGAGAAAATTAGTGATGTTTCTCTTAAGTGATCTAATTCTTGCTTTGAACTTTCTATTATCAGTTACCTCTAATAAGGAAGGGGCTTTTCAGGAGGTTTCTCTCTGACAGGTACTATTGCTACTAAATTGACTCAGAATGAAAAAAATGTAACACCCCCTCGGGTTGTCCAACGACATGTTTGTAAACTGTGACCAAGTATCAAATTCCTGCCTTTTTGTTAAGGACTCACCATGGAACAAAATGGTTCCACCATTTAGAACTCTGCCTTCTGATTGTTTAGCCTGTAATTAGAAAGAGATTGGCTGGGAATGAATGGACAAGAATGCTACTGTGCAATTGTCTTTAACCAATCTGACCTTGCTTGATCCTGACCCCTTAAAATCTGTGACCTCCTGCAGCCTCTTCCATGATGCACATATGTAGTTGCTGCCTCCCCACCAGTCTTTTCATCACTGGGCTTTTAAAACCATTAGCTTGCTTTGGGGCCTTATCAAGGCATCTGCTTTTGAGCTGTCATAAATAGGATCTGAGAATATACTTTTCAACATTTGCCAAGAAGGGTGAGAAAGGTCACTTATGAGTTCTTTGGGGAAGAAGAGGTGGTGGAATGCTGTGGGATGTTGTAGTATTCCTAGATTTTGAAATAAGTTTTTTTTTTTTTTTCTGGATTAAGGAATAGCTTGAAGAAAATGTGACTGGATCAAAAGGGAGGAAAATAAATGCCAATTTCCAGAATTTATTTTCACACAATTTCCCCTTTTCTCTCCTCTCCCCACTGTCCACAGGACAAGTTTACAAGTATTTCAACAAGTTTTAACAGCTCTCTCCAAAATATCTTCTGCTTTGTTTTTTTTTAACTTCCTCCTTTCTTTTCTTTTCTTCCTCTTATCCTTTCTTTCCTGTGTTTCTTCCTTCCTTCTCTTTCCTTCCTACTTTACTCTGAAATATTGTCTGGCATAACAGCTGTTTCATGTGTCATGAGAAAAACATATGACTGGAAAATATATCTTATTTAGGAAAAAAAAGTTTACGATTTTCCATTGGAATTTTTACATGGCTTTTGAACTACACAATATGTCGTGAAACTGACCCCACCCTGCCACATTCAGTTTCTTTGCTATAATGGCCTAATAGAATCTTAGGATTTAGAGCTGGAAGGGACATTAGAGACTGTTTGGTTCAACCCTCTCATTTTGCAGATGAAGAATCTGAGCTCCCAAGATAGGAAGTGACTTGCCCCAAATCACTCCTGTAGTAAATAACAGAGCCAAGGTTTAGGCTCTGGTATTATGACGACAAATCCAGTGGTCTTTGCATCCCACGATTCATATCGTTATATACTAGAAAGACCAAAAGAATGATTTCTCATGGGCAATGTGCTTATCACAAATCTGTTTAATATTGAATATTTTAACACCATAATGGAAAAAACAGAGCCTAAACACTGTGATCCCTAGAATTTAGGAAACAAGGAAGCCTTTATATGTCACTTTGTATATTACTGAGGGAGAAGGTTATTCCCTAAAATGTAATTTTCAGATTCACACTACCCATATCGTACAGTGAATGGTAGTGCTACTACTAACTTAAAAAAAAAGCAATATAATTTATAATACAAGTCAAGAGAGCAAGCGTTTAAGTGCCTCCTATTTGCCACGCATTGTGCTCAGCTCTGAGGATGACAAGAAGGGTGGACAAGCAGCAGCATGGGACAGTGGAAGGACTCTTGTTTTGTTAAATATGCTTTCTATTTTTCTGCTTGGTCAACTTCCTTTTGATAATTATTCAATTACCTGTGAGTTCCTCATTTTGACTCAACATTGAACCTAAATGGACTACCAGCCTAAGTCCTATCACTAAGATTTGCCTTACCTGGTAATTGGCATAAGATGGCCTTGGAGCTCATATGTAACCCAGTTAAGGGTAGAATTGCATGGCAAATACAAAGTGGGTGATTGGGTGGCTAGATAGTGGTACTGTGGCACACTGTGGCAAGGGTTCTTCTGCCTCTAAATAGAATAGGGAATAGGTCACCACATATCTAGAGTAGTTAACTCAGTGAATGTTAGAGGAAGCTGCCAGGAGTGTAAAGAAAGCACCAGGGCCAGAATTTAACAAGGATATAGTGTCTCTTAATTTAAGTGAATACATCTCCCCTTCCACTCTCCCTATGATCTGGTCAAGAGGATAGGGTTTACTACATTATGTACTCTTGGGACACACAACACCAAATCTGAAAGACCTCCTGTGGATAGGTTTTTTTAATGCTCCTCAGTGACCAGGAAGCCGCATGGATTCTGACAGAGGCTACCTTAATTCTTTGGCATGGCCATGAGCTTTGGCCAATCAAGTCCTCTTTACAGCTTTGCTGCCATTTGGGGAGGGAGGTGGGGAAGTGGCCTAGCTTAGATTGCAGACTGTTAGATGGGGGGATGGGGGGGGCAACCCCTGCCCAATCACAACCTCTTCAATATGTCCTTCCCAGTACTAGACTGATAACGTGCACAGTGTCCAGAGGAGGGCAACCAGGAGAGTGAAGATTCTTGAGTCCATAAATATGAGGATCAACTGAAGGAATTGGGCATGTTTATCCTGGAGAAAAGAAGACATGACAGCTGGTTCTAAGTATTTGAAGGCTGTCATGAAGAGGGGTATTCTTATTCATCTAGTTAACATCTAAGCTTGAGAGATCTTAGAGGTTTTCTGGCAGAGGCTCAGCAATCACCGTCAAAGAACAAAACAGTTAACACTTACCAGCCATGTGACCTTGGGCAAGTCACTTAACCCCAATTGCCCTGCCTTTCCCTCTCAAAAAAAAAAGAACAAAACAGATGAGGATTCCTGTTGTTTTGTTTTGCATGGGTAAACAATACGACTGCTGAAGTCCCTTACAATTTTCTGATTCTATGCTTCTGGTATCTATGGTCTTATGTTGAAATATAGCAGTGGACTTTCAAGTCACATTCAGCAGATTTTTAAACTAGTTGTAGCCACTATGTTCAGACTGTGATTTCAATTAGAGAAGTGCATTCAACTCAGGTGCCTCTTATATAAACTTTTGCTTTCGCCACCTGCATTCACTCAGGCATTTCTCAATATCCCCTCCCACTTCACCTCACTCTGCTGATGTGATCTCAAGGCTTCAGGGTGCTCAAAATTAGAACCACCATGTAAAATATATGAGATCTCTGATCCAATAAATTCCACTGTCTGACAAATTGTAGCTATTGTTGCCCTGTAGCTATCGGATGCACACTGCCTAGGTCAAAAGTCAGAGATCTTGGAGAGTCCAAGTTCAGGACAGGACTGGTATTTCAAATACATAAAAAGCTCAAGGCTAACCACTGCCAAATAATTTTTCAAATTTGTATGAATTTGCTTTGTAGAAGAAATGCCTGATTAGAATATGTAAAAAAAACTGGATTCTTCTTTAAAAAAAATGTTACCAGTGTATGGAGATAACCTTAAGAGGGAGAGACTGCCAGATTATTTCATGTCTGGCTTAAAAGAGCACAAAAACTCTTTATAAGGCAAAACAAAATCAAACTTCCCTATTCTTTGGAGAATAGTAATTCTCCTCTTTAAAAAAGTAAGAGTTTTATTTAAAAAAATAAACGTAGGTGTTATTTTAAAAATAGAAGTTTTCGTGTAACATGAGCCATTTTCTTTTCTACAGGTGTGGAGCACAGTAGCCTGGGGAGTGTGAGTTCTGGGTTGGGAATCAAATCCAGGTTGCTTGCTTAATAATATGGTACATAACCACATAGGCACCAGGCTGGTATTAAAGGAATTCCTTTTATCTTGGAAAATTATAAAAGGAAATGTGCCCCCTACTGAACAACCACAAATCAGTTCTTGTAAATGAAAAAAATATGTTCTTTATTAGTTATGTTATATATGTCTATATATACACATGTATATATATGTGTGTGTGTGTATAATATTGTATAGAACATGAGTTAAAAACAATTATGTATGTGTATTCTTTTAAATCACAATGTATTTCACAAGACTTCGGGTAGAGATCTAAACGGACCTCTAAGGAAGAGGAACCTGCAACCTCTCAATCTTTGGGGCCGATTAGATGAAGAAGAATACTCCTCTTTGTGACAGCCTTCAAATACTTAGAGCCAGCTGTCATGACTTTCCTGTGTCTTTTCTCCATGATAAAAATGCCCAATTCATTCAATTGATCCTCATATTATATGGACTCAAAAAAATCACATTAGAACACATTCTTGGTACTTTAAAAAGGCTATAATAATTAATATTTGTTGATTATGGTACAGCAACTACAACTAAGATATTAGGCTTCCTTTTGTTGTCATTATCAGTCTTGGCCACTTTAGTTTTTTAAGGGTCATTAAGTCAATTATGGAACCACTGATGGTATACCAAATACTCCAAAATAAAATGCATTGGAATAATCCAATTGGAATAAACTAAAAGGTAGCAAGAAGAGACATAGTGAAATATGTGAATTTCCTTACATCATACTAAGAGCCTGTTTCCTCTTATTCCTCTAGCCCAATTTCTCTAAAAGCTGGTGCCCAAGCCCTCAGTGAATGAGACCCTCACTTACTTATAACTTCTAGACTGAAAAGTTGAGCACAAGAGCACCTGGTTCACATGCAACATATGTCAGGACTGAGTTCACTGACCCCAGCCTATTTGAGCCCATTAAATAAGCTTTTCAACAATTTGGGAAAACACTTTGGCTTTTACTTACCCTCCTGAGAACTATCAAATCAAACAGAGATAACTAAAGAGTTTGTTGATTTTCTGGAAAACCCAAGAATGCTTTAAGCAGCTCTGATTTTCCATCACTGGATAATTCAGTACATTTCTGGTAGGAAAGACACCTTCATCTGCAAAACAATCATTTATTAAATGCCAGCTGTGTTCCATGTAATAAATTAGACACTAAAGGTATAAGGACAGAAATAAAACAGTCCCTGTCTTCAAGAAATTTACAGACTACTATAAGATGAGTCATGGTGCTGATGAAGCCATCATTATTAGCATAGTCTTTGAGACTGGTTTTCCCTGACCACTCAGTATTGTGAAATTATGACAGTCAATGTGTATATGATTTTATGATATGTAAGAGGATGATTTCATCACCACTTCTGGATTCTCTAAATTATCTGTGGGACTATACCTGCTTCTAGATGTATTGGGATTGAGTATTTACTCCCTCTCTTGATACCCTCTGTTGGAGCTTTCCTCTATTCGGAATTTGGCATTGAATGGGCATATGATTTAATCCAATAAATTTTGTCAACAGATTTAAACTAACATTCATGACACCTTGTTGTTTGGTTGTTTCAGTCATATCTAACTCTTCTTGACCCCATTTGAGGGTTTTTTTGACAAAGATACTGGAGTGGCTTGCCATTTCCTTCTACAGATAATTTTACTGATGAGAAAACTGAGGCAAACAAGTGACTTGCCCAGGATCACATAGCTAGTGTCTGAGGATGGATTTGAACTTGGGTCAGGTCCTACTGTCTCCAAGTCCAACACTCCATCCACTACTCTTTCATGACACTACTAGAGAACAATTAAGAAGTATTTACAGTGCAATAGGAATTTATAAAAGGGGTCAATCAGTGTGTACAAGAGTACTTGTATAAAAAATTTGTAGTGTGGCAGCTAGGTGACCCAATGGATAGAGCAGTGGCCCCCAGAGTCAGGAGGACCTGAGTTCAAATGTGACTTGACTTTTATTAGATGTGTGACCCTGGGCAAGTCACTTAAGTCCAGTTGCCTCCAAAATTAAAATAATAATAATTTATGTATTAAAAATGTGTTTTGAAATGTGCCTTAAGAAATGGTAAGGATGCCGATAACTGCATGAGACATGAACAAAATCATGAAAGTAGGGATTAATATGAACAATAAAAAGGTGACAAAAGTTATCACAGTTTAATAGATCAAGATTTTTGGTGTGAAAAAGACCTTGGTACAAGTCTGACCTTTGATAATAATGGTTGTATGATCTATTCCAAGTCACTTAACCTGCCACAGTCCTGGGTAATTCTGTAAGACTACAAGGTGAAGATCACTTGCAGATCTGAATTGGTAGAGGGAGTTTTCTCACTAGGAATTCCACATATCCATTATTACTTTATTTTTCTTGAAAGTGTGCATGAATAGTGTGTTGTCATGTATTTCTAGCACAACTCCACCTCCCCCAAAACTGAAACCACTGTCATGGTAGTTTTAGGGTAATGTGTTTGGAGTAATCATAACTATGTAGATATGGTTTAAGCTCCATCTCGTGCATTCTATACCAAAAGACCAGGCAGGAACCACAAATCAAGCAACACAAAAATCAAGGGAAAACACACACACACACACACACACACACACACACACACACACCACCCCCCACCTCAGCAGCAGCAATTTCTTCATAGAGTGTTTCTTCCTTTACGGAGGAAACACTCTATGAAGAACTTACACTCTGAAAAGGAGGGTTGAATGATGGCTACAAAGTGGCTCCCAGATCTCTCTGCAGCCACTTAATGATGATTCACTGCTTCTTGCCTACCCTAATACCAGTGATGGCAGGAGCTGTTTATGCTGCTGCATGCGGCTCCATCGCTAAGTTCGGCATTATCAATATTTCATATTACTGCCTGGGACCAACATTTGTCAGCTTATCATTGTATTTTCCTTCTTTAAAAAAATACTAAAGAGCAAACAACAACAAAAACTAAGACCTCATCATACTCAACTGACACACAAAAGCATTGCTCTGGTTTTGTTTTGTTTTTTTGCCAAGATCTTGCCTACTCACCTTCCTTTTCTCCCGAGCTGCTCTCAGCAATGTCCCCCATCCTAGCTGAGTCAGGACAAGTGAATTCATTTTCTTTTCTACCCCAGGGCATAGGCTGAGCTATCTGCAGCTCCTGCTCATTTTTTCTAGGTTTGGGGATCAACACATGCACTGTTTTTTATTGCCCTTTCCCTCCCTTACCTTCAATGCATTCAGCAGCTAGCACCTGGCCCCCATAAATTGCCTTGAAGTATCAATAAGCCTCAACAAGAGACCTTTAATAATACTGCTGTAGTTGGCATAGGTCTGGTGATCTTTACCCCACATTCTTGCCATCTCAACAAAAAATGCTTTTGCCACTTACATATTTAAATGTCATCTTTCAGATCATGTAAAGCAACAGGGTACTTGATTAGATATGGGATACTACATACCCTGGTGAAGTAACATGTTCTGCGTATCAATTGCAAAAATAAACAAATCAAGGAAAAATTAATTACCATGTTATTATTGATGGATCATTCTCCATACTAATTGAATTTCTCATGTCTGAAAAGTTGAATCTTTCTTTACATGGATTATAGACTCAGGGATTTAGAGAAGTAAGTGACCTTAGAAACCAACACTTTTCATTTTACAGATGAGGAAAGTGGGAGGTCCGGAGAAACTAAATTAATTTTCCAAAGTAACATAGATAGTAAGAGGCAAAACCAAGATTTTAATCCATATCCTCTGACTGCAAATCCAGTGTTCATTCCACTAGACCAGGTAACCTCTTGGATTTCATTTGAATACTTGCTGTTGTTTTAGCATTGAGAATGGTAAAGCAAATTCAATTTAATGTATATGTACAATATGTATGTGTGTACATACACATTTATGTACATGAACTCATTCCCTATCCTATACATACATGTTTATTTATATGTATATACATGTATATATGTATGTGTGTGTGTGTATAGAGAGAGATGGAGAGAAAGAGACAAAGAGAGAGACAGAGACAAAAAAAATGGTCCTTACAATCAATACGCTTATATTATAGGATCATTGATCGAAAGTTGTAAGGAAACTTATAGATCATTGGATCCAAAATCCTCATTTTACAGGTGAGAAAAATTGGACCCAAGGAAATTATCCTTGACTTGTGTTATGACTTGAATTATGACTTGTCTGAGATCATCTAGCTATTAAGTGTCTGAAATGGGATTTGAATTCTGGACTTCCTGACTCCCAGCTGGATGCTCTAGTCATTGTGCCCATTCTATTGGGGTGACATATCACGTACCCAAGAAAGTAAATAGAAAGTATACACAAAGTAATTTCAAGAGGAAGCGTGTAAGAGTGTGCTAATGAAGCTGAGGCTAAAGAAAGGTCTGGTGTAGGTGTTAACATCCAAGTTGCTCTTTGAAGGAAGCTAGGGATTATATGAAGGGGAGGTGAGAAGGAAGTGAATTTCATTCTTGAGGAAAGGTGTGGAGGAGGGAGAAGGAATGTCACATATATGGAACAGAAGGACAGTGCTCGTAATGTTTTGTTTTTAATCCATTTTTCACAACCCTCAAATTTAGCCTGCTTTTATCTTGAGTAATTGGCTTTAAAAATTTTGGAGGAAGATATTCAGTGTTTAAGTACAGTAACAGCTTCCTCGTTGTGTAAAAGGTGAGCACAAGTTTTCTTTTCAACCATAGATTGTCTCAACTATATAATTTAATCTTGGCAGGAGGGGATATTGTTAGTAATGAAGTGATTAATAGTTAAAGTTCATTGTTACTGAGACTACAACAGCTTACGGATTTCCAACCAAGTTGCCAGCTTTTAGAATCCGTTTTTTAAATACCTCCAGACTTTTTCAGTGTGAAATAGGACTCTACAGTTGTTATAATTTGCATTTCCCTAGTTATTAGTGATTTAGTGCATTTTAAAAATATGTCTATCAATGGTTTGTATTTCTTCTTCTGGAAATTATCTATTGATATCCTTTGGCCATTTATCAAAATTGTCCGTTTTATCTAATGTGATCCTATCTCTTGTCTGGTCATGAACTTTTTCCCCTATCCTGAGATCTGATAGGTATTTTTTTTTCTTTTTCCTTTCAATTATTCATCCTTTATGCCTTAATCACATAGCCATTTAAAACATACAGTATATAATGTGAGATATTGGTTTCCTAACCTAGTTACCACCATTTCATTACCTATTTGCCTATGCTTAATTTTGGCTATCCTCAATTGTATCAGTTGTTTTATTTAAATTAATTAACTTTCAGATGTTGAGATAGGCCTTAAATCAGTAGAACTGGGATTACTAAGAGCTTTATAAATTCTTTGATAAAGTTCAAAATGACAGCATAGACCTTGGCCTACAGGTATGTTAGCATGTGTCTTTGGCATTTTATACAAATCCTTTTTTTATTTTGGTTGGGTGCAGGTTGGGAGGACTTTGCTATTTCATTTTTAGGAGCTGCTGTTAAATTAAAATCCAAAAGAAATGAGTTGTTTAATGTTCTAATTAAATAAATAAAAGGAGGGAAAGAAAAAAGTAAGATAACCTATCACATTCCTTTTAATCTTTCTCTATGTTGACAAAGGCAGACAGACATAGAAAGCTTAAAGTGAAACATAAAGTGAAAACTTTGCTGGACAAATTTAATTAGTCTTTGAAATGTTTCAGATCATAACACTACCCTACATGCAGCACAAAGTCCAAGAATGACATGGAACTTATAAAGGAAATTTAGATTTTGCTTGTTTTCCTCAATAAATTCAAGGATCTATATGCTTGAAAATATGACTCCAATGTAATAGTTGGGAATCTAATCAAGGGAACAAGAATTTATTAAACACAACTCTGTACCAGGCAATATATTAAGCTCTCGAGACAGAATAAAGTAAGGACAGAAAAGCAAAAGAAAATAAAAAGAAACAAACAAAAAACATAGTACAGTCCCTCTTCTCAAGGACTTCAAAGTCTATGGGGATGCAAACAACTATATATCAAAAAGATCGTTTATGGGATAAATTACATAAAATTAACAAAAAGCAGTAACTATCAGTAGGAAGGATTAAGAAAGGTTTCTTGTAGAGTATGGGATTTCATCTGGACATTCAAGGAAGTGAGGAGAGCTAGGAGGCAGAGATGAAGAGGGAAAATATTTGAGACAGGGGGGCAGCCAATGAAAATGCCCGGAATCAGAAGATATGTTATTTTGGGTAAATAACAGAAAGGAGGCTGGCATCACTGGATCACAGAATATGTAGGGGAGTAAAATATAAAAAGCCAAAGAAGAAAGGAAGGAACATAAAGAGAGAAGAAAAGAAAAGAAAGAGGAAGGGAAAGGAAGAGAGAGTGAAGGAAGGATGAAATTGAAGAGAGGAAAGTAGGCAGGGAGGGACCAGTTTATGCAAGACTTTATTTTTTTAATTAATTCATTTATTTTTAGTTTTCAACATTTACTTCCGTAAGATTTGGAGTTCAAAATTTTCTCCCAATCTATCCCCTCCCCTCACCCCAAGATGGTGTGTAATTGGATATAGGCCCTACATATAGGCCCATTCATATTGAACCTATTTTCACATTAGTCATGTTGTAAAGAAGAATTAGAACCAATGGGAGAAACCACAAGAAAGAAGAAACAAACAAAGAAAAAAGATTAAGAAAGCAAATAATATGCTTCAATCTGCACTCAGACTCTGGGTGTGGACAGCATTTTCCATCATGAGTCCTTTGGAGTTGTCTTGGATCCTTTCATTGCTAAAAAGAGATGTCTTTCACAATTAGTTATCGTGTACTGTGGCTGTTACTGTATTCTCCTGGTTCTATTCATTTCACTCAGTATGAGTTCATTCAGATCTTTCCAGATTTTCCTGAAGTCTGTCTGCTCATCGTTTCTTATAGTACAACAGTATTCCATTACATTCATATACCACCACTTGCTCAGCCATTCACCAACTGATGGGCATCCCCCTGACTTCTAATTCTTTGCTACCACAAAAAGAGCTGCTATAAATATTTTTATATGTGTGGGTTCTTTTCCCATTTGTATAATCTCTTTGGAATACAGACCTAGAAGTATTATTGGTGGATCAAAGGGTATATTTTTATAATCCTTTGGTTATAGTTCCAAATTGCTCTCCAGAATGGTTGGATTAGTTAAAAACTCCACCAACAATGCAGTATTCCAATTTTCCCATATCTTCTCCATATGTAGGACTCTAAAAGTCATGCAGACTAATCATCTTGAGATACTGGAGTTTATTAAAATGAAGGGGGGGCATGACATAGACTTGAGATTTATGACTCAATTTGACAGCTGAGTGGAAGACTATACTGGCAAGACACTTGAGGCACAAGATCCACCTCTAGGCTATTGTAGTAATCTAAGTGTAAGATGATGAGGACCTGCACCAGGGTGGTGGCAATGTCAGAGAAGAGAAGGGGGCATATACAATATATTTTACAAGAGTAGAAATGGCAGACTTTGGCAAGTGATTGGATAAGATGAAGTGAGAATGAGAAGGTTAGAATGACACTTTGGTTGAGAGCCTGAGTTCCTGGGAAGAAGGTGGCGGTACCCTGAGCAATAATAGGAATGTTAGGTATGAGAGGGGTTGCTTTGAGGGGTAAAGAGACAATGAATTCTATTTTGGACATAATGAGTTTAAGATGTCTACAGGACATCTGGCTTGAGATGTCCAATAGGCAGTTGTAGATGCAAGGTTAGAGTTTAGTCTCCTAAACTCCAGGAGTTAGATTAGGGCTGGACAAATAGCTCTGACAGTCATCAGCATAAAGAAGTTAATGAATCTTTGAGAGTCAGTGAAATCACCAAGCAGAACAAGGTAGAGGGAAATGAGAAAAGATTCCAGGAAAGAGTGTTGGGAGATATCCAACTATAATGGGTGAGAGGGGTGTCAGTGCCTTCTTCAGTGGAACAAAAATTGGCTTAAAAATACTGCTGGTGCTTAACATAGTACCTGGCACATAATAGGATAAAGATTAGATACATCAATTCCCTCCTCTACCAATGTCAGCTAACATTTAAGCAATTTAAAATATTTTAAGTACTAAGAAATCATGTGACTTGTCCATTGATACAAAACCAAGAAGTGTCAGAGGTGGGACTTGAACCCAGATCTCCCTGACTTTCTATTCACTAATATTAATAAATTAATAATTAATGCTTTTTAAATTGAATAAACTTCAAGGGTAGGTAGCACAGTTATTATCTTCATTTTACAGATGAGGAAAAACTAGATTCAGAAGGATAACTTGCCCAGGATGAGGTTTGGAACTCAGGTCTTCATACCTCTCGGTCAGGCATTCTCTCCACTAGTGCCATATTGCTCCAAATAAATTAGGGTTTCCTTGTGGAATGATTTAGGTACCAGGGCTGTAACTTCCCCCAAAGGTAGCTGCAAGGTGCCACTCTAAAGGACTGACATGTTTGGACTTGACCATTACATTGCAAAGGACCTTAGGAAATCCCATTATCCTTCCCTCTTTGCTATGTGCCTGAGTCAAACTTTGTCTCTAATCAGACCCTATCCAGACTGTAACTTCCTGAACAGGACAACATCAAGAAAACTTCTCTATTTTTTTTCACCCCTTTGGGTCAGAAAGTACTAGTGCTAAGGTTCAGGATGTCCATGAAACTAGATAGATACTATTTACCTTCAGTCTGGTAAACCTTATACCTTTCAGAAGTTAAGTGTTCCATGGAAAACACTATCAGGTCTGTTAGTTTGGCAACCCTGAAGTAGTTTTGTTTGTTTTCATGACTACACATCATTTTGATTGTTTTCTTTCTTCCTAGAAGGTTAATGGCAACCCCAATTGCCCTCCAAAAAGTAAAAAAAAAAAAATATTTTTTAAATTAACCTGATCACATAAGGATACAGTTCTAGCTTATCTGATGAAATTTAGCTATATCATCCAACCAAGCTGTGTAAAACCTTACATCACTGAACTGGGAAGCTGCAGGGATCCATAACTTGGTTTTCCTTCACGTACATACCTTTATCTTCCAACCAGAAACCCAGTGTATTGAGCATGAACATTTGGGTCTCTCTGCAGTTTTATTAAGCTCAACTTATTAAAGTTGTCATGACTACCAAGATTTGCAAATTGTTTTCCCACCAGCTTGGGCCAGAGTACTCAGAAGCCAGGTGCATACCTTCCAGTTACATGATTAAATACTTGAGAATCAAAAGGAGGAAATGACACATATGAAAACAACCCAGACGGGAAAGCTATGGCACTCCATAGGAGCATCATTAACTACTTCAGAATCAGGAGATAGGTTTCCCTTCTGCAAGCAGTTAAGGACAGAAATACGTGCTCACCTCCCAATAGCACTCTAACAGATGAAAAAAATATCTTTGTCAAGTCTGTTTAGGAGGGTGGACATCCATACACTCTAGTGATCTTTAAAGCCAAGATCATGGCTGCATAGTCTAATAGAGAAAGAACCTATCACACTTTTTTTTAACTTGATCATAGGGGCTGCTAGGTGGCACAGTGAATAGAGCACCAGCCCTGGAGTCAGGAGGAAATGGGTTCGGATCCGGCCTCAGACACTTAGCACAAAAAATAGCCATGTGACCTTGGGCAAGTCAACCCCAATTGCCCTCCAAAAAGTAAAAAAATATATATTTTTTAAATTAACCTGATCACATAAGGATACAGTTCTAGCTTATCTGATGAAATTTAGCTATATCACCAAAGACCTGGGAACCTCTTGAGGTGAGGTGCTGTAAAGTCAAGCATGAGCGGTTTTCCAGAGGACTGCTGCTGTAAACAGCTTCAAGGTTCTGATTACATAGTATAGTGAGCTATCTATTTATTCAGTAACAAACTAAAACAAAACATTGACAGAAACCAAAGTACAGCATTCACAATGTTATGACATAATTTATCACTAAAGTGGCCACATAGTTTTCACCAAAGTGGCCACATAGTTTTAAACAAAGTACAATCATTTAGTAAGTCCTTAACTCAATCATCCTTAAGGAGCAAGCCTCCTTAAGGGACACAAAGTACAAAGGTCAAATTCTCCACCCCTAGGTCATAGTAAATCATAATCTTTTCAGTCAGCATTAAGTACTCAAGAAGAAATCTTTTCATTTTGACTCCAGGCTGGTTCTCAGATTCCATGTTTCCTCTTCCCATGGGTTCAGCTCCTGCCCAAATCTATCCAACTGTCACCTGGATTCAAAGGCAGCAGCTCTCAGCTCCTTGTCCAGTTCCTCCTCCAGTTCCTGTTCCACACTGAATTTCACAGTGTCCAGTCCACATGAAGTCCTTTGAAGTTTATGTTTCTAGGAAGACAAAGCTTAACAAAGCCACAATAATATTCATACATATTGCCAGCACCATCATCAATTCACTATCTTCCTGTAAAATCAACAGAGACCCACAAACAAGGTCTGAGACATCAACACAAGTCATAAGCATAGAAATCAACACAGAACCATAAACAAGGTCCAAGAGGTCAGCACAAATCATCAGTAAAGTCCCAGGATCTCTGAAACCCTCCTCCAGGATATCTGTGAACAGACAACCAGAAAATCCTCTTTCAGGGCTTCCAGTAAGGTCCCAGGGCTTCTGTACAAAGGATCACAAACAAAAATCAACACAGACAAAGCAGACAAACAGAGTGCCCAGATACCACAAGTTTTCTCCTTCTTGACTCTGCTACCACAAGAGTTCTCTTCTCAGTTCTGCTCACTCCAGCCTGGGCCTCTCCTTATATATGGTCATTAATCCCTCCCAACAGGGGTTCACAAGTTCTGGGGATCACAAGTTCTCATTCTTAAGAAAGACTTGATATAATCATGGGCAAGGCTTAAAAGAAACTTGAACTGAAACAAGGTGTTAAATACGTTTTTGCTTGCCATTACAGGTGGAGAAGAGCTCTGATTAATTCCTCGATCCTCCTATATATGGCCTATGTAAGCTCTGCATATCCATATCCTTCTTCTGACTCCCCTTCTCACTGGGAAGCTAGCTTCCTATTGGAAAGAGAGCTTTACTATGGTCATATCCCAACTTCTACTTTTCTTTCCAGAGCAAGTTATCTAGACCCCTGGGAGAAGGCATTGCCCTAAGGGATTAAAGGTATATTTAATGTCATTAACTTTAGCTCCCATTTTGATGTGTTTTACCCAATATAATTGGTCTTTTCTTGTTTTGTTTTGTTTTTCTAATAGAGGGACAGCCCTTGAATTGAGTCATCAGGAAAGGATTCCTGTAGAAGATGGTATTTTATTTTATTTTATTTATTTTTTGCTTTTTGGAGGGCAGTTGGGGTTATGTGACTTACCCAAAGTCACACGGCTAGTAAGTGTGTCAAGTTTCTAAGACTGAATTTGAACTCAGGTCCTGACTCCAGGGCCGGTGCTCTATTCACCGTGCCACCTCGCCGCCCCAAGGTCTTTTCTTGTTAGTATATCCCTTTTTTCATTGATTGTCCTAGTTATTAGTATCCTTAGTATCTGTTAGGCTTACAAAGGGATATTTACTGAGGCAATACAGAAAGAAAAGAAATACAAATATCTAGGGGTATGCACATAAATGGTTTTTTTGCAGGGGGTAGAGAACATATAAGACACTTTTAAGTTTTTTCCCTACCAATAACATTTTTTTCTGTCACTACAGGTCTAGCCAATCAATAGAATAATAAATCAAGCTCTTATTTGTAGCATTTGCTGATTTCTGAGGTATAAATGCTCACACTGAAAATTTAATAGTTAACTCTTACCAGCTAATTTAGTCTAGCTCCCCTGTCAGATCAGCCCAACTAGGGTGTACTACAAAGTTCTTAGTTTACCAAGTTCACTTCTAAATGTGGCATAGCTGACCGATGAAGTTGCTTCAGAAATCTATGGTAACTGAGTTAAGACTCTATCTTTCTCATTAATTGTAATCAGCTTCACCAAGAGAGATTCCTAGTCTGGACACCAGGAGACCTGATTTTAGTCCTGAGTGTGCTACAAGCCAGCAGTGAAGCACTGGTCTAAATAATTTCAAATTATTTAGATTAACTAAGTTTTGATTTCCTTACCTATAACATTAATGGTTTAATCTAGATTACTTCAGTAGCTCCAACTGAAGAGGTTACCTATAAAGAGGGTTAGGATTGCTCTGGAGACCCCAAAATACCAACATGCCAGGTCCTGTCAAATGAATTTGACTTAGGGGCAGCCAGGTGGCGCAATGAGTAAGAGCACCAGCCCCAGAGTGGGGATGATCTGGGATCGAATCCGGGCTCTGATACTTAGTACCACACCCAGAAAAATAACTGGCCCTGTAACCTTGAGCAAGTTACTTAACCCCAATTGCTTAAAAAAAAATAAATTCGACTCAAGTCTTCTCAGCCAAAGAAAAGTAAAGTTTATTAAAAGTTCACTTGCATTAGACACAGAGTAAGCCTGGGCTAGGTTATTCTATGGCACTCTCAGTGACATGGAGACAAGATGGAGTCTTATATACAGAAGGCTGTGGGAGGAATCTAGGGGTGGTATAGAGGAGGAGTTTGGGGAGGGTCTTCAGGAGGAGTCAATGAGGTTAATAAGTCATTAAGGGTGGGAGGCCACCTGGAGATTATAGACAATGGTGGGCTAGGCTAGTCCAAGGATGGACTGATATTTTGATAGGCTCAAGGGTGGGAAGTCTAGTAGCAGGTTTGGGCCCAAGCCACAATGCAAGGCCTATGGCCTCATTCAAATGCCTCATCAAATGGGATGATTTAATCAGAGTTCAAGGCCGGGTTCCCACAGCCTGTACCTCAAGGACTCAAGGAGAGCTTGAGGGGCTCCCAGAGCCCATATCTCAACACAACTAGCTTTCAGATTCTCAGAATCTGAATTGCATATTGTTAGTTAACAATGCAAAATTAAAAGTGTTAAATAGCAGTTTAGACTCCCAATTTCAGTTTAGAGGGTATTTTTATGGCTTACACTTTTCCCTCATCATTTCTCTCCTGAACTATTTCAGTAACCTAATTAATCTACTTGTCTCTGATCTCTCCATCTCTAAAGACAAAGCATTTTACTCACTGCCTGAAAGAAAAGTAGCAGAAAAAGAAAGAGAGAAAAAGAAAAGAAACAAAAACTATCACTGAAGCATTAGAAAAAAAGGAAAGACAACTAAAGGAAAGTCATAAGAAAATACAGATATCCAAGACAGCTTTTAAATTTCCAAGTTTAAGTTATTATATATTTAAAGGAAACGCAAGGTGTATATATTCTTCATTTTCTGTTTCACTTTGTGTATTGAAATGCTAATTATATTTTCCACTTTAAATTCAAATTAAAAAAATAAATGAATGATTTTTTAATTTATGCAGAAATTCATCTCAATGTTCATTTATTAAGTACCCAATAAGTGTCACTTTGCTAGGGTCTAATAATAGAAAGACAAAAATAAAAAGAGTCCTTGCCCTTAAGGAATTTGCTTTCTTCTGGTGGGAGGGTCAATATGTACACAAATTAGAAAATGCAAAACAAAGGTAATTTGGGAGAGTGAGTAGGGAGAACATTAACAACTGAAGTGATCAGAAAAGACCTACTGTCAAGGTGGTATTTTATCTCCTCCTGCTTCAGAGCTAAGAATTCTAAGAAATGAGGAGAGAGGTCTTTTGAAGTATGAGAGAGAATCTGTGAAAAGGCCAGAGATGGAATGTTTTATAATAGAAAGTAAGCTATCCCACCTACTACAGGAAGCTTTTCCCAATCCTTGGATTATTTATCCTTCCTATAGCTTGTACACAGTTGTTTTCTGTGTTACACTGTAAGCTTCCAGAGGGCAGTTGTCTATCTTTGCCTTTCTTTGCTTCCCCTGACTTAGTACAGTGCCTGGCACATAATAGGTGCTTAATAAATGTTCATTACCTAATGATTTGTCTAGAATATAAAAGTGTATAGGTGAGATGGGGTAATGTAGGATTGGGAACACTTTTACATGTCATACAATGGAAATTGTGTTTTATCTCACAGGCGATGGTGATCCACAAAATCTTTGTAAAGAGGATAATAGATAGGTTGGTCTTGTGTTTCAACAGCCATAAACTGGGCAGCTGTGTGAATTTGGTAATAAGATTCCTTTCTTCTTCCTTTTATTTCTTTGGGGGTAGGGGTTTCATAGTGATATTCTAGACTCAGAGGGAATCTACAGTTTGGGATTGATAATTTCTTTCCAGAATTGCTGGACCAATTCACATGAATATACCTATTTTCCTGCAAATATTTTCCTCTAAACAATTGCCTATTTCTTCTATTGTAGTCTTTGCTAATCGGATGGACATGAAATAGAATTTCAGAGTTACTTTTATTTCTAATTATCTAATTGTTAGAGATTGGGAGCATTTTTTTTTAAATATGGCTGTTGAAAACTTGGATTATTTCCTTTTAGAACTGCCTGTTCATATCTTTTGATTATTTGTTGGAGAATGGATTTTGCCCTTCTGAGATAGCTAAGTGGTATAGTGGATAGAGTGTCAGATCCTCATTGAGGAAGACCTGAGTTCAGATCTGGCCTCAGATTGTGTCTGTCATTGTGTGACCCTGGGCAAGTCACTTAACCTCTACTTGCCTCAATTTGCTCAGAACTCTAAGATGGTAATAATAACAGTGCTTTTGTTGTGAGGATCAAATGAGCTACTATTTGTGAAGTTCTTAGTACATTTGCCTGGCAGAGAGTAGGTGCTGTATAAATAGTTCTATATAAATGGCACCCCCTCTCCCTTCTTATATATTTAAATCTGTTCATTATATGTCTTGGATATTAGACCTTTAGCAGAGTAACTTGGTACAAAGATTTCCTTCGAACTAATAACCATTCTAATTTTAACTATATTGCTATTGTTTGTTTTAAAAAGTTTTAAATTTTAAAGTGTCAAAATTGCCATTTCTGTTTCACATGATCCTCTCTGTTCCTTGTTGGGTCATTAACCTATCCCCTAACCACACTTATAAAAAGGCATTTCCTTCTTCAATCCGCAAATTTATTGTGTGAAATTTATCTCTCTCTCTCTGTATATACATATATATGTATGTATATATGCATATACACACATATACATGTATGTATATGTGTGTATATGCACAAATATATAGATAAATATATAATTTCCTATCCATTTGGACCTTGTCTTAGTATAGTGTATAAGCTATTGGTCTAAGTCTAATTCCTGCCAGACTTTCTGCTTTTTTCTGTAGTTTGGTTGAATAGTGAGTTTTTATACCACTAGTTTGGGTCTTTTGGTAAAAAATCATATTACTGTGTTCTTTTAAAGAAGCATAGTCATAAAATAGGATGTAAATTATATAGTCATGTGAAGTTCCTATACCAATTCAGCTGGAGGAAAGCAAACATATCTTTTTGATTGGCCTATTAACGTTTATGGCACCCTATAGAAAATGGGTTCCATGTTTCAAGAAATGATAACTAGTTAGAATATTTAGAAGGCTCAGGAATTTAGTGGCAATTTTATAATGCAGCTCACTTGTTTTTGTTTTCCCTAGAAATGGTCCCAAATGGTCAATCAGGATATATCTTGTTAATTTAGAATGGGGCTGACACCATGATACCAGTTACCTGAAAGAAAATAGAACTTCATTGTTTCTGGCTGTCATTCAACCACTTCTAACAGACACTGAATTCAGTTATAGAAATGCGTAGCATACATTTGCATATTTTATTTTTACCATGTATCTCAATTTTATTCTTTCTGCTCTCAGGAATTTATAGAGTATGCTAATTGTATCATATTTGAATTTTCTCCCAGCCTCTCTTTTTGTTTACCAAGTTCATTCTCTTTGAGTTCCCTTATTATATCCAGAATTTACTTTCTGATTGTCCCTGAAACCTCATTGGTGGCTGTTTCAAGAATTTGAAGGACTATTATGTGGTAGAGAAATTAGATGTATTCTTCTTGTCCTGATGATGAACCAGAGAACAGAATCATGAGTAATGACTATGTATTCCAGGAGTTGAAGATTCCAAATCTTTAAAAGTGTAGCACGGTTTAATGGATGGGGGAGGTAACAACCTCTGAGGTCACTCACACTCATTTGAGGGCCCCTCATTCTCCTGTGATTAGACTTTTTGTCTTAATTTAAAGTGATCCAAGAATGTGTTATGATAACTTATTTTTTATTAATTAGTCAGTTGTCAACCTCTTTCTCATTAATTAATTTGAGCTCCAATCCAGTTTATAAAATATTAATTATTTCCTATATAATTAATAATAAATGTTAATTATTTAGTGCACTGGTGAAACTTTTTTCTAATAGTACTTATCTACAATTTATTACCAAAGGAAAGCAATAATAATGCAAAGTTATATATATATATATATATATGTATATATATACATATATATACACATTTTTTTTTGCCTTTTTGGAGGGCAATTGGGGTTAAGTAACTTGCCCAAGGTTACATGGCTAGGTTTTCTTTGTGTGTGTTAAGTGTCTGAGGCCGGATCCGAACCCAGGTCCTCCTGACTCCGGGGCCGGCACTTTACTCACTGAGCCACCTAACCACCCCAATAATGCAAAGTTATAAGTTACTATTTACAATACTTTGGCTAGGTGAAAGTTTATAGCCAATTAACTTCAGTCCTCAATATAATTAGATAACTCCTCTTCAGTTGTCTAAAAATACACCATTCATTTCATTCTTGATCTAGATTAATGGCTCCAAGATTCTTCATATCTCTTCTCAAGAGGAATTAAATTCAGTCTTTGACAATAAGCTCTTCTTCCTGTTTCTTCATTCACCATTTCAGCAGTTGCAGTGAATGTTCTTTCCACTATGTTTACCAGCTCCATATAGCCTCTTCATAGTAATCTTTTAAAAAATTCTCTAAAACCATTCAATTATAACAGTTCCAACAAGGAAGAAGTTTCACATTAATTTCTCTGTCTTCTCCATAAATTCATAATAGCTCCACTACTATTGAAGACAAAATGCACAATTTCTCCCTGACTCCATAGGGAGAAGCCCTTCAGACAGACATTTTCAACTGATAGCTTCAGACTATCAGCACAAACTGCTTTTCCTGAATATTCCATTTGTCTTTTAAAGCTACAGGACAGTATCAGTAATATAAAAAAAAAGTCTATTTGAATAGAGGATATAGAAGGGAAAGGGGGGGAATCAACTAGAGCTTTATACAGGTGGGTTGGTCTGTCTCACAAAGTAATACCTTCCTCCATCCTGGATATTTTCAAATGGAGGAAAAATCGTCACTTATCAGCAAAATTGTAGAAGGGATTTTTGTTCTAAACAACTCCATTTCCTTGTGGTTTAATAGTCTGGATTATTATCTTTGTTTTTAACTTCTACTTTTTGACTGGTCATTTTAAGTAACCACTGAAGACACATTTAGCAAGCTGAATGACAAAAAAGTATAGCTTTCAAACTATCTATAAATCTTGAAGTAAGATAGTGATCTAAATTAGGCTATTGGGTAACTTGTTCCTCATTCTTGGACTCTAATATAGCTTCAGGGAACCTCAAGACTCTTCTGAAAGTTCAGATGCAAATGGAGAGTGACCAAAGAAGATCTTCTAAGGCTGTGACTTACGTGGCATCCATATATAGGTTATGCCAACTATGTTATAGTAACTTATTTGGAGTTCTTTTAAAGTTGAAAGTACTTCAAGTTAGTCTTTCCCCTTGCCCCCAGAAAAAAATGGTGGCAGGTCTAGCAGTCAAGTCTAGCTAAATTCAGGTAGGTTCCTCACCAGAAGATAGCAACCTATGAGGTAATAAGTTATTTTTGGCTATAGCAAATAACCTATAAGGAAATGAAAGTCTAATAATTTTTATTAGAAGGAGTGGCTGCACCAGTAAAATTAACAATTTTTCAAAGTATCTCTTCAAACTAACAGTATTTATTAATTAAAGCCCACCAATTAAGCATTCATTAAGTGCTTGCGGTGTGCCAGGCACTGTTCAAGATGCTAGAAAGGCAGTGGGATACAGTGAAAAGATAATGGCTCTAGTGTCAAAGGATCCTTCTTGAAATTTTGCCTCTGATGCTCACTACTTATGTGACCTTGAAAAAAATCACACTGCCCTGGATCTTAGTTTTTTCATATATGAAATGAGGAGGTTGGACTATATGACCTATGAGGTCCTTTCTAGCTCTATACCCATGATCTATGTGTACATTTTCCCCTCGGTATAGTTTTTATGTATAGCTAGGGTACAAAGAGAGTTCTTCAGGGAATACATTTCTTTCCCTCAACACCAAAAAAATATACTTTTGTTGTTTAGTCATGCATTGCTTTTCATGACCCCATTTGGGGTTTTCTTGGCAAAGACACTGAAGTGGTTTGCCATTTCTTTCTCCAGCTCATTTTACAGATGAAAAACTGAAGCAAACAGGGCTAAGTGACTTGCCCAGGGTCACCCAGCTGGTGTCTGAGGTCAGATATGAATACTTAATGATAAGTCTTCCTGATTTTAAGCCCAGCACTCTAGCCACTGTGCTTCCTAGCTGCTCATCATAAATTTTGTTATATGTTATGAATATAAATAAGTTCATTGCATATTTTGCCAATCTAATCTGATTTATTGACAGTATATAATCCAGCAAACCCCACAGTCTCTCTCTCTCTCTGTATGTGTGTGTGTGTCTGTGTTACACACACACACACACACACACACACACACACACACACACACACACA
>NW_027186523.1:22314938-22431432 GCF_028583685.1 Petaurus breviceps papuanus
ACACACACACACACACACACACACACACACACACACACACACACACACACACATAGAGGAAATAAATGTTTATATGGTAATGCAATTTGCTACTACTCAACCATTGTTCTGGTCTGAGAGACAAAGCAGTGCCTTTTACTACCGTGTTTCCCTGATAATAAGACTTATCCTGAAAATAAGCCCTCCCCTTACTGTGTAAGATTCCTCTAAAATAAGCCCTCCCCCGAAAATAAGCCCTACTGAGATTGCTACTGTAGTGAAGGTGATCCCCTGCGCTACACGCTACACCATTGTCCCCCCCCCCGTGAAACGCACGCCGCGCTCCGAGCTGCATCCATTCAGAGCTGCAGCAGTGAGCGCGTCATCCTGTTCTTCCCCAGTGATTTGCTTATTGAATAAAGGTACATTTTTTTGTTCACATTTACCTGTTTATTAAAATTGCTGTCAATATTCATTAAAATAAGCCCTCCCCTGAAAATAAGCCCTCTGGTGTTTTTCTGTCCAAAAAAAAAAAATAAGACAGTGTCTTATTATCGGGGAAACACGGTAGTTCAAGGGACTTACCTAGATCTGTAGCCTTATTCTGAATAAAGCAAGAAAGTTGAGGCTACAAAAGGAGTTGAAATCCCTTATAAATGTGCTAATATAGGGTAGGAAGACCTCAGGCACATGTTAATATACCTGTCACAAGTAAATTAGATAAGAATGTACACAAGGTTGGTCATATTCCTTTGATGGTGAGAGGTTGCACCCAGGGGCTCATCAGTCATTCTAACTATTTGTGTCTACTTTCTCCCAGCACCCAGTTCCTTCTAGGGCAAATACTTTTTTCTAAGGAGAATAATTTATTATGACAAGATTTAACTCACATTCAAAAATGACAATTCTTGGTAGCATCTTCTTTTGAACTCAAGTTCAATAAAGATACATATTACCTCATGATGTACCAAATATTATGCAAAGCACTGAGTAAGATACAAGTTTATAAAGTAAATGAGTTGGACCATTATTTAGTAAGCAGTAAGAAGACACTGAAAAATTTTTGAGCAGAAGAGTCAGGTATCCATAACTGTGCATAAGGAACATTAGATGGGCAGCAGTATAAAAGATGGGTTCAAGACACAAGAGGAAGGAAGTAGGTAGATACAAGGGAAGGGAATATGAATTTATAATGTTTACTCTGCTAATGACTATGATAAGCACTTTAAAAGTATTATCTGATTTGATCTTTATAACAATCCTGCAAGGAAAGGCCTGTTATCCCCATTTTACATTGGAAGAAACTGAGGCAGAGGTTAAGTGACCTAATCCAGGGTGACAGAGCTAATAAATGTCTGAAACAGGTCTAGCTTGCTATGCAATGCCTCAATAATTGCCTCTTGCAGAGGCAGAGGCCATGGCAATAGCAGAAGGGGTTAGAAGTGAGAATTTGCATGTTTCTGGCAAGGGCAGTAGGCAGGAAGAGATGGATGTGAGAGATTTTGTGGAGGTTTGTTACTTGATGTGTCAATATAACAGCAAAGGAAAAGTCATGTGCACTGCTCTACACCCATCGTATCTCCCATCTATCTGAAAAAGAGGGAGGTCCATTTTTAGCCCTTATGGTTGGCAAAGCTTAGTTGTTACAGTTATATAGTGTTTGATTTCACTTTTGTTCTTTCCATTTACATTTTTGTAGTCATTGTGAATATTGTTTTATTGGTTCTACTTACTTTGCTCCCTATCTGTTTTTCTAAGCCTTCCCATGCTTTGCTGAATTCTTTATATTCGGTTTTTTTTGGCAGCACAGTAATAATATTTTCTTATATTCATGTAATACAATTTGTTTAGCCATTCCCCACTCTATGAACATCTACATTGTTTCCAGTTCTCTGTTACCATAAAAGTGATGTTACCAACATTTTTATGTGTATGGAACATAATCTTTTTTCTTTTTTTTTTTGTTTGACCTATTTGAGCTATATTCCTAGCAGTGAGGTCCCTAGATAAGAGTTATTTAAAAGACATTTTTGTCATTTTCTTAGTATAATTATAAGTTATTTTCTAGAATTAAAAAATATCACATCCTTACTAACAGTGTGCCTGAGATATGGCATTATATTAGCATAATTTCATTTCCTAATTTATTTTAAATTATTGACTCATTATGCACTCGACAAAAATGAACATATACATAAAAAAGAAAAAAAGAATATATATAAAACTGTAAATCTCTGTGGCATGGAGCTTTTAAAAATATATCTTAAATTTAACATGTTAGGTACAAAACATTTTTCCATTTCTATGCCCATTTTAAACTTCTGTTCTCTGTATATTTTTTGACATTTCATTATTGCTATTTATTTTTAAGCTGTATCACCATCATTCCTTTTCCTACTTTCTCCATCTACCAACCTTCAGTTGGCTAGAATGATAACCACCTTTATCTGAAAGATCCATAATTAAAGCAAATTATCCCAATAATGATGATAATAATTCATTTATAAATTGTTTTACAGTATGCAAAGCACAACCACCGTGTTAGCTAAGTGCAGCAAATATTAGTAACCCTGTTCCTATTTTATTGTTTTTGTTGAGTTATTTCAGGCATATCTGACCCTTGTGACTTCAAATGGAATTTTCTTGGCAGACATACTTCCATTTCCTTCTCCTTATTTTACAGATGAAGAAACTGAGGCAAACAGGGTTAAGTGACTTGCCCAGGGTCACCCAGCCAGTAAGTGTCTGAGGCCATACCTGTACTCAGGAAAATGAGTCACCCTGACTTCAGGCCCACGAGTCTATTCACTGTGTCACTCAGCTTTCTTACTCATGAAGAAACTAAGGTGTAGAAATGAAGTTTTTGAGGAAATCAGGCTTTGAACCCAGGTTTTCTACACTTTCTCTGTTTGTACCATAATACTTTCATAAGAATCTCAAACCTATCGTTACATTAAGTCAATATTTTACTTGCAATGTATAGATAATAGTTTACATTTAGAGAGGGCCTTAGGGTTTCAAAGCATACTTTAAATCACCTCATTGAGCTTCACCACAAACTTAAAATGAAAGTTATTGTCAGAATTAAAGTGACTTACTCAAGTCACCCAGTTGGGAAATGGGATATGCATGCTCAGATTTTTTTTTTTTAATTCCAAATAAACCGCAATGATTTCAGCACAGCAGCCTGAATGGTGGATTTTGAAAATTGTTGAAGGATTAGCATGACATAAGTGTAGATGGAAAGAACACTGGATTTGTATTCAGAAAATTTGGGTTTGAATATTCCATTTATGAATTGGGTGCATTTTGGCAAATCACTTTAGCGCAGGTAAAATTTGGTTGAAATAATTACCTCTTGATTTTCTTTTCCAATATGATCATAGAAATGAATAATTGTTTAACCAGCCGAGACTTTTGAGGTGACTAAGTACATACAGCCTATTCCCATTTTACATATAGCCAGTGTTTAAATAATCTACACAAGGTCACACAACCAATAAGTGACAGAATTGGTATTTGGACCTGGATCATAGAATTAAAGATTTAAAAGTGGAAGGGACCATAAAAAACATCAAATCCATCCCCTTTATTTCCCAGGGCTGATGAGCTGGCAGATGTCAGAGGTAGGATCAAATTTAGCTCCTCCCACTTTCATCCTATGCATTTTCCCTTGCCTCATGCTGCCTCTTGGGTTTGGTAGGAACAGTAGGAAGAATTTGTATTAGCCATTATTGGGAGGGCAGTTCTGAGCTTGAGAAGGAGAAAGCAGCAGCTTGAATGGAGACCAGCCTAGTAGAATGGAAAGAACAGTGGCTTGAAAGTCAGAGGCCTTGGGTTCAAATTGTGCCTGAACGGCAAATTTCCTTTGTGACTTTAGGTAAATCATTTAACTTGTGTGGGCCTCAGTGTCCACATGTATTGTATGGAGGGTTTGGACCAGAAATGACCTCTGGGGTCCCTCCTAACTCTAGATCAATGTTGCAAAACAAGTCATAAAAGATGGAAGCAAAAACATTCTCTCTGCTGTAGGATAACTACATTTAACTATAGTCCATCCAATGAAAAAAAAAATATTCACACAAATCTTAAGCCCAGGGACTATATTCATGTATGCCTTAGAAAAAGCAAGCAGGTGAATTAGTTCATCGGGGGAATTATATTGTACTTTGCTTTATCTTTTGAAAAACCGCTTCAAATTTCACTTCCCTTTCAAAAGAGAGAAAGATTAACGTTATGGTTACTTAAATAAAAACTTCTCCTGACACTTCAAAATCCAGAGTGGCTTAAGAGGCAGGTAAATGTTTGGGGAGTGACTTTAATACTCTGATTTCTTAGGAGAGTTCCAAAACACCTGTCAGCTGACACTCTTTCCCAAAGTGGCTAAGAGGTTTTTCAGTGCTAGGTAAGCTGGTGAGAGATTTGTTTGTATGATTTCTTAGTCTAGTTTATGCAAGTTAAAAGAAACTGCTGGAATTTAAAACTCCTGTTTTCAAGTCCAAAGTAAGTGAGCTTTAACAAAGGAAATGGATGGACCTCTAACTGTTTGCATTTAAAATGATTCATTTAAATGGTTATTTTCATTGTGCACAGGTGGTAAACTTATCTCACATGTTTTTTATATAACAGCCTGGAATAGAGAGCCCTGAAAAGCAGCATCTAATGGTGTCATTAAAATGATTGTAAACATGCCTGTTGTGGCAGATGTGTGCTTTCTTTCTGTTGATATACATTCGAATTGTTGGGTAAGATCAAACAAATGCAGACTTTTAATATGTCAAAAAATGTCTGCATTCTAACAGGTTCTGTTTTTAAGGAGATCTGTTTCCTGAGGAGCCAGGACAGCTATAAAAGGGCCAGACTGCAAGATCAGATTCAATGTCAGCCCCCATTCTCTTTGATTAGACCAGAACTCTCTGTATCTGTCTCTCTCTAGTCTGTAGTTTCAAATGAAAAGAAACCGCATGTTGAATCATAAGAGTTTGGTGAAAAGTTACCACAGACCAAAGCCGTCATCAATACTAGAAACTGATTTGGGCACAAAAGTACACGGGTGTGTATGCATGCGTGGGTGTGAAACATCATATATATTTGCAGGTTATTTCTAATTGCCAAAGTTCTGACTTGTGCATCATCAAAAAGAAAAAAAAAAAGGTTTTTTTTGGTTATTGTATATAGTCTGTCCCACCTGCTAGACAATTTTAGAGATTTCTTTCTTCCTTCCTTCCTTTCTTTCTTTCTTCCTTCCTCCCTTCTTCCTTTCTTTCTTTTCTGTCTCTCTCTTTCTTTCTTTGTCTTTTTGGAGGGGGGAAGGCAGGGCAATTGGGGTTAAGTGACTTGCCCAAGGTCACACAGCTAGTAAGTGTTAAGTGTCTTAGGCTGGATTTGAACTCAGGTCCTCCTGACTCCAGGGCCAGTGCTCTATTCACTGTGCCACCTAGCTGTCCCTAGAGAATTCTTGATTAAGGCTTTTATTATATACCATAAAAAGGCAGCCAGGTGGCACAGTGGATAGAGTGCTAAACCTAGAATCAGGACACTGTGAGGTCAAATCCAATCTTAGACACTTATTAACTGTGTAACCCTGGGCTTATCATTTAAACTCTGCCTTTCTCAGTTTACTCATCTGCAAAATAGGGATAACAATAGTACTTATCTCCTTGAGTTTTTTCTGAGGATAAAATGAAACATTTATAGAGCACTTTGCAAACCCCCCAAAGCTATATAAATACTATTATTACTGAGTTGCTGCTGTTGTTGGTTTGAGTAGTAATGCTAAGCTTACTGATTTTTTCTTAGAAAGGGTGAGGTAGCTATTTATTTAAAGATCAATTTGGTAGAGCAAATGGTGTATGTTTTTAGTTCTGGTTTCAAGCAAAGCAATTCAGAAAGGGTCATTAATTTGGTGATTACAAAATAAAATGAGCTTGCTCAGGAGCTGCTAGTTTGGCAATTAACAAAACAATTGGGCTTGAAACCTCTTTCATATGAATCTATTTCCCAAATGACATTTTAGTTGAGAGAATAATAACTACAGAGATTTATATTTTTCAAATCATAACTATTTATATCTGTGCATATTTATTGTTGAATTGAATAAAAGAATTTCAGAAAAAATAGGGTTTTTTTCCTACCTTTCTTCTATTTGATCAAAGTTGTGAATACACAGTCTTTCCTTTAGTTTTAAGATTCAAAGAGTTACACCTAATCCTTTTGCAAAGACTTACAGATGCTTTCTATAATTGGTACTTTCCTCCACTCTCATATGCGTGTATGTAGGTACATATACACATCTAAGTAAGCAAAGGAATTGTGATTTTCTTAGCATAGTGAATCCCTGGAGTAAGAATCGTTACCATACTAATTGTCTGTCAATTCAGACTGCAGCCCATCTATGATTTAGTAGATGAAGAACTTGGAAATTTCCTGAGGATCACAGATATTAATTGGCTTGCCAAAGTTAGTATCCAAAACTGAATTTGAAACGAGTTCTTCCTGTCTCCAAGCCCATGATACCAAATGTTTATCCATGATAGCTGGATACTGAGCTAGGTATTTGTGTCAGAGGTGCTTTCATTTGTTTGGAATCTCTAGATGAATCTTGGGGTTCTGAGGGACTATCTTTATTTCCCCCATTCCTTGTCTTCCCAATCTATGTCTTTATCTGTAGTAGCTGAATCAGACCATATAAATGATCTGGTGACTGACTTGAGAAAGCACTGGAAACAATAGGAGGGAGGAACTGAAAGTGACTTTTCCTCTAGCATTGATGGTTGTGTGATACATGAGGGTGGGGTGTAACACTAACAAAATGGTGAAGACTTGTATCCTTGCTGCCAATAAGATCAAACTAAAAAAATGATCATTTGAAACTAACTCATGGCTGTCTTTTCTTCTTGGTGAAGCAAAAATATTGCTACTTGGGTGAAGAACTTTTACATGCCCCTATTTGCAAATGAGATAGTTGTGCTCTAGAAACACTGACAAAATGATGACTAATGAGGTTCCTAAATATGCTCAATTGGTGGATAAGTGGATGAATTTAGCCAAATGTGATCCTCCTCATAGAGCCTTAATAAAGTTATAAATATGTTTTCTTTTTACTCCTATAATATAATGAATTCAACATAATAGATTTGTATAGAGGTCAAACAAACAGAGAGGTACTGTGGCGTTTTTCCCTTGACCTGCCAATAATAATAGAGAGATGTGTTGTCTTTCAGTAGTATGTAACCAGAGTGAAACAGAGAACCTCCCAAGACTTGTCAAACCAGATAATTAACACCCACTTTCAGTGATTCACCTGGACACAAATGATATTGCCAGAGGGAACCTAGAAAGCATTGCTAAAGATTATAAAGTCCTGGAAAAAAAAAAAAACGAAGAGAAATAAGTAGTGTTTTTCTCTAGTGCTTTTGATAAGAAGCAAAGGTTTCAGAAAAAGGTCAGAATTGAAAATTGAGCAGCTAGTGAGGAAAATGGTATCTGAAAATGGGGTTTAGATTTCTGGATGATAATTTAAAATATAGAAATACTGAGCCAATGATAGAATAGTTCTAACAAGGGCTGGTAGCAATATATTTGTGAGTCTAGTCAAAAGGATTTTAAAATGAAAAGCAAGGGAAAGGTAGTAAACTTCATATATATATATATACATATACATATATACACATACATACACACATATAAATGTATGTATATATGTGTATATGTATGTATATATATACACAAAGTCTGTAAATTTGCATATGTTTATATTTACATATGACTATGGGTCTCTTGGGCCATATACCATTAGAACAAGGTTTCTTAATGTTCTTTCAATCATGTACACCCCTTCAGAATAATGTTTTAAAATACATAAACCAAAATACATATGATTACAATGGAAACCAATTATATTGAAATAAAGATATAATTTTGTTTTCCTATTCAAGTTCCTAGACCCGCTGAAATCTATTCATGGATACTTTGAAGCTCCATGAACCCGAAGTTAAGATCCCCTAGCATAGGGAGTGGCCAGTCTGTATGAGAGAGGATAGAGATGTCCCAAAATTCCTATGAGGAAAAACATCAGAATGTCACTAACAATAAAACCCATATCTATGAACATCTGCAGACATAACTAATAAACAAGGTGAACTAGAGTTCATGCCACAAAGAGGGAAATGTGACCTTATAGGTATCATTGTGATTAGATGGGATGATAAACATACCTAGAATGTGGCTCTGGAATGGAATATTTTATTCATAAGGATAAGATAGGTAATGGGGCAGGAAAGAGTAGGAGTACTTATTAAGATATATTTATGAAAGAAATCCAAGAGTGAGAATGAGAGAATAATATTTGGATGATATCCAGTGCAGCCAGAAACAGAAGTGATCATGTCTTTGGAGGATACTATAGAATGCACTAAGAGAGGAGGAAAAAGAAGAGGTGGATAAGGAACACCTGTGATGGAGGCATGATAGAATAGTGATAGTAGACTTTATTTATCAGCAACCATATTAGACCTCTTTCCCCATCAAGATTATGATGACTAATATTTCTTGCAATGATCATCTCACTATTCTCAAGATGGAAAAATCAACATAGGGAAGCACTATCGTGTATCTGATTTTGGGTATCAAGAAAAGACTGCTAATTATTGTTTTGATTTCCTCTTCATTGGAGGTAGATTCACCCTTTTCATTTTTGATACTCATAATTTGGTTTTCTTCTTTCTTTTTTTTATCATATTGACTAAGGGTCTATCAATTTTGTTGGTTTTTTTCCATTGTATAATGTGAAAGTATTTACAGATCCTGTACTTGATTATAAGATGCCACGGCGGGGGGAAGGGAAAGGAGGGGGACAAAATGTGAAATTCAAGGAATTGTGGAATTGAATCCTGTAAACTAAAAGGAAACAAACAAATTAATAAATTAAAAATTGAATTAAAAAAAAAGAAAAAAAAAAGACTGCTTACCAGTATAACTGATGGGAATATTGAGAGAAAGGAACTACTCCATCTTAGAATTTGTGTCAAAACAGGAGTTGCCAGGAATAAATGTACCTATATATATTTTTTAGAACACAGATTTCACAGAATCCATAGAAAAAATAGTGTTTCATACCCTAAAGTTCTACAAGAAGGGTCAGCCCAGGAAGAACAGGGATGCTTTCCAGAATGAATATTAATGTAAAAAAGATTAATATTTCCAAGGAGATGAAAAATAGGCAGTGGTCTGTGGAGATTATTGTGACTACAAAGAGAAATTACTGATCAGCTTTGATTGGTACAGAAACAAGGATGAATAGAGATGGATGGCATGATATAAGTAGAGTGAAAAGCACTATAGATTAGAGAGAAGTCAGACTGGATGAAAAGCTAAGACCTATACAAAGAGGTCTCTTTTTAAAGCTGTATAAAGAACTAGAAGAGGATCAAAAAAGAGATGATAAAAGATGACAGAGAGAAGGAACTGCTCAACTCTTTTTTTTTTACTTTATTACATTGAGGAAGAAAATGATCTCTGGATTGGGAAGAACAAGACAAATAGAGAATTATAATCAAATTAAGGAATTAGTAAGAGAGTTCCTAGATGCATTTGATTATATTATATCAATGGACCCACAACAGCTTGATTCTAGGGGATTAAAAAAATGATGTATTTACCAGGTGATCTCAGAATGATCAGAACAGAAAAGAGGAAAAATTTACATTTCTGTCAAAAGATAAACAGTTAATTTTTTATTAACTAATTTTTGGCAAAATCCTAGACCATAATATTAAAAAGATGATTAGAAAACATTTAGGAAAGGAAGTGATCAAAATGAAGTAATTTAGCTTCAGTGGTATAGTGGATATATGTTAGATATTACATTAAGATTTTGCATCATATCCTTATTCTGATGTTTAAGAGTTATATGCCCTTGGTATAGTTACTTAACCTTTTGAAACCTCAGTTTCCTCATCTCTAAATGGCAATAATAATACCTCCAGTACTTTTATCGTTACTGGGGGTTTTTTGTGAGGATTAAATGAAATAATATATCTGAAACATTTTGTAAACTTTAAAGCTGGTCTTGTAGACAATTTGGAAATGTGTCAGCTGGATAATAATAATCTACAGATCAGTAGATTCAGAACTGGTTCAATGGTAATACACAAAGCATAGTAATTAATAATTTACTGTCAACATGGGTGGGAATGAGAAAGGATCTCTATTGGAAAGGACCAGCAATCTGTGCTTGGTCATGTGCTGTTAACCCTTCTTTGAATGACTCAGATAAAGTAAAAGATGTTAAGCTTATTGGGTTTTCAGGGAGGTTACAGATAGGAGCAATAGATCACATGTTGGATTGGCAGAGTTAGGATCCAAATAGAAACCAACAGGATAGAACACTGAGCCATAATTGAGTAAAATGAATTTAATTTAGATAAATGTGACATCTAACATTTGAGTTCAAAAAATTATCTTCACTGGTTCAAGAAGAGAGAATTATCACTGGGGAGTTATTTGCTTAGAAAGGATCCAGAAGCTTTAGTGGACTGCAAGTTCAATTGTGTTGCAAGAGCGTGGTACAGCAACCAACAAGTCCAATGCAGTCCTGGATGGCGGTATTGAAAGTTTGTTCTCTAGAACTAGTGAGATGATAGTACCATGGACTTACTTGGTCTTGGGTTGACCACATCCATAGTAATTTGTACAATCCTAGGCACTACGCTTTAAAAGGAATATTAATAATTTGGACAGCATTCAAAGGATGACAATCAAGATGGTAAAGGGTTTGAAGTTCATGCCATAGAAGGATCATTTGAAGGAATTGAAGAGGAGACCTTAAGGAGATATCATATTTGTCTTTAATTATTTGATGACCTGTCTTTTTTTAAGAAGGAATAAGCTTCTTCTGTTTGTGTCAGAAGGCAGAACTAGAAATAATGTTTGGATGCTGTGAAAAGACCAGATGTAGCACTGAGGTAAAGAGAAATTCCTGACCATTGGAGAGTTCCAAAAGTGAGATGAACTGCCTTAGGAAGCAGCAAATTCTCCCTTGTTGTATGCCTTTAAACTCAATGGTCATTTGTCTGATTTGATAAAAAACGGATGTATTTCAGGTATGAATTGACTTTGGTGCCTTTGAGGTTCTTCCAAAACTGAAATTCTTTTTTAGAATGATTTAAGAAATTTGTTGCAATCCAATCTTATAATACTACTAATAAAATTAGATTCATCTTTTGAATTTTATTTCACAAGCATTATTGTTGATCTTTGTAGCCTAAATTTCTGTTGTACTTCCAGTAATGCTTAATGGTGTATGTGTGTGTGTGTATGTGTGTGTGTGTGTGTGTGTGTGTGTGTGAAGTTAAATGTCTGATAAAGTAGGAAAATTAACTTGAGGTGAATGATTATAGTTCCCATTCTATTGGGTTTTTTTTATTGATTATATTGCTGCATTTCCTTTGTTTTAGAAATATTGTGCTAATAGCCATGGTTGGTTGAAACTCAGCTGACTGAATTATAGAACCTCCATCTCCACCCCCAAAAAATAATTCATAGCTTTGTGTCATTTTGGACAGAAATCTTTACTCCCTTATCATGGTTCAATCCTGTAAATATTTTTACTTTAACACAAATATGTGGCTCTTCCCAGACATAAAAATTAGCGCTATCTACTTTATACCTTTACATTGTTTTAATCTGATAATGTCATTTATTTAATCAATAAATAACTTGTCCCCCTTTTGGTTTTAGGGGGAAATATGATCTTTTCTGTTTAGCATCAAAAGCCCTTCATAACCTGGCCCTACCCCATCTTTTTGGCTTCATCATACATTATTCCAATTCTGACACTACAATCTAGTCAAACTGGCTGGATTCCTCTTACACAGCATTCCATCTAACTTCTCCATTCCTTTGCCCTAGCTGTCTCCCATGTGTGGAATGCATTCTCTCCTCACTTCCTCCTCATCAAATAATTTTCTCCTTTCAAGGTACAGCTCCAGCAATCCCATCTGCATGAAATCTTTCCTCAACCTGTCATCCTCTGGTGACTTCCCTCACTATTTCACATTTACTATTTAACAATTCTCTCTTTTTGTCAGGTATATACTTATATATCTATTTGCTGTCTACTCTTAGTGCAAAAAAACATTGAAAATAGTTTTTTTCATTCTTTTTATTTATATTCCCAGCACCTACCGCACTGCTTGTAGCACAATAGGTGCTTAATTAATGCTTGCTGATTGATTGATGTCCCTGCTATGTTCAGCATGATCAATGAGGTACCTTTATCAAATTGGCCAGTGACACATGGCTCAGAGGGATGACTAATATATTGGGTGAGGGGATAATGATTCAAAAAGATTAACAGAAGACTAGAATCATGGGCCAACAGTAGCAAAATGAAATTAAATAGGAATAAATATAAATAGTCCTATACTTGGGTAGAAAGTATCAGTAGTGCCTGGCAAATAGTAATCACTTAATAAATACTTACTGACTGAGTGTTGATTGAACTGGCCTTATAAAGAATCAGAGGGATATAGCTTAATAGTACTTTATGTAAAATAGAGCTGAAGGTTTTCATTGACTTCAAGCTCAATATGAATACTCACAAAAACATGCCTACTGCATAGATGCTACTGCATTTGTGGGCTAAATTAATAGAAACCCAGTAACCATAACAAGGAAGGCAGGAGACTCCATGTACTCTGCCCCAGTCCAATGATGTATCTCATTGATGTTTTCATCCTGTAGTATTGGAGGATCATTGATAAAGTAAAGAGCATCCAGAGGTGGTGACTAGGTTGGTAAAAAGTTTGGGAGTCATATAGAGGAGGGAGAAGGATGGTTGAAGGAATTTGTTAAATAGAACATTAATTGAAAGGCACAATGCATTTCTCTACCAAACCTATCAAAGGCAAACAGTGTTCTACTGAATAGATATTTTAGATCCCATTCTGAGAACCTGAAAGTTGTTGTAATGATAAGGGAATTTGAAGATCTTTCCTGCCCCTTACTAGGCCTAGGGAATTTGAAGATCTTCCCTGTCCCTTAATGTACTTCACTTGGAGCCTAACAAGAGATGCTTACTTAGGGGAGCCTTGTTTTCAGGAAGACCCACACCTTTTGTTATTTTGTAATTAGGCAGTGGGTCACTAAGGTTGTGATGTTCTCTGATCCTGGAGAAGGTTAAATATACTCCCTGAGGTGAGGTTTTGCTTTGGGGCTCACTTATGGGAAGAGTTATATGATTGGCCATATGAGACTCTGGGTAGGCATTGAGCTTCCCGGCTTTGCAAACCCAGATGTTGGTGCTTATCTCCTGGTGACTATGTATATATGTAATAGTCAGACAGCTAGAAGCCCTGTCTGTTGGTCTGATGAATTGTGTTATTTTCTCTCTCTGTATTTTTGTCTGCTTATAATTTGTTTGTATTTTCTGAAGTTCAAGGTGCTGACTTTTTCCCCTGAACTAAGTAAATAATATATATGTTTGATTAATGTAAGATTGTTAACCCTTTTTGAGTTGCTTTCTTTTAGAAAAGCAGATTAAAGAACCTGTGCTAACAGCTAGCCTGAGTATGCTACGGTGCTTGCTGTTACAGTTGAGTGTTTGGAAAGCTTCACAGAGATTTTTATGATTTAAAAAAAAACCTAATGATCATGTTAGCGATGGACTTGAAGAGTAAGAAAGTTCATCTGTAAAATGTGAATAATATTGGCATCTACCTTAATAGATTATTAAGGGATCAAATGAAGCAACAGAAATTGCTTCACAAAACTTAAAGCCTATTATAAATGCTAGCTTTTAATCTAGCTACATATACATATCTGTATATATGTATTAGTTATTATAGTATATGCTAAGTGAAAAATAATTCATCAGAGGAAAATTACATGAGCATAAATTTAAAGTTAAAAGAGACATCAGAAACCACTGAGGTAAAAGTTGCATTCACACATTCCAGATTCTATCCATTATACCACTTTCTGCTCTATTGAGCTTTCTTTTAAAAGATACTTCAGAGAAAAGATCATTTTAAAAAATGTTGATTGTTTCAAATTCATACTTTACATTTTTTTTGTTCAGTCATGTCCAACTCTTTATGACCTTATGGACCATAGCACACCAAGCCCTTCTATCCTCCAGTATTTCTTTAAATTTGTCCAAGCTCATGTTCATTGCCTCCATGATACTATCTATCTCATATTCTGCCATCCCCTTCTCTTTTTGCCTTTATTCTTTCCAATCATCAGAGTATTTCCCAATGAATTCTGTCTTCTCATTACATGGTCAAAACATTTAAGCTTTGTCTTCAGTGTTTGACCTTCCAATGAATAGTTTAAATGGACTTCTTTAAGTATTGATTGAAGTTATCTCCTTACTCTCCAAGGGACTCTCAAACATCTTCTCCAGCACCACAATTTGAAAGTGTTGATTCTTCAACTTTCTTTATTACATCAACTCTCATATCAATTTTTCTCTCTGGAAAAGCTATAGTTTTGGCTATACAGGCCTTTATTGGCAATTAAACATCTGCTTTTTAGTATGCTATTCAGATTTGCCAGAGCTCTCCTTCTAAGGAACAAGTGTCCTTTAGTTTCATGGCTGCAGTCACTGTCTGCAGTGATCTTTGAGCCCAAGAATATAAAACCTGACACTGCTTCCATTTCTTCTCCCTCTGTTTGCCAGGAAGTTATGAGACCACCAGATGCCATGATCTCAGTTTGTTGTTGTTGTTAAGCTTCAAGCCAGCTTATACATTCTCCTATTTCACCCTCAAGAGACTTTGTGATTCTTTTTCACTTTCTGCCATCCGAATGGTATCATCTACATATCTGAGATTGTTGATATTTCTCCCAGCAATATTAATTATGACTTTTGATTCGTCTACTCTGGGATTTCTTCATTTAAGTTAAATAAGGTGACAACATGCTGCCTTATTGTACTCCTTCCCCAATGTTAAACCAATTAGCTGTTCCATATTCATTTCTAACTGCTTCTTCTTGACCCACATACATGCTGCTCCTGCGACAAGTAAGATAATCTGATACTCCTATCTCTTGTCACATTTTGAGGTGATCCACACAGTTAAAGGTTTTTGTGTCGTCCGTGAAGTAGTAGTAGATCTTTTTCTGGAGCTCCCTCGCTTTCTCCATAATGCACTGAATGTTGGTATTTTGGTCTCTAGATAGTTCCCCTGCCTTTTCAAAAATCAGCCTGCTTGTTCAGTTATTCTCCATTCACGTATTGCTGAAATCTGTTGTAAAATCTTAAACATAACTGTACTGGCATGTGAAATGAGTGCAATTGTCCAGTAATACTTTACCTTACTTGTATAAATTAATTCAAAAAAGGTCCCAGGTATTTTTATGATTCTGTTCAAAATTTTAAATATTGCTGTTTATATTTTTTTTAAGTCATATGCTAGGACCTTACTTACACAGTAGTTCTAATGATTAACTCAGGACACTCACACTTCTTCTGGGAGCTTATAAAACAAAAGTGCCTACAACAGAAATGAGACATCTTTGATGTTTATATTTTATATGTGAAATATGTAAACAGATTGAGGACAGTTCTATGAAAGAGGAGAGACTTGAAGAAGTAAGACCACTGAGGAGTCTATTTCAGCCATCCATGTAAAAAGTCCTGAAGTAATGTGGTAATAGTGTGATTGGAAAATTCAAAAGATAGGGAAGAAGAATTGATAAGATTTTGTAACAGATTGGAGAAGGAAGGAATGAAGGATGGAAGGGAGGGATGAAAAGAGATGTGGAGAGAGAGGAAAAAGGAGGAGGAGGGGGAGGAGATGACGATGACAGCAATGACAGCAATGGAGTGGGATAGGAGTGATCAGAGATTGATTAGAGGGAGAGAGGGAAGAATGGGGAGAGAGAGAGGGAAGAAGAAAACGAGCATTTAATAAATGTTTATTATGTGCTAGACACTGTGTAGGAATGAAAAACTAGATGAGATGATAATGGTACATGAAGCAAAACTAGGGATTTTTGAAGGAAGGGTGGGACTTGGCAGGGGGAAGTGGGGGAGACAGTATAGTTGAAAATAATGAGTTAGGTTTTTCATATTTTGCATATGAGATGCCTATGGGATGCAGAACATATAAATAGAAATTTTTAGCATGCCATTGGGGAAATATGACTGGAGGTCAAGAGATATGTCAAATATAAAATGTTGAGAATCATAAGCATAGAAATGATAATTGAATCCATTCAATCAATAATTGAACCTGATTAGATTCCCATAACAATGGCATATGGAAAGAGAAGAGGTGTAGCCCAAGACAAAGTCTTGGGGTCACATATGGTTGGTGGGGAGAACATGAATGATAAGCTAGCAAAGAAAAATAAGGAATATATAGAGGAAAACTTTGGTGTTAGATTTTTCTTGAAGTCAGATCTAAGGGGAAATTGTTAATGATGTTTCGAGAACATTTTTGTTATAAGATAGTTTCAAGTAGAAAGACATTATTCATTTATAGAATATTTTAATATTTACAAAGTAATTTCCTTAATTGCAAGGTAGAGAGTGGAAGTAATATTATCACAATTTTATAGATGAGAAACACAGGATCAAAAAGGTTGTTACTTATCTTAGCTGAAAAAAAAATAATAAAAGTTAGGTAGGACCTGAACCCAGCTTTCCTAACTACAAAAATACTTGTTTTTCAGAATATCATGTTGTTACTCCTAATAGTGCCTTAGGGAGATGTGGTTGAAGACCTTGAATGCCAGAGTTCTGAATTTTAGAGGTGATGTGGTACAGTAGAAAGAGTGCTAAATTTGGAATCCAGGAAACTTAGTTTAATTGCTGTCTTCCCCACTTATTTGGTTTATGAACTTGGACAATAAATTTAATCTCTTAGTTTCCTCATCTGCAAGAGTAATAGGTTAGACTAGATGATATGAGAGATACTGTGGAGATGAAAAAAATAATTCTTGCAAACTTATCAGAGGACAAAACGAAGGAAAAGTTAAAGATATTTATGATGGTATGACCCTGGAAAAAGAGAAGCCTTGTGGTGCTCTCAACAGAAATAAAGATAAAGGAAAGAATAAATGTTTTAGAAGGAACGTGAATTCTGTTTTAGCCTTCTTGAATTTGTGCTGTCAGTGAGTCATCCTAGTCCTTACAACAACTCTGTAATATTAGTAATGCATAGTAATAGATTATTTAGTATAGTAATGTATATGTGTGTGTGTGTAATAGTAATATAACACCCACTTTACAAGTGAGGGAACTGAGGGTTCAGGCACAGAATGGTTAAAAAATAACTGAAACTCTGGGGAGAACTGGGGAATAGATATACTTACATATCATAGTGGTGATAATTGACTCCATGGGAGTGAGTGAGACCAAGAGGAGAATAGAGAGAAAAATGAGAGGAAATGACCAAGGTTGGAACACTCACATTAAGGGTTCAGGAGAAAAATGAGGAGCCAGTAAAGGAAAGGGAGATTGTTTAGAATTGTAGAAAGAGACCCATTAGTGTGTAGTATAAAGAAAATTAAGGTGGGAAAAGGTATCCAAAAGGAAGAGGTGGTGGTCATTCATTTTAAATACTGAAAATAGCTCAAGGAGGATGAAGAACAAAAAAAAGTGTTCTCTTTTAAGTTCTTTGTATTTCATAGAACACTTGATATGTTGTTCCAGAAAGTAATTTCATTTACTTCACACTCAATTAAATGACTTTAAGCAGGGAGTTGTGTTTGGGGGGCTGGGAGTTGTTTGTTTTTGCTTAATGAATGTTTATTGATTCTGACTTTGATGAAGAGTGAAGTAAACAGAGCAAAGAAAACAATATACACAATTACTACAACAATGCAAATAGAAAAAAATAGTCACTATAAAACTGTCCAAAATGAATGTAGCAAGATAGCAAAGATTTAGCTTTGATCCCAAGAAGAGATCTGAGAAGATGCCTCCCTTCTTTGGTTTATTTTTGTTATAAAATTTATTTATTGATAACATTTAAAAAATTTTTGAATGGCAAATTCTTTCTCTCCCTTGTGCTACTCTCCCATCCATTGAGAAGGCAAACAATATGATATCAATTATACATATGAAGTCATGCAAAACATATTTCCATGTTAGTCATGTTGCAAAAAAAAACCTAGAAAAATAAAGTGCAAAAATAAACATTAATCTGCTCTCAGAGTTCATCAGTTCTCTATCTGGAAACAGATAGCATTTTTTCATCATGAGACCTTTGGAATTGTCTTGAATCATTCTCATGCAATCAAAATTATGTGGATTTTGTCCCCTGATTTTTCTCTTTTATTTGGCCATAAACTCTTCCCTTATTCAGAAATCTGACAACTAAATTTTTTCATGCTCCCCCAATTTACTAATGATATCACCGTTTATGTGTAAATAATTTATCCATTTTGATCTTTTCTGTGTATACAGTGTGAAAGGTTGGTCTCTACCTAGTTTCTGCCAGACTGCTTTCCAGTTTTCCCAATAATTTTTGTCAAATGGTGACTTCTTGTTCCTTACCTAAGATTTGATTGAATCTTTGGGTTTATCAAATACTGGATTACTATTGTAGCCATTTAATATTGTGTATTGTGTACCTGATCTATTTCACTGATCCACCACTCTATTTCTTAGCCAATACCTGATTATTTTGATGATTATTTCCTTGTAATATAGTTTGAAATCTGATATTGTTGGCAGCCTTCTTTAAAATTTTTTTTTCTTGGATTTCCTTGATATTCTTGACTTTTTGTTTTTCCAGATGACCTTCATTATTTTTTTAGCTCTATAAAATAATTCTTTGTTGGTTTGATTGAAATTATAATCCAGAAATGGGTATGAACAATGGAATCCACACATGCAGTGCCAGCAAAGAGTCCCCTGTAATTTCTTCTGACCAATTAACTGCCTTACCCCTTTACCATCTCAGAATTCCCAAAAGCACTGCTCCTTCTTTTGCTTCTGACAAGTGACACAGCTGGTTTTACCACCACATGACCTCTAGGCATTCCCTACCCCAGCGCTACAGTCCTTTCTTACCTCCTATTGTCTTGGACTGGAAAAATGTCTCAGCCTGACATTTTATTACTTCTTCTGCTCCAGAATTTGACTTAAGGTATTTTAAAGTTCTTAGGAGGAGAATGTTGTGAGAACTCAGCTGAAGTGCTTCCTCTACTCTATATTGGCTTTTTCTGCCTGCACCTTCTTCCATCAAGGTGTTATAATACTTGATAACTGTCATGTTGTAGCATTTTCTTAGAACAGTAAGTAATGATAAACCTTATTTTTGCAATGATTAGATTACTGTTTTTTCAGTATTTTCTATATAATAACAATAATAATATGTTAAATAATAGCACTCTGCAGTTTGTAAGTCCTTATAACAACCCTGGGAGGTAGGTACTATTTATTATTATACCCATTTTACAGGTGAAGAAACTGAGCACAGGAAAGGGATTTGCTCAGGGTAACATAGATACTAAGTATTTAAACAGGTCTTTCTAAGTCCATTTCCCACACTCTACCAACTATACCCAGCTTCCCCAAAAGATTGATGTATAGCATAAAGAGCTCTGAACTAATAATACTCTATTTTATTCCCAGCTCACCAAACTCTGACTTTGTGTCCTTAATCAAATTATTTCACTTTTCTGAAGCTCAGTTTTCTTGACTATAAAGTTAACAAATTTGCCTACATAATCACTAAGGTCCTTGCCATGTCTAAAACACCATGATAAATGCCATTAGTCTGAAGAAGAGAAACCAAAGCCAACTTTGTCAAACCCAAATCACAGAAATAAATAGAATAACTGTAAAGACAGATAAGTGGCCCAGAAATAAGAGAATGGCCTTTGAGTCAGAAAGCTTGAGGTCAAATTTTGCCTCTAGGTCTTTGACCTTGGGACTTAACTTATCTGTACCTTGATTTCCTCATCTGTAAAATAGGAACAATAATGGCACTGGATCAAATGAGTTAACATATGAGTAAACATGTTAGTACTTAAGTGCTTTGCAAACATTAACGTGTTATAAATGCTAGCTTTAATTATTTAAAGCAAAATAAAAAAAGTAAAGAGTCAAGGAAGACATGTAAGCTAAAACAGAGTTGGGTTAGCTGTCCAAATTGGTGCAGTGACTTCATAGCCAGAGTGAAGGCCTATTGACCTTCCATTATCTTCCATGTCAAACTTCCTGTGTAGGTACCTCTGTTCTGTGGGGCACCTAGGTATTTTAGTATATAGAGAGCAGAAGCTCAAGTCAGGAAGACTGGTCTTCCTGAATATAGATCTGGCCTAAGATACTTACTAGCTGTGCTATCATGGACAAGTCACTTAACCCTGTTGGTCTCAGTTTCTCATTTGCAAAATGAGCTGGAGAAGGAAATGGCAAACCATTCTAGTACCATTGCCAAGAAAACCCCAAATGGGATCACAAAGAATCAGACACAACTGAACAACACAAACTTCAGTTTTCCCTAACCTCAAATTCAATCCCTTAAAGACCTAAATATTCAGTTAATAACGTGGGTAGATTGTTTTAAGACTGAAGTTTTACTTGAGAACAGTAAAGGATGAAGTATAACAATAATCTGTCTTTTGTGATAGAGATAGTATAGATAGATAGATGCCTATGAAGAGGGTACTTTGGATAATAGAATGTCCAGGGGATAGGTTAGAAAAAGAAAAGGTTCAATCTAATTCAAGAGGATTGTGGATGGGAGGAAGAAGAAGAGAGATTCAAAAGGGAAATAAAGCTTTAGACAGTCTTAGATAATCCTTAGGGGTTGGAAATAAAATAGAATTACGTTTTGTTCTGTATATCCATAGGAACAGGAAAATTAAGTAATAATCTAATCAACTGGCATATAGGAATCCCCAGTTCCTACCTTTGTAATCTAGAAGATAATTGTTAAATATCTAGTTCCTTTTGGACTCTTTAAACTTGACCTACAGCATAGGTGTATTTGGATCTACTAAGACATGAGTAAAGAACTATTCAAATGAAATTAGCATTGAAAATTTTTCATATCAAATTGCTCTCCTTTAACTCAAAAACCAACAATAACAAAAGTTTTAGCTTTTTAGTGGTACTGGTCTATTAAGTATTTTCTCCAAGAAAAGGAAATTCGAGTAAGTTACTTGACATTTAAGAAAACAAAACCCTGAAAATTCACTTTTTGTTATTACTTCATTGGCGCCACAGCATTACAGGAAAAAAGAAAGAGCTTCAGAGGAGATTAAAAAAAAATCTGCTCCAGAGGTGTAAACAGTATTTATACAGCCAGAGTTTTGCATTTTATAGATAAAAAGTGTCTACAACCTGAAAATACAACACTTTTGGATACAGTAATTCCAGTAAAATATAACTATCTAAAACCTGTGCTAAGAAAATAAGTGACTACTATTGAGAAATCATAAGACTTTTAAATGTGAATTATAATTTCATCCTTATACCCACTAACAGCTTATATTTTATATATTTATGAAGTGAAACAAATCTGTCTTGCTTCCTTATTTCTCTTTCTTCTGGCTTATTTTACTTCTTCCCTCACTCCATCTACTTCTTTCTCAATGAATAAAATTGAGAAATTTTCATTTATAATACTTTGCCAAAGCAAAAATGGTTTTGAGTCATAATTATATTCTACCCTTTAATGTGGTAGAGGAGAGAATAGAATTCATCTCATGATATACTTTGTAACAGATCTTAAACACACCTGGGCTAATATACCTTCTATTGTCCATAATTTACCAGATGTTTAAACATTTGGTAGAACAACTCCTCTGACATTTCTGTATTCATAAAAAAAGAAATACCCAATCTATTTCTTGATGAATTAATTTTCTGTGTAAGATAAGCTATTTGAGCTACCTCTGCTGGATTTTGAATTTCTTGGGTCTGCCAATGCAAGATCTCCATAGATAACATTTCATTTCTTGAAACCACATAATGACACCAATATTGGTAAATGGAGGACAGATGTATTTGAAAGAATAATTTCACTCTGTAATTTAAAAGATCTCTCTGATGGTAAAAAAGAAAGCTCAAGATTTTCCCTCCACTTATTCCCAACAAGCGTATTTTCTAAATTCAAGTTTTGTCTACATGACATGACCAAACCAGGAGATTTCTGAATAATTGAGTGGATTAACTTTGACTGCAGTGCCAATCAGTATTTAATGTGGCCTAAATCACTGAGTCATCTATACCTCTGCCTGATTCTTTATAGATACACTTGTATGGACACACTTTTCTTCCCCCTGCATCCCAACAAAGCAGAATCTGAGAACCAGTGAAGTTACATTTATGTAACAAAGAAACAAAAATATAAAAAATGTGTCTCTCACTGAATAAGCCTAATATTTAAGCCAAGTTACATGTATTTCATTTGTTTCCCATTTGACAACAATAATTCACATATCTATAGACATTTGAGGTTTTTAATTCCTATATTACTATTGCATCCTAATTGCTTTTGCTTGGCATTACAGCATCCGTGCTCCTAGTCTTGGCTCCCTTCATTTTATCCTGTCCACTCATGCCAGCATAATCTTTTGGGGGGGAGGGATATCTTTTGGGGGGGAGGGATAGGGGAAGGCAAGACAATTGGGGTTAAGTGACTCATACAAGGTCACATTTATATGTGACTATATGTCAAGTACCTGAGACCAGATTTGAACTCAGGACCTCCTGACTCCAGGGTTGGTGCTCTATTCACTGTACCATCTACCTGCCAAAAATTAGGAATAATCATCTTAAAACACTACTTAAATTATGCCATCACTTCTTTGCCTAAGATTTGTCCTACTTTCTATATCAAGTATGAACTCTGCCATTTGTCTTTCAAGCCTTTTCACAACCCACCATTGTTATACTTAGCCAACGTGCCTTATTTCCTGCTACTCTTCAATAAGCAGCCTCTCCCAGAGTTTGGCTGATCTCCTTGCTCTCCTATTTCAAAACTAAGGCTTTGATTTTGTTTGGGTAGATAAGACTAGAGAAGCATGGGGCAAGGGGTCCAGACAGAACCACAGCATTGGGTAAAGACCAAGGCTAACTTATTCTATTAAGACAGTTAAGAATCCTGAACTCAGCAGCTATGGCAACAGCAAAACCTCCAGTTCTGTGTCCACAACCATCATCCTGGCCTGTAGAAGATGTGACCTGGCAACTGTTCCTGCACATGCTATATAGTCATCTAGTGAAGACCCAGACAAGAAGGTTCTTGTCACCAAAGTCTTTGGCACTGTCAGATGCTTTGAAATATGAAACTTGATTTTATCAGTGGAAATGACATTAAAGCAGATTCATTTACTTCTTTTGCCAATTCATTTACATGCTTGGCCAATGCACCCTAGGACCATGACATGCAGCTGAAGCCTCCCATGTGTGTTGTCTTTTCCCATTAGAATACGAGTTTTGGATAAGCAAGGACTATAATACTTTTGTATCCCCTCTGCTTAACTCAGTTCTTTGCACGTAGTAATCGACTCACAAATGCTCCATTCATTCATTCTAAGGATGGAAATGCAGATATGAGTCCAAAGGCATTTCTAATGTTAGGAGTTCAGGACAAAGGAGAATGACTCATCGGTAAATCTAAAGACAGGCATAGCTTGGTGGAACAGTCGATAGAACACTAGGCTTGGAATTAGGAAAACTTATCTTCATGAGTTCAAATCCAGCCTCAGACTCTTACTAGCTGTATGACCCTGGGCAAATCACTTAACATTGTTTGCCCCAGTCCTTCATTGTAAAATGAGCTGGAGAAGGAAATGGTGGACCACTTTAATATTTTTGCAAAGAAAATCCCAAAATGGGGTCATGAGGAGTTGAACAGGACTGAAATAACTGAATGACAGCAACAAAAGCTTCAGGCTAAGCTATTAACACTGCAGCACAGCAGAAACCTCATTATTATTGTTGTTTATTTGTTAGGTAGAGGCAGCAAGAGAATGGAATAAGCCCCAGACTTGCAGTCAGAAAGCCCTGATTTAAAACCCTACCTTTGCTACTCATTATATACATGATGTTGGCCAAATCACTTACATCCTCTGGATTTCAGTTTCTTCTTTCTCATCAAAAATGAAGAAGGTTTTATTAGATGACCTCTCTGGTATCTTCCAACCATAAATCTATGATCCTCCAGGCAGGAAATAACAAAATGTGCAAATCACAGTTCTGTCCCAAGCAAGGCTAGAGTACCTAATTTTCAGAAATTAAAGTAACAGGAAAATAATAGAAGTCTAGGTTGTCATCAGAGTAGTGTAGCATCAGATTTAAGGGTATTCAGTTTTAGGAAAATATTTACTTAGAGGCAGAATATCTAACTACTGGAGGAAATGAAATAGCAGGGAGGAAATTCAAATACTGGGTGAACAGGGGAGACTGATAGAAGCAAAGATGACCTGGAATGATAGGACAAGTAGAATTACTGGCATTCAAGAATGCAGTGGTTAGAAAAATGGGGAAACAAAGATCAGTGAGACAAGTCATAAGAACATAGAGTAGTTCAATGCTGTTCAGGGAGCAGCTGGAGAAGGGTTTCATCCATTTCTCCATACTATGAAGAGGTTTGGTGGCAAAATAAAGGTTATAGTTTTATATTCAGATGAGAATTGAGTGGTTACACTTCCCAAGTTTATACCTGTAGAAGGTATGGTTGCTGTGTTGAACTGTTGAACAGGCAGGTAGAGCTTTTAGTCACTATTTTTTTTCCCCACCTTTTTGTGAACTAGGCGTTTATTCTTCATTATTTCTATCCTAGGAAACTGTAAAACTGAAGCAATAACTGTCTTTCCTAACTCTGAGCCCCCACCAAGAGACTGTGCTCTGGCAAATTATACCTCAGTTTTACATTTCTTTTCCTTCCCAGGAGATCTTGACCCTTTCCATTTCTATATTCAAACCAAAGCACCTACACTTTATTGATGCAAGTGGTTAACTGTTGTATCAGAATCTTGACCATAAGAGACAAAATGAACATTTAGACACAAAATGGGGAAACTAACTTTTAATAAAATAATATAAGCTTTCTTCCTGCCATCAGGAAGTGTATCAGGCTTAAATACTTTCAGGGAGAGAAGGAAGGATAGGGGAGGGGGAAAGAAATGAAAGCCTACATTTTTAGCCTTATTGGAGTTTAGTAACACCAAATTCATTCCAACACGCTGTAGCAGCAAGCACCTCAAGCGTCCTCAGGGTTTGCAGCTACCACAGGTTCTTGGATCTGCTTTGTTAAAGGAAAGCAACTCAAAATGGGTTAACAAGCTTACTTTAATCAGTCAGACATATATCGTTTACCTTGTTCAGGAGAAAAGGTCAGCACCCTGAACCTCAAAGTATACGGGCATAATTATCAAGACAGAAACATCAAGTAGACAGCTTTCCAAACTGTCCAACCATTACATCCATACCCAGTCAACATCTGGGTTTCCACATTCTGGGTTTTTCAAAGCCGGGGGACTCTCAACAACGGCTTCCCAGAATTCAGATCAAATCACAGAACACTTCTCAAAGTGAGTCCCAAACCAAAGTTACACATCAGGGCTTATATAGCCTTCTCCTGGCTCAGAGAATGTAACAACCTTATTGACTCACTGGCCAATCAAGAAGTATCTACTGAAAAACAAGCCTCCCCCACCCCAGGCTTCAGGTGCACATTAGCCTAGGGGCAGGGAAGATCTTTAAAATTTACATTCTTATTACACACGCTTTGTAGTCTTCCTCTCTAGTGACTGACAAGCAGTACCTTTTGGTTTTCTGCTACTTTTGATTTCTGTGGCTCCTCTATTTCCCTTCCCACAAGTACAAATGTATGAAAGACCTGGCTTATAACTAAAAGTCAGGTCTTCTGCTACTCCCAAAGTTAGGGCAAAAATTACATATTTTAACACTTTAATAATAAGGAAAATTCTCCCTTTTCCACTGGCCATTCAATCAGCATGGCCTTATCTACAACAATAATCAATAAGCATTTCTAAATGCCTGTTCTGTATAAGGTACTCTGCTAGAGATAGAAAGATCTTTCTGTTGTCCTAGAATGTGGTCGGCCTTAGGGATTATGATTGAAGATCCTTCTCATAGAGGTGAAAGTTGAAAATTTGAAAGAGAATTAGATTATTTGTAGCAGCAACTTTTTGTTTTTAGTTTCAGTTTTGTTTTTATTCATTTATCTTTAGTTTTCAACATTCACTTTTAAAAGATTTTGAGTTCTAAATTCCCCCCCCTCCATTTCCCCTTCCCCAAAATGACATGAAATCTGATATAGGCTATGCATGTATAATCATATTCAACATATTTCCACATTGTTCATGTTGTGAAAGAGGAATCAGAACAAAAGGGAAAAACCATGAGAAAGAAAACAAAAAAAAAAAAAACAAAAGAGAAAATAGTATGCTTTGATAAGTGACTTTTTACCTTTTTATTATGTCATGGGACCCTTTTGATGGAATCCTAATAAAGCTGTCCCTAGCCCCAGTATTCTAACTCCTTGTAGGCCCAATTGAACAGGAGACCCACTGCTTCTACCTAGCCACTTACCCCACCCGCATCCCCATTCAATATCCTAACTTTTTCATATATACCTCACTGCTTATTAGAACAACAAGTGTGTCTATGAATTCACATTTCTCACAGAAACAGCAGGCATGCCCATGTGATGGAATCACAGCCACTGACTCTAGCTAGCCACTGCCCTGAACCCATTACTCATATTTCCCACAGAAACAACAGATGTGTCCATGCACTCAAACACAACTGTATCCATCTAGTCTCAGACAGGACCACAATACTCAGCCAATCAGAAAGCAGCACCACCAGGATGCCCAAGCAGGATGTGGACCCCAAAACAATAGAAGGGACTTTCCCTAAGTAGGCACCTGTGCAGTAATAGTAGAGGACTGACCTAGAATGAACTAATCATGTAAAGAAGTTTATTATAATATTGTTATAATCAATCTCAATAAATGCCTATGTTTGAATTAGAGATGGTCTGACTCTGAATTATTTGAGACAATTCCACTGCAACAGATCATGAAACTGTAAGTTTGAATATCAGGACTGGGGACAACTTTATTAGTATTCCATCACTTTTGACAATCTGGTAAAATCTCTGTATCCCTTTTAAGAATATTGTTTTTAAGTCATAAAAAATTCATCATATTAAAAAAGAAACCAAAAGTAAGTGTAAGTAAAGCCACATTTTTTTTCACTACAAATTCATGATCTTCCTAAAATTTATCCACTGATATCTTGGGGTTCCATGGTCTCCAGTTAAGGCCTGTTCAAAAGAGAAGAGAAATGGGTCAAGGGTACAAGGAAAGGTACCAGATATGCCAAAATATTCACTGCAATACTTTTTATTGTTGCAAAATAAAAAATAAAAACAAAGAGGGTACCCATTGATTGGAAGTGTTATATGAAAGCAATAAATAAATTTGTATTATCAGAAATTACAAATAAGAATAATTCAAGGAAAAACGGGAGGAATTTTATCAGTTCAAGTGAGATGGAGTAAATGTAACCAAGGCAACAATATGCACAATTAGAATTACATAGAAACAAATAAATACTAAATCAAAGATAAATCCTGAGTAATCATAATGCTCAACCTTATTCTTTTAGCGAAAAAATAAAAGAGAAGAACCTCTTTCCATTCCTTAGAAAGGTTCAGGAATATAGATGTAGGTGCTGAATATTTTATACTGAGTAAGATGTTATCATTGAGGTTGTTGTTTCTACTAAACTATGTTTTGTTTGTAAAAGGAGTACTCATGGGAGGTCATGATGAGTGATCATATTTGGAAATGACTTGTGTAAAAAAAAAGATGTCAGAAAAGTGTATTTAAAACACAAACCAAAAAAATGGGTCAAGAAGAGACCCTTAAGAAATAAATGCGTCTTCAATTTCATATGATTTTATACTAGCTGTTGCTTTAAAGGTAAATAATCTCATTTTATGGTTGAGGAAATGAGAATCCATGTGGCCTTGTTTAAAATCAATAGTAAATAGAATTCAAATGATGGCCCTTAGACTCTATATCTTTCATTCATTTCACTGCATCATGCTCCAGTAGAAGAAAAGAAATCCTCAAAGAAGACCCTCAGTGGACCAGGAGAAATATTGAAATAAAATTCTACAGAAACAAAGGGAGAAGAGAAAATCAGGGAGGAAATAGTCACTAGTAGCAAATGATACAGAGTTTAAGGATGAGGACTGGGGGGAAATCTATTGCTTTAGTAATTAGGTCATTGATTATCTTGGACAGAACAGTTTTAGTGACAATAAGAAACACAAATGCAGAGTGAAAAGGGTTATTATAGTGGTGTTGAGAACATGGAGACAAGCAATGTAACATCTTTTCAAGAACTGTTGGCATTGAGGGGTAAGAAACATGGGATAATAGTTCAATATGTGAGTAGGGAAGATTTATTTGAATTAAGGGACACTTAATTGGAAGATTAAAAAAAAAGAAAAAATCATGATTGATTGAACAAGGATGCTGGAATAGAGGAGAGGAGAGGGAAATATGAAAATCTTGGCCAGAAGAAAGACAAGAGAAAAGCCCAGGATGAATGAAGACACAGAATCTGTGAAGTAGAAAGGAGGGATTTCACAGAATCACAGAATTTTACTCAGAATGGACCTCAACAGCTACCTAATACAAATCATATATAAAAAGGAATCCCTATGATAAAATATCCAACCAATAATCATTCAGAGTCTTCTCAAAATCCCACAGTAAAGAGGAGTCCATGCTTCTTTACGCAGCCTAGTTTTGGGACAATTCTAATTGTTAAGTAGCTTTTCCTGACATCAAGTCTAAATTTTCTGCTTTTTAATTTCTGCATATTGTTCTTTGTTCTGTTTTCTAGAACAAACAGAAGTCTAATGTTTTTTTCTACATGACAGCCCTTGAGATAATTAAAATGATCTCACATAATCTCCATGAGTCTTTGTAATGCCATGCAGGAGCAGCTTTCCAGAAGAATGCTACTGTGAACAGCTTTTAAGGTTCTGATTATGCAATATAGTGAACACCCGATTTATTCCATAATATATCAAAGCAAAACATTCACAGAAAATCAAGGTACAGCATTCACAATATTGCAACTTATCACAGAAAATCACAACATAGTATTCACAACAGCTTATCATTAAAACGGCCACATAGTTTTCACCAAAGTGGTCACAATATTTAGAACAAAGAGCAATCATCTCAAAGTTCAATAGTCCAAGTCATCTACTCATAGGGCAAGCTAAATTAACTCAATCAGCCACTTATTCAGCAATCAGTTATTAAGTATCATTAATCACTAAGCATCAGAAAATACACAAACCCTCCACCCCTAGGTCACTAGTAAACTACAATTTCATCATTACTCAGTACCCACAGAGAGGTCTTTTCATCTTGACTTGAGGCCGGTTCTCAGACTCCCTGGATCCCTTTCCATGGTCCCAGATTCTACCTGGATTCACCAGACTGTCACCTGGGTTCACTGGCAGACAGCTCCCAGTTCCTTGTCCAGCTCTCTGGGTAGGTCCTGCTCTACACTGAAGTTCACAGGGTCCACTCCATCCCAAATCCTTTACAGTTTCTGCTCCCAGGAATTCAAGGCTCAACCAAGCCACAAACAGTCTCTGCATCCCAGTCATGCTTCTTTAGTCTTCTGCACCTCATTCAAAAAAATCAGAATCACCTTATCCAGCCTGTGGGGAGGAGTCTCCTGCACTCCTGGGTTCCTGGGCTACTGTTCAGAAGCAGCTCCACCACCACAAGTTCTCAGGAAATTCTGGCTCAGTTCTAGATTCTCTCTTCAGTAGCTGTTCTGCCTCCAGATTCTTGTCCTAAGAAATTCTGACTGTGCCTCTCTGGGGCTTTTCTTATACACACAGCATCAGCTACTTCCTGTTTCAGCCAACCCCTTCCCAGCAACAGGGTACAGAAGTTCCTACCTTCTGTTTCCCCAGCAGAGGCTTGATCAATTACTAAGTGCTAAGTACCTGCTTACTTGCCAATACAAAGGGGTCAAATTACATTACCATTACAGTCTTCTTCAGAATAGCCATCTCCAGTTCCACTGACTGATTTTCATGACATGAAACCAAGACCTTTCACCATTCTCTTTGCCTTCTTATGGACACTTGACATATCAGTATCCTTCTTAAATTGTAACCAGAATAAAGCACACAGTGTTTCCAGATGTGGTCTAATTAGGGCAGAAGACAGGTTATCACATCTTTATTCCTGTAAGCTATGTCTATCCTTAGGAGAAAAAAAGATTTTATTGATACTTTTTGGTTCTTTGCAGCAATATCGTTTTCCCCAGTATTTTCCCCCTTCCCTCCAAGAGAGCTAATAAAACAAAAAGTATTTTTAAGGCAAAAAGAAAAAGAAGAGGGAAAAGTCAGTACAATTGATCTATCGAGAAAGTTTTAAAAAAAACATGCAATGTGTAACACCTTGAGACCTCCCAGTTCCATGAAGAGTTGAGTTGAAAGTGTTTTCCCATGTCCATTCTTTTGATCCATGTTTGTTCTTTATGCTTTTGCAAATTCACTTCGGTTTTATGCATGTGTTTTGTTCTTCATGTACATGTTGTAATCCTCATCTATATTATTTTGTCAACTATGCTCTACCGACTGCTGCTTCTCAGTTTCCTTTGCTGGAATTTCATCTAGGTTATACCCATTAAATATGATATCCCACAGGGCTCTGTTCTTTTCCCCCTCTATATTACTTTACTTGGTGAATTCATTAGCTCTTATAGATTTAATTATCATCTCTATACTGTTGGTCCTCAAATCCCCTTATGCAGTAATAATATCTCAGCTGACCTCTGCATCTTCACCTGCTTCTCAGTCATCTCTAAAGGGTCTTAAGCTGACAGTTTAAACTCCACATGTACAAAAGTAAACTTACCATCTTTTTCCCTGAACTCCTTCCCCCCATCCCTTTCAAATTTCTTTATTATTGTTGAGGGTACCATTAGCCTCCCAGTCGCCCCAGCTTACAAAATTGGTGTCATTCTCAACTTCTGACACATTCTTACCTACCCATCACCAATCTATTTGTAAGTCATGTCAATTTTACCTTCATAACATCTCTCAAATACAACCCCTTTTCTCCTCTGATACTACTATCACATTTGTGCAAAGCCCTCATCTCCTCACACTTGGACTATTGCAGTAGCCTTTTGGTTAGTCTGACTGCCACAACTTCTTCACCACTTCAGTCCATCCCCCCATTCAGCTGCCAGTGATTTTCCTAAAGTAAAGTCCAATGATGTCACCCCCTCCCACTACTCCAATGGCTCCCTATCACCTCCAGGATTAAATACAAAATCTATTTGATAGTCAAGACTCTTTATAACTAGGTGCAGCTAAATTAATATCCTTGGGAAATTCTCTTTCCTTTTCACAAAAACTGTTCTTTTGTTCACAGAACTTCTGTCTTGAAAGTTTCCCATCCTTTCTGTGCTCAGTTTCCCTATGGAGTTTTTAGTTAAGGGGTTCTACTTCTTCCTCAGAATTCTTTGAAATCTATTCTCTCAAATTTAAGGTCAGACTAGACCAGAATTTCCTCTCAGTTAATTTCACATACTCCAAGAAGGAACATGACTTCTGTCCATGGTTCATGGCTCACATCCTTCTCATCCAAACAACCACCTTCTCACTTTTATGAAGAATTAATTACAGATTAGAATTGAATATTGGTGGTCCCTCAACTTTTGAACGGTGAAATAATCATTAAGACCATTTTAAAATGTTATTGACTACCTTACTTTGATAGAAAGGCAGCTTCTTCAGATGTCTGCATAACTGAAATCCTCTATCAGTACTATATTGTGGGCTTGTGCCTACATTATGATCTATTTCTCAAAGCCCTTTCATTTCAGGTAGTCTGTAGCATACCTCTGTGACAAAATATTTTTTCCTTTCTCCTTCTGTTAATCACACATATGTTTCCTATCATGGCTCCTTCCTCTGATTCCTATACTTTCTTTTGAATATACCTTTCATATTTGAAGAATCTCATTTTGGATGACTCCAATCTTATTAAAGCAGGAGGCAAAATCACTTCTTCAAAGTATTAAAAGACAAAGGTAGTCTCCAATTTATTGGGTGACATACATTAGACATGACAAAATATTCTCAATACATAGGAACCACAAAGTGGTTCATGCTACTGTGTAGTTGATAAATTAAAGGTTTCCGAAATATAATGTCTAACATTCATGCTCATTCTGAAACTGTTGTTTTGATTTACATTTGTAACACATGAATCAAAAGAACCCAGGATTAGTTGCCAAACAAATCTAATTTATGTTTTTAGCAATTTGTATGTGAGTCATGCTGACAGTGTTTTTGCCTTACTTGTTACAAGTTGTCCCTAATTGGGAAATACAGCAAGCAGTAAAAAATGAAGAGAAAAACCACAACTTCTTTGAAGTTTTTTGTTACAAAGATTGGATAGGTTTTCTCATCTCAATTTTGATGAGTTTTTTCTTGTAGCAGAATTGTCACCTCATTCCAATTATGACATTAGCTAAGATTTTCTTTCCACCCAAAGAACAAATGGTATTTTTTTACATTTTTTACAAACAGCCTACTTCTGCAAATAGAAGCTTTGTTCTTATAAATAGACACAATTGTGATCATATGCTGTGTATATGAATTCACTGACATGCATGTTGAGTAAAAGCTCTTATATAAGCCCTTTAGTCAATGCTTTGCAATGATATCCTTACATTTAATAAATAGAAGCAAAAGAAAATTTGGTTCAGAGAATTTTTCCTCCTCTAACAAAGTTCCTTTGCTTGAGCTATTTTGTCTTTGCAAAAAAGAGTCATATAAAAAGTCTCCAGGGATAGTAATGATTTAAACCATACAACTGCAAGCTAAACATTACATTAGAATTCTTTATTTCTTTCATTTTTATTAAAACATAAGCAGTAGCAAAATATTGTATTTCCTTACTAAGGAATTTTGTTTTGGCCAGACCCATAGTTCCTTTCATAGTGGGAACACCCAGTGAGGGAAGTCACAAATGCAGGCTTTTGCTGTGAGAGGTAGACTTTTAGTGAGTTGCCTGAGAAACTGAAGTTAAGTCTTGTTCAAGATCATAAGGCTGTGTACATCACAGGCAGTACTTAAACCCAAGCCTTGGTCACTGTGATGATAACTATCTACTACATCATGCTGTCTCTCACTTAGAAAAGACAAATAAATAAATAAAAATAAAATTTAAAAAGGACATTATGCTATGCCCTAAAGTTCATGAAATTCATTCATTGTGACTACAGAAAAGAATTGAGAAATGAAGATTCTTCATGGAATACTCTCAGATTTAAGAATTACTAGTGGACACACCATAATCCACCAAAACTTGGTTAAAGAGAGAGAAGTGATCATCACATAAATGAAATAAAGGACAAACCAATTTCTAATGTAGAATGTTCCCTTTGGAGGGGGTCTTTATAAATCCAAAACAACAACGAGTTGCATTTGGCTATAAAACAAGTACTAGTATAGATGAGGAGTCACATGAACATTAACAAGGGTTTATCCAGAAGAGTTGGCAAACAGATGATTAATTGATTAACTAAATATTCTTGAAAGTCTAGTGTTACTGTTACTGATATCCAAAGAATTAGAATGTGTATGGGAAAAACAATACAATGGCTGTAAAGAACATAATTTAATCTCTTTTTAAAATTCCAACAGAACTTTAGGATCTTGTTGCATATCACAGATTAAATTAAGAACATAGTTAGCAAGCCTTTGTTAAACGCTTACTTTATCCCAGGCAATAGAAAGTAGTTAACTACAAAATCTTTTGGGAAGGAAAGCATTAGACTTGTAGGAGGCAGAGAAGGCAGAGAAGGCTTCACATAGAAGATGATGCTTGAGTTATGGCTTGATGGAAGAGAGGAATTCTGAGAGGTAGAAATGAAGTAAGAGACTTACAGCAATAAGGGGAAAGACAAAGAAAAGGCATGGAGATAGGATATGGAGAGTTATGTATGAGCTACTTTGGCTGGGTTGCAGAATACAAGTGGGATAGTAATGTCCAATGAGACTGAGAAGATAGGTTGGGGCCAGATTGCAAATGGTTTTAAAAGCTAAGAAGAAGAATCTGTATTTTATATTAGATAATAATAGCTAGCATTTACTAAACACCTTCTATACGGTCGGTACTGTGCTAAACACTTCACAAATATTATCTCATTTGAGATTAACAATCCTTGAAGGTAGATCTTATCATTTTTCCCATTTTACAAATTAGGAAACTGAGGCAAACAGAGGGGAAGTAGCTTTTCTGGGATTACACGGTTAGTAAGTGTCTGGCAAGATTGTCCTTCTACTGATGGACAATAGGTTGTTGAGTAGGGGTATGACATGAACTGCATAAGGAAAATTATGTAATGTACGTAAAAGCAGAAGATGGAATTAGTATAGGCGATTTATTGGTAAGACAAGTTAACTTTTTTTTTAATTGCCTGCTGGAGAAAGTCTCTTAAGATTGACAGAAGCATGAAGCAAATAGCTACATAAGGGAAGCTAAAAGAAAGGAATGTGTACTCTATTTACCAAATATGAATGTGTACCTGCTTTCTGAGGTAAGGGTTGATGGGTTGATAGATTGGAGGGAGATGTTCAGACCATATAGCACTTGGAAAGAAACAGCATGCTGGTAAGTATTTAATAATCACTTCTCAAAAAGAAACAAAAAATAAATAAAAACAAAAAAATCACACATGAAACACTTTTAAGCTTAATCTACATTGTTGGTATTTTGCTAGTTTCATAGTAAGTCTAGAAAACCAGCAAAACAATAAATCAAAACTTGATTTGTACTGTGTATGTGTGTAGGGGGTGTGTGCAACTGTCCACAAGACATTTAAGAATCAGTTCTTACGAGTTGGCTTGAGTGACTCCAACATCCTGCTGGAAATAACCAAAGGGAAGAAAAATACTACTGGGCTTGGAGTCAGGTAGACCTGAGCTCAAATAGGATCTCAGACACAAGCTACACGATCCTGGGCAAGTTGCTTAATCCTATTTTCCTCAGTTTCCTCATCTGAAAAATGAGCTGGAGAAGGAAATGGCAAGCCACTCCAGTATCTCTGCCAAGAAAACCCCAAAAGGGGTCACAAAGAGTTGGATATAGCTGAAATGACTCAACAACAACAAGCAAAAGTTGAAGTAAATTCATGTATATATATACTATTATTAACACTATTTTACATGTAATTGGGAAATAAGATATACAGGCACTGGGGCATAGAGATCTACCATGCTCTACTGGAAAAGTTGAAAGGGGTATGGGAGAAAATATGGGAGAGAGCAGATTGGAGGTGGGGATATCCTGTGGTACTGCTATTTTGGGGTGGTGGGTAGAGGAAAAACGGGAAGAAAATTTGTAACTCAGAATCTGGCAGAAATAGTTAAAAAAATAAAAAAAAATGTTTACTGAAAAAAAAATACAGAAAAAAAACTGTTAAATGATCCAAGATTGTTGACTTTCTCTGTTAGATTGTGAGCTCCTTTAGGGCAGGGATTGTCTTTTGCCTCTTTTTGGATCCCTAACACCAGACAGGATGCCTGGTCCATTGTAGGTATTTAATAAATGTTTACTGAATAATTAATCATCTAGTTTTGTTCAATCATTAAACCAGCACAAATCAGGGACAGATCATGACACTAGAATTTTCCAATTGTTTAGGTTATGGGAAAAAGGTAGTTTTGCTTTTCATCAATACCTGTAGTGGTATAGAGTCTTTTCTATGGGGTAAGGCTTCTGGGAGCTCTTTGAGAATTATTCCTGTAATTTACAGCTCTACAATCATGGGAGCTAAGGTTTAGGGAAAGGTTAAGATGTGGTAGTTTTGATACAATATGTCATTGATTTGTGATAGCTTCGTCATTAGAAAATGTACCTCAGATCAAACCCATCTACTTCTCTTTTTTCCCCAGAGAATCCTGGGAAAGATGGAGATTTTGCCATTTGGTGTCAAGTGGTTTTTTACTGTCTTTTTATTATGTGTGTTCTTTAAGAGCCTCTTGTATCTCTATGGGTTGAATCTTCAAGTTTCTTAGTGGGTGACTCATTAAACTAGTCACCATTGTATCCACCCACTCAGCCTCACACCACAATCCGCAAATTTGTGGGTTCAGTGTCACAGAAGCATGAAAACCCTGGAATCCAGACTCCCTATTCAAGTTGTTCCAAAAGGAATCAAGTAAAATATTAATTTTCATAAAATATTTCAGAAGAATTATGTTAGAAAAGTAGCATGTTTTCTAGAGATCCAAATCTGAAGACTAATATCATTTACTAAAATAATAATAGGAGTTCTGTATAAGTTTGAGAAGAAAATGAAAGAGGATGTCACAGACGCCCAGCATGTCTGAAGATAGAAAACTGGAAATGCCTGAGGCATCTGAAGGGGGAGGTATTGAGGGGGCGATGATTTTGGTTTAAGAAGGAGACTTGAAGCAGCTGGAGAGAAAGTGAAAAAGATGAGCTGATTTTTTAGCATCTAAATAGTGGAAGTAAGCTGGGAGTGTCTAATATGGCAGGAGGTGACAGAAGATATTGACACTTCTTGGAGTGGCTAGAGAAGAGAGAGCAAAGAGGCATGGTAGCCCAGAAATGTCTAGAGGCATTTTGTAAGAGACCATAGGAGCCCTAGCAAAATGTGTTTCCCTTTACCTATAATTATCTAAAGTAAACATTCATATTTAAATTTTTTTATGATGGGAAAAAATTCACATAGTATTATTCATAGCCCATCCTCTGACCTAATTCTCAACACTTATTGATAACAAAGAATCAAATTCCTCACGAATGTCATTATTAATAGTTAGAGATGATATGAACCCAACATGAATTTTTTTTTCAAATAACCTTACATTAATGGGCAGCAAATAATTCACAGCACCACTTTATGTGATAGCAAAAAACAAAACAATACCAACAAAACCCCTAGAAATAAAGTAGATACCCACTGAATATCCAAACACATTATGGTCCTTAATTGCAATGGAATTTTATTTCATTAATAAATATTAAGAATTCAGAGAAACATGGAGAGGCTTTAAAAAGTGATATAGAATAAAATGAGAATCATCAAAACAATTTGAATTAAGCAACATAAATAAAAAGAATAACAAGAAAATAAAACCTGAACTTACATTGTATAATTAGAAAGGTCAAGCCTAGCCCTAGAGGAAAAAAAGTTAATAAAATGTATCTATCCTTTTCTTGCAGAAGTGAAGTATTTCATTGACTCTAGACTATTCCATAGATTTTTTTTAACTCTGTAATTGTGGTGGTTTGTTTTGCTGATCTATACAAAGAATGGTGAAAAGACTGAAAAACATGCGGTGCAGAGATTGGTTTAGGACCTGGGAATATTTTGTTTTGAGAAAAGAAGGCTTGAGAGTGGATGAGTGGCACATGATGGCAGTCTTCAAATTTCTGGAGGGCTGCCATTTGTAAGACTAACTAGTTTTGTTTTAAAATAGGGGCTGGAATTAAGAGCCCTAGGTAAAAACTTCAAAGAGGCAGTTCTGATATTTTATGTAAGACAAAAATTCCCCAAATAGAATTTAAAAGAATTAGAGGGGCTGCCTTAGGAGGCAATAGATTTTTCATCATTGGGGGTTTTCAAGCCAAGGTTAGAAGACCAATTCTTAATGATGTTGTAAATGGGATTACTTGTTAGGTGTAGTGATAGGTGTAAGGGTAGAGGATTCTGAAACTAAAAGGCTCTCAACTGAACAAATTCATCTTGGAAAAAGAGAGATGCTTTGTTCAGTGGATGGAAGTAGATAATGTCATATAGGAAATATTTTGTAATTGGTTGAAAGAATCAGATAGACCTATGGCCTGTGTGGTAGCTAAGTGGTACAGTGGATGGAGCCCCAGACCTGGAGTCAGGAAGACTCATCTTCTTGAATTCAAATATGGCCTCAGACACTTAGCTAGCTATGTGGCCCTGGTAAGTCACTTAAACCTGTTTGCCCCAGTTTTCCAACTGTAAAATGAGCTGGAGGAGAAAATGGCAAAGTATTCTAGTATCTTTGCCAAGAAAATCCCAAATGATGTCAAGAAGAATCAGCTACAACTGAAACAATTCAACAATGGTCTGTATATAAAACAATAGTATCACTTCAAAAGTGTGCAGTTCAATAAATAAATAAATAAAGCTTCAGGAGTCATGTTTATGAGTTCCAATTCAGAGGGTGAGTGAGGAATGAGGCCTGATATTATGCCTTACCACCACCATTGACCATATGATGGCTTTAAAAATCTTGAAAGGTCAGATTATTCCCATCAATGTATCAAGCAAAAGAGGATAATGGCAAGGTCCAAACTTGAAGTTGAGAGACACATTAAGGAAAGACAGCTTCAGTGTTTTACAAGGGCATTGATCTTTGGAGCCCAGCTCTGAATTGTGCCTAAAGGTAACTTGATACAAACTCCTCAAAAAAGTAAAAGGACTGCCAGTAACCTGGACTCTAAATTTAGCTTTTGGCTACCTATGATCTTTAACTTTAAGCTCATTCTCCCCAAAGACCTTGTATGTGCAAGAGAAGAGTGCACACCTTGGCTTGAGGGTGGGGGGTGGGGTTGTTTCTGAATATGCTGTTCTGGCCAAACCTTTTCAGTAAATATCCTTTTTTTGCAAGCTAATTGGCGACAACTGGTTAATAGTAGGAAGCATACCAGATGGGGCCTTGTGAAGAACTACTAGAAATTTGAGCACCTCAGATTTAAAATACTCATAGAATCGTGCAAGGATAGTTATTGCCTTCTAGGCATCTTACTACTAGTACACATTGGTAGAATGGATCCAGGACTTGTAAGGATGGAGCCATAGTATATAGTATTAAAGAGGAATGTATTGTGTACCACTGGGAAAAGTAAATTTTTCTGTTTTCTTAAAGGAAGAACTTGAACCTGGTCTCTAATTCCTGAGCCTTGCTTAGAAAGAATGCTCTTTTTTTGTTTTGTTTTGTTTTTCACTCTCTAGACCTGTGAATACATCAGTGTAGGAACTGCCTAGTGGAAAAACTTCCTCTAACAATACATGTCAATACAATTTAGAGTTTTAAAGAGATGCCTGGGGGGGCTGAGTGAGATTCAGGGACTTGCCCAGGTTTACACCACCAGTATATGTCAGAGGTGAGACTGGAACCAAAGTCTTCCTGAATCTGTCTGGTTTTGTCTTCTATACCACATTGTTTCTCTGTTTAGTATAACCCTCCAAAAAACATATACACAGTGCAGAATATGAAAATCAATTCAGTAAGTTAAATGGTCCCAGACATATTGAATTTTTAAAATGTCTAGCTCTGATTCTATTTGGGTTTTTGTTTAGACTCTAAACATAGGCCTGTATACCATTTATTCTTCTCTATAATAATTGATTTCCAGAGGGAATATGAGTTTGACAAAGTAGTTCCATTGTTTCCATTGCCAACCATTAAAAAGAACAACAACCTACCACTGAAAGAGAGAAATTGATATTGCACTTTAGTAATAACTGTAGCCCCAGGGCCGCCTATGGAAACATACTTGAAAAAAAATCTGTAAACCCACAATATCCAAACTATCTCAATAACAGCCACATCATTGGAATAACATCATTTCTATGGCTTCAGCTATATATTCCATATGGCCAGTATAAGAAGCACTAAACCAGACACAATCCTGGGGTTTAATTTTATATATGTGTGTGTATGTGTACATATGTATGCATATATGTGAGTATGTAAATGTGTGTGTGTGTATTTTTTTGTTACAAAAATCCACTTCTCTTCACACAGGATGGACTGACCACATTTACCTCTGACTGTGGTTCCAGTAAAGTTAGACCAATGAAGTGGGATGAGGAGGGCGGAGAGTTAAGGCTGGGAAAAACACAGGACTGTATAGTCAGGGGTGAGGTAGAAAGACCCCAAGGTTAAGCCAGGCTTTTTCCTTATTGTTCTATAATGTGACCTTTTATGCTCTACTGCAGAAACCAATGGCTCCCAAACAAAATAATGACCTGTCAGCATGACCCTATGATTGGAGTGATCCACATAACTTCTTTGATTTTAAATACTGATCTTTATCTCTGTCATTCATGCTAATATTTAAAAAAAAATACTACTGAATGATCCAAGTCATCTAAAGAAATGTATGACAATTACCTAAATAAGGTTTGGTATACAGGTCAAAATCTCATTACAATGAATCACTGTTACAACAAAGATCTTAATAATAATAATAATAATAATAATAATAAAATCCCTGGGTCCCAGCCAGCTGCTCTTTTCATTTCGTGCAGTGTTTAATAGAACGAAATTTCAATATGGTGAAAAAATTTGAACATATCTCTTAAAATAAGTTGTACTAAGAAATGACCTCTATAATGATTTAATCATCCCCTTGCTATTCTATCATTTTCTCTACTGCTGACATTTGATGGATCCTTTATAGGAAATTGCATAAATGAATTATCTTTGAATAAAATAATAGAGGCTTATTATTTGTTAGTATTTCTATTTTTTAACATTTAGTTTTGGCTTAAATATTATCCTACCTATTGCCTACAGGAAAAAAAAAAAACATCATTTTTTTATCCCTTCAAAAACTGGCCCTAACCAGGTTTCCATATTTGTCCCTCTTTACTTCCATAAACAAATTCTCTACTCCAGCTAAAATTGTTTTGCTAACCAAGCTCCAAATTTTCTTGTGTTTTCCTTCTATATTTTTCCTAAGTGTGAACTTCTTGGGAGCAGATGCTCTGTGTGTGTGTGTGTGTGTGTGTGTGTGTGTGTGTGTTCCTGCCTGGAGCATAATAATTGCTTAATTCATATACGCTGATTGGATTTGTCTGAAATTAACCTGCCCACTGAAATCTGATCCATTTTTATTTAAACTTGAATTTACACACTCTTCTACGAAAAGAGCTGTCTTTAAAATAAATTTCAACCTCCCTCCTTGTAGTTCTTATTGTTTTTGGGGGGGGTTGCTTTTTTTTTGGAGGGCAATTGGGGTTAAGTGACTTGCCAAAAGTCATACAGTTAGTATACGTGTTAAGTGTCTGAGGCTGGACTTGAACTCAGTTCCTCCTGACTCCAGGGCCGGTGCTCTATTCACTGCACCACCTAGCCACCTCAGCTCTTATTGTTAATACTAATTTGATCCTTATAATACCAAGAACTAATTTACATCATGTTTCCTTGATTTGAACTCTGGTCTTCCTGATTCTCAAGATGAAATCCCACTTCGGACACTTCATACGTGACCCTGGGCATGTCACTTAACCCTATTTTCCTCAGTTTCCTCATCTATAAAAGGAGCTGGAAAAGGAAATTCCAACCACTCCAGTATCTTTGCCAAGAAAACCCCAAATGGTGTCATAGAGAGTTGGACACAATTGAAAAGCAACAAGAACAACAAAAATCAGCAGTTCTGGTAATATGAGATAGTTTCTTGGTTCATGTAACCCTGGAATAATCCATTATTCATACTGGTTAGGTCTTATATGCACTCAACCATTTTCTTTCTTTTGCATAGACATGGAAGGGTGCAGCATGGATAGAAAAGTAAGGTGCACGCATAAATTCAAATTATTGCTTTAACTTTCAATTTTAATTAAAATTTTCTTTTTTAATTTTTAAAATTTAATTTTAATTTTTGAATCTCAAGTTTTAACTTAAATGGTTTTTTTTGTAATTTAACAAACAACAAAAAAAGAAAACACAGAAAGTAGAAGAGGGGAGAAAATGTGCAACTGCAAATCCCTAGTTCTATAATGCTTATCACAGAAATTCTATATATAGCAGTTCCAGAAACTCATACCGCCCTGATTCTTGTTCAATTTTGAGTTTTACATTGCATAGACATTGTAATAGTTAGTTACCCACGTTCACAATATCAGCCATCTGTTTCTCTTTCCATTAACTTTCACATTCAGGGCACCTGGTACAGTGAATAGAGCTCTGGGCCTAGAGTCAGAAAGACCTGAGTTAAAACCCAGCCTCAGATACTGATTAGTGTTGTGGCCCTGAGGAAGACATTTGCCTCTGTTTGCCTCAATTGTAAAATAAGAATAATAATAATAATCCCTACATTGCAGGGTTGTTGTGAGAATGAGAAGATTCTAAAAAGCTCTTAGCACAGTGCCTGGAATAGGATATATGATAAATCCTTATTCCCCTTCTCCTCATCCAATGAGGATTTTTACCAGTTATACCTCTACAACATTTCTCACATTTGACCTCTTCTCCCCACTCACACACTGACCAACCTTAGTTCAAACTCTCTTTTCTTTCAACTTCATTACTGAAATAGCATCATTGATCTCCCTGTCTCCAGCTTCTTCCCTGTCCCTTCTATCCTTCACGCAACTACCAATTAATATTCCTACAGCACCTGTCTGAACATGATACTCCCACTCAGGAAGGTTCAGTCACCATTGCATTTAAAATAAACTTCTGTTTGGTTCTTAAAGTCCCGTACAATCTGGCTGTCTGCTTTTCCAGGTTTACTGTGCATTGTTTGCCATCATTCACTCTGTATTATGGCAACACTGGCCTCCTTCGAATTTGCTGTATTTAACACTTCATTCATTACCCATCTCCCTGCCTTGGTCTTTCCCAGACTGGCCGACATTCCTGAAATGATCACCCTCCTCACCTTTGCCTTATAAAATACTTAACTTCCTTCAAGGCTTAGTTCAAGTGGCACTTCCTAGTTGAGACCCATCCAGAGATCTTTCCTGGAGCTAGTACTCTTCTCCTTGGAAATAACTATGTACTTTGTATTCATTTCACATTTTATCAGTTGTATACCTTTTATTTCCTCTTCCCCCCCACCACCCCTCAACACACACACCAAGAATATAAGTTGCTTGAGAGGGTTTTTTCATTTTCTTTTTCTTCTCAGTGTTCTCACAGTGTCTTATGTATATTAAATGCTTGTTGAATGAATGAGTAAATGAATGCTTATGCCTTGACTTCCTAAATATAATTGCAGATACTATGGAGAATTCAATTGGGGTAATAGAAATATTTTATATCATTTCCTATTTTAGTGATTGCAATTCACTAGAACATTACTATTTGGAGAGAAGCAAGCAAGAACTGGAAAATTATAAGTTCTCTGATAAGTATCTCAGCCCAAATCTTGATTAATTTCATTACCAAGAGATGCTTGAAAAGACACACATAACTCATGCTATAACTTTATACTGGTTGGCAATCATACTATTATGATTTGTCATTTTGTTACCCCAACATTGTGTGAGAAACTTTATGCAGAATAAAATTAGACACGCTTTTCTGGCCTGATAGGTGGAGGGAGCATTGAATCATCTCTGACAAGAGATGGGTGACACTTCTCATCCAACCACTAAAGTCATGATTGGTCAGCACATCGATCAGAGTTAGTAGTCTTTCAATTGTTGTTTTTCTTACTTCTATGTAGACATCATGATATCATGTAAATTGGACTTCTCATTTCACTCTCCATTGGCTCATATATGTCTTTCCCAGGTTTTTTTTTAATAGTTGTAATATCTTACAGAACAGTCATATTACATTCTATTCGTTTGACATGGTTTTTTTAGTCTTTCACCATATAATGGGTACCCGTTTTGTTTCCAGGGCTTCACTACAACAAAAACTGCCGCTATAAACATTTTCATAGACAGGGATCCTTTCCTCCCATCTTTAGGGAGTAAATACCTTGCTGTGGTTTTCACTGAGTCAAAAGGTATGCACATGTTAGTGACTTTTTTAGGAATAGTTTGAAATCAATTTACAGAATAGTTGAACCAGTTCATACTTCCATTAATTATGTGTTGGTGTGATTCTTCTTCAACAACCATTCCAGCAATTGCCATTTTGTCTTAGAAAATCTCATGGTTGTGAGATTGGATATCAGAGTTATTTTAATTTGCATTTTTCTTATTAGTGACTTGGAGCAGTTTTCATATGATTGTTGATAGCTTGGATCGTTTTCCCATGAGAAATCACTATTCATATCCTTTGAGCATTTATATATTAGGCAATTCTTCTTCTTGTGCTATATTAATTTCCTACATATCTTGAATATCAGACCTCTCAAGGAAACTTGCAACAAATGTTTATTTCTCTGCAGCTAAGCTTGTTCTTTCTAATTTTAACTATATTGATCTTGCATATGGAGAAGCCTTTCAATTATATGTAACTAAAGTTATTCATCTCCCTCATTAGCCATTAAATTGATGGTTCTTCGAGAAAAGTAGTTTTTGTTTGTTTTTGCCCTCTTTTGTTTTTCCTTAATGTGTCTAGCACAATAATAAATACTGCTTGACTTGAGAATATCAGGACAAAAAATCTAAGTTTTGGCTCAGTCCAAATCCTGGTTAATTTTACAAGCAGGGGATGCATAAAAGGAAATACATATAGGAGTTGAGATTATATAGCATTTAAAATTTCTTTTATTTTTCCACATAAACTATCCATCTATCTGGGCTTTAGGTAAACCTCCATAGCCTTAAAATGCTCCTTCAGTATTGACCAACCTGTGGGCTTATTTTTATTTCAGTACTTGATGGAAACAAGATCTACCAAAAATGGTTTACCCTCCAGGGATGCAGTTTGAGTCCATATGGATAATCCTCCAAAGAATCATCTTGCAACCCAACTGAACTTTAATATAACAAAAGCTCTGACCCACACAATAGATATATGAATATACATAAAAGAAGAAAAATCCTACCATCAAGGAGCTAACAAACAAAAAGATGTGGGGGGGGGGGTAGGGAAGGGATAAGATAATCACTTTGTGGATATTATCACATTTGATCTGCAGAACAACTTTGTGAGGCAGGTGCAAAGGAATTGTGTATGAATATTACAATAATAAATTTGAAAAGCAAGGACTTCTTTTCACTTGTGGAATGAGAAGGCTTTATCGCAGTAGTAACACCTGAACTGGGTTTTGAATGAAGGATTTCAACAGGTGGTGCTGAAGAGAGAGTGCATTCTAGGCATTAAGGGTTCAGCCTCTCCAGCCTCCCCAGCAGCCCCAGCTTCTGCTTCCATGAAGCTTACTCCAAGAAGGTTTGTCTTCCCCAGCCAAGGTCTTTCCTTATATACAGTATTGCTCCTCCCTTTTCAGCCCCTTCCTGCTACATCAGCAACACGAGTTCATACCTTCTGTTTCTTTAACAGAGGCTTAATTTGAACTAGGTGCTAAATACCTCTCAGTTTAGCAATACAAAAGGAACTTCAAATTACATTACTATTACACAATTGTTCTTAGAAAGCTTTCCTTTTGTTCTACTTCTTTCTAATTGGGTAAAATAACAAAAAACATTCACTGAAGTGTGTTTTATTTCATCACTCCTATGCCTCTATACCCACACCTTGGAGAAGAGGGACAGGTAGAAAGTGGTGAATGAATGTTATGATATAAAGTAAAATAGCATCATAAAGTGGATTGAATATTGACTATGGAATCAGAGGATGTGAGTTCAAATCCTACCTCTGACACTAACTTTTGAATTTGTGCCTACATTTAACTTTTCTGGCCCTCAGTTTCCTTATCTATAAAATAAGGGGAGTGGACTAATGTCTCCCCTATGCCCCTCAATATACATTTTTGTTGGTGCCACATTTATCAAAGTTAGCTAAAGTTATACAACTGATTGAATTACTCAAGTAGATACCTGATAAGATTCATTCAAAACAATTAAAGCCAAGCCTGACCTCCTAATGACATGAGGAGGAAATTATCTCTTTAGGAGGAATCCTTAGAGAATTTACATGTTTTCAAAAGAGACATTTTTGAATGTGCTTTTTAAAACAACAAAACGTTGCCAATATGGGTATAGAATCAACATTACTACAAAATCTGGACTATTGCTGGCCAAAGTGTTGAGTTTGCATTTCTTTGAAGTGGAGCCTGTTGTTTTAAAGCTGTGCACATTAGCAGCCAGCTATGTTTCAAACTAACTAGCATCTTGTTCATGTATTCAAAGTAAAATCAAGGAAGAGACAAATGTGTTAGTTATTTTAAAATTATAATCCTTTTTAATTTAACATCTTCAAAATTTAGCAAAGCACAGAATCTTAGGTTATGCTTCTGCCCATATGAATTAGATGAAATTAGTGTCATGCAATTTACTGTGTGTTTCTCAGATGAGAACTAATAAAAGCTAAGATTCCATCTGTTCTGTGTGAATATTAAAGATTCCATGTTAACTTCAATAGCTGTTTAACCTAGTGCCCTTAGTTCAATTTCTGTGACCCAACTGAATCTCTGAAGCAACAGAGAATCAAATTACAATGTCCCATAAAACTTTAATAATCCTGTCTAGTTTTGTTTGAACTAAATTTTGTGACAAAGCTATATTTTCCTAAAAAAATGTTTTATAACGAAGGGATTATATTGTTGGGTTGCTTGAAGCTGTGATGGAGATATATACAATGAAAAATTTAACTCTGTTGGTCCTTCTAATCTTTTGGTTTTGTAACAGGTGCAAAACTTGTGTTTTGTTGTTTTTCTTTAGGTAAAGAAAAAAAACACAAATCTCTCCAACTGCATATTTTTCTCATTAAAATTCATGTTGCAGAGGTCTTGATTTGACAATGATTTGGTTTTACTTCAAGGAACCCAATTTACATTCATTTAATTGACTTCTACTAAATCACTGGTTATAATTAGAAAACACATTTCAGAAACTGTTGTGGTTAATGCAGCATTAGTAATAAAAAAAAATTATTTGGATTTGGAAGCCCTGTGTTCAAATTCAATCTGCTAATGTCTTTGTGTCTTCCATCTGCAGACAAATGCTTTAAGGTTTGCCATGTGCTTCGTGTATATTATAAAGATCGTTTGATCCTTATAATAACCCTAGGAAGTAGTTGCTCTTATTATAACAATTTTATAGATAAGGAAAGAGAGGGTAAGTGACTTGACCAAAGCCACACACTTAGTAACTTTGAAGCAAGGTTAGTACTCAAGGTTAGTACCTTCCTAGCTCTAAGCCTAACACTCTATACCCATATGTAATGGGAATGGGAATTTGATGATTTTCCCTGACCCTTAATAGGCCTAAGGAAATTTGAAGGTCTCCTCTGCCCCTAAATTGGCCAAATGTAATCACATGGAGCCTGTAGTGCGAGGAGTTTGCTGAACGGGTAGAGCAAGAAATGGGTCAGAGTAGCCAGAGTGGAGGGAGACAGAGGACATATGCAAGCAGATAGCTAGTGTCATGAGTGTTTTTGGGAAGTTCTGAGCAAGGGAAAGGCTTTAGAATGATGATGCTCACTGAGGTGAAAAGGTTGTATTAACTTCTTTGTTACTATGGTGGATTCAGTTTTCTGGTGTTGGAATTTGGCTTTCTGGTATCTGAATAAATGTTTTGCTTCTGTCTTATGTATGGAGAGTCTGTTATATTTTGTGATTCAGAACTACGCTGGCAAATTCATAGTCACCATTGGTGCTTTGAATATTGCCTTGACCATACACCATACTACCCATTTGCCTAATTGTCAAACTGAAGTCAGTCAAAGCAAAATTGTATTTGCAATATTTGATATCAAAATATTTTCTGTGATGAAGATATACTATTGAATTTGAAGAGATGATATATTATTGAAGGAATATAATAACATCTGATAACTGAAGTAATACTTGAAAACTTTAATGGATCTCTCATCTTATAGATATAGGTCCTCCCTTCATTGGAACAGATCACAACCCCTTCATGACTTGTTATACTATCCAAATGATGTTTTTCTATTAATTATCTCTAGGGGATCTACCCAATATACAAGGACCTTATTTTATATTTCCTGATATTAGATGGATAATAATACAGCATATGGATTGTGTGCTATCTCTTGGTCTCACTACATGATCAGCATTTTCACATGATATATCTCTTTAATAAAATCTTCTCCTTTGCAATTCTTGATAAGTAACATGATACAGCTTATTTATGTCCATTATGAGTTATTCCACTGTGCTTTGGGTGACCCTTAATTTTGATTCTTCAAAAAAAATGTTGTATTCTGTAATTTACAGCAGTGTATCATCACCAGACACTAGTATTAAAAAGATGGGATTTTGTTTCAGAGAAAGGATTGGGGGTCATTAAAAGTACTATTTAATAACTCAGATGCAATATAACTCACTTTCTTTCTTCCTTTCAGTTCTAGACCCCGTTTATCTTTAATGATTATCATATGCATGAATATATGTACATACATATTTACATGCATATGTTTATATGTTTAACACCAGTATGCATGTATATATGCATCTATACTGATCTGTTTTATATGTGTTCACACACATGCATACAAACCATCTCCATGGGCTGTCCATCAGATTGCATACAATTGGGCAATAGGCATTATTTCACCCACTTGGCTTTCTCTGTGTGGATTGTTAGAACAAACTCCTTAACAATTTTGGGTTTCAACTATGAGGTTCTGCATTGTTCCAGAACTGAAAATACTATGCCATTCATAAACAGAAACATCTGGAGGATTTCAACATATATAAAGAATTTCTCTTCAACTTTGGCTTTATGTTGTATGTCTTCCAGGACAGTGGCAGACAGTTTTGGTGAGCATTCCTCCTTCTGCTTTGTGTCATGTTTTATACTAATTATAATCAAATTGTCTAAGAAAGTTATCTAGTTTATAAGGATTACCGAAGGAGTATTAAATAATCTTAAATTATCTTAATATTTGATACTGTGTTAGAGGAGAATATATTTCACTCTACCAAATTAATCCATTTTTGCAAAGAACAAATACTGAAGAATCATATATAGTTTGTAAGCTGTATAATTGGAAAGTAAAATTCATATGACTTTAAATATTAATCTTCTGTAGAGAAAAGAAAAGAAAAAGTTAATCTACATATTTTTACATGCTGGTATGATAAATGTGATCCACTACTTTCTTTGAAGAGCTGAAATATTTCAGAGACTAACATATGACATATATTGCATATATGCATATACATATAAGTACATATATCTCCCATAAACAAAGTAGTTTACATTTTCATTTTTCATATGATAGTTAAGGGACACTGTGACCCTGTGCTATAGTTTATTAAGATATTCAATAAGCATCAGAACCACTTTTTTCTCCCTTAGTCATCTCTACTCACAGAAATATCTGACTGACCAGTTCAATTGGAGTTAGGATTGCTCTTAATAGGTCAAGTTGAAGGAGGTAAATGGCTTATGTTTAGAAGGCCTAAAGCTGCATTAAGGCTAAGTTGATCAGGTATTCATATTAAGTCTGGAACCAATACGGTGAACTATCAGGAGTGGGATCAGAATGTTTTAAAAGGGGCACTGGAGAAGGTCAGAAATGGAGCAGGTTTATATCAATCGGTAGGGAAAGGAGCCTGTGTGTATCCAATGCACTTGTAGCCCATGCAAGGGAGACCCAGTTAAAAAAAATTAAGGTGATCAACTTATGCCTTTCCATTTGATTATGCTGGCATAATATAGAGTCAACACATAGAAATAGTACTTACAGAATGACTGTTAAATTTGAGATTTTTACCAAGTTTTTTTAAATTTTTAAATTAGACTGTTAAATATATATTTTTCCATTTTGGATCATTATGTATCCTAGGATACATACATACATAATGATATGTGTATGTGCTTTTGCATGTATGTTAATGAATGCTAAAAAAAATTTTTTTAAGCATTCTGTACTACACAAAGTCTTGTTATGCCCAGAATCTATGAAATCATGACATTGTTGATTTAATGATTTATTTAGGCAAATCTCAAAATACCCATTTTGATTTCCTCATGAATCCATATGAGAATTTATTCAAAAAGACTAACTCTCTCTGGGAATTTTTGAATATATGTTAGCTTCCACTAGAACTGAGTCATGCTCAAAGAATTCCACAGTGGATACATTCTTAATAGACATGCCATTTTGTGGCATATGTTTTGTGACTTAGTTGATTTCCCCAAATGCCATTGCTTTAAAAAAAATCATACAGAAAATTTCAAAGCTGCAAGATTATGGACACTCTACATGACTAAGTTGCATTTGGGAGGTAAACAAGTAAACGTGTTTGAGTCTTGAATTTAGCATTTGGGGTACAAAGATAATAATCCATTCAGAATGACATCAACCATATTATCAGGTAAAGATAAAAATAAAACATATATTCAGCTACACATATAAAAAAGTGGAAGGTTGCAGAACTAATGTTTATATTTGGATCAAAAAGAAAACTTTCATCTTTATCATCCAGATAATTGAGGGGGAAAAATGTAATTACTTGACTTGTTTGGGTTGTTTCCCTATTTCTCTTTTGTTGGCATAGCAGCAAAATAATACTATAAATGGAAAAGAATTTCATGGTCTCTTGATTGGTTTAAAAATGCTGAGAAAAGATTATGCAAATCAGACAAAGAAAGTTCATGTTATTTGTTTTAGTTCTGATTTTGGTCAACTAAATGTTCAATGAATCTGCAGTAAATTAGCCTATACAATTTGTACTTTATCAATCTCTTGATTCTTCTACTTATGAGAAAAGTAATAGCCTTGTGTTGACTGCCTTTGATATTTGGTACTTTGTTGTGTAGCCTTTCAGATACAAAGATGCTTCAGATAAGCACAGTGAGTTGTCTGCATGCTATGATGATGGATTTACCAGACAGTATCATTTGTGACTTGGGTGAAGAGCTGAATGTGGGATTTTATAGCCTTAGCACACACATACACACAAATACACACCTCCACACAGAGAAAGCATATAGTAGAAATAAGTCCCTCCAGGAAGCTACAGTAGCAGAGAGAAAAACAGATAGTAACTTGGGACTCCTAAAGTTTTGCTTTTTTTTTTTTAAAAGTTAGGATCATGTTGGGTTTTTTGCAGTGACTCAGACACAATTCTCTAATTCTCCAAGTCTGGATATGGTAAGATCTGCTGTGGAACAAAATAGACCTTCCTGTTTTGGAGGCATGAATAAAAATCAAAGCATCAATCATAGGGACTGAGAAGTTTGTTGGAAAGGAGGACTTCCTTCATAGTAATGCCTTTGTCATGTTAAACTTGTTAAACTCAAATGACTTGTCTTTTGATACATGCAGATGTGTTTACTCTATCGTCTCAAGGACATTCTAATTTAGAGAATTCCATTCTGCCTAGTTAATTTCCCTTACAGTATTGACTGGAAGTCATCTTTAATGTCCTAAGCTGTTGTGTGGCATTGATGAATGTCTGCTATGCAGATGCTGTATTCCATTCTGTTACATAAAAGTGATTCTGTGTGTCTACCCAAGTGCCTCAAGATAAACATAGGAATCAAAATCATATTATTTCACAATATTTGAGAGTACTAATTTACAAGACCTGAAGACTTTTTTATGTTCTGCCATTCACCCTCTAGTCCCTCACTAATTGTATGCATCTATTTGAATTTCATGATTTGAGTATGTATTTTTAGAACATTTTGATTCTGAAATTTTGATACTTGTGAATCTTGCCTGAAAAGGGAAGTGACATAATCTTTCTATGGCCTTGCTTTTTGGACTGGAATTAAAACAAGGATATGATTTAGATAATAGAATTATGTAGGAAAAAGAAAACTTAAGGTAATGCTTTGTCTCAATAACAATGTTTGGCAGGATAAAAATTACTCTGTATATGATTTAAACATTAAGCAGGACTTTCCCTTTACTGTTGCTTAGTTACACATTTTTTTTTCATTTTGGAATTACAAGGAGAACTATCTTAAGTCGAGTCAGGGAGAAGGTAAGGCAGAAAAATGATGCATATAGAGACTTTAAGGTTCAGGGATTTAGTGGGTAGGTGTATTGTCTTCACTGTGGCTCATTGAAATGTCTGCTGCCTCCCCTTCTCACAACCATTTCAGGGAATAACCTTTGTTAGTTACCGTGGAGATGTGTGTGTGGGTGTGTGTATGTGTGTGTGTGTGTGTGTGTGTGTGTATGGGTATGTATATCAGCCTGGTACTAAACTATTGGTGGTGAACTTCTCCATGCTCAACTAGATTAATTTTCAGATAACAAATCCTTGGAGCTTTCTTGATTGGTGAGGATCTGCCAGAGGGTGTGTTCCACTGGCATGGCACTCCAGAAGTCATTGTTACTTTCATTAAAATGAGGCAGCAAAGTAGTACCATAACCTACTTTAAAAACAAAAGCTATATGCAAATGTTAGTTTTCTCTTCCATTGATTTAACATGTCAGAGAGATGACATGACTTGTTTAAGAACAAGGATAAATTTATAAACTTCTTGTTTCATAGTTGAACTACTACTAATTGAATAAGAACCAAACCTGTGGTATAAATCCTCTTTGGTTGGGTGGGAAATATTAAGTATATGCAAGTATGCTTCACTGAAGGCAACAACTAGTCATAGCTCTTGGTTTTATCCATCTTTGTCCCGGTTTTACATGATTATGTCTGTCTTACCATTTTAAAATATTTATAATATTATTTTACTTAATTTTTTTAGATAGATCATGCTGACATTTTATTTCTCTATATTTTTTCACAGTATTATGTCCATATTATATGACTTAAGGGCAAGTGTTGGCAGGCAGAGTAACATATGCTCTCAATAGGTTACTGGCATATTAAAAGAAAGGAATGTGATTTAACATTTCATTTTCATAGTTTGTAACTTAATCTTTGGTGTGGGGGAAAAAAGACACAATCAATGAGTCACATAGATATTAAGGCACATGAGCAAAGATATTTCTTAGATCTATTGTCTAGGCTATTATGTCACAATATTAGGAAATTCATAAGAGATTCCTAGTCCTTTCCTGAAAACTTATCAGGAAAAAGGGAATGTTCCAGTATATTATTTCAGCATTTGTAAGTAATGCAGCATGGAAATTCCAGTTCTAATATGGTAAAGAAAATGAAACACTTTTCCTTCATATTTTACATAGTTATTCATCAATCTTGAGCTCAGGTATACCCATCTAAATCTTTCTATCCACAATACAATAAATAAGCACTATAGTACACCATAGAGTTAAACTTTGAAAAAAAAATGCATTCTGTGCCAGTAAGATATACAGAGAAACCATATATTACATAGAACAGAATGTCTATTAATATTATCTAAAATGTTATCTTTTTTATTCTTTTTTTTCTTGTTTGATGATATTCTGACAGAAGTGGTTTTGGCTATCCAGTTTCAAAAATATTCCTTTCCTTACTATTTTAAGGAAAAATGTAAGAACAGTGACCCCAGAAACCATCATTGCATTCACCCATTTAGTTATCTATTAAAGCAGCTAGCCATCTACCCATCCATCCACCCGTCCTTCCATACAAAACAACTTAAGAAATTCCTATGTGTACATATAGAGGGAGATTAAAAAAAGACACAACCTTTGTGGAATTATAGTATTAGCAAATCTGATAAAACCAAATATAGTAAACATGTAGATTGAAAAATTAACTTAAAAAATCCTGAAATATCTATTAACAGAGGGGCACACTAAGTATATATATATATATATATATATATAAGTCATTAAGAATGATAAATAAGGGGTAGCCAGGTAGCACAGCGAGTAAGAGCACCGGCTCCAGTGTTGGGATGACCTGGAGATCGAATCCCGGGCTCAGACACTTAGCACCCACCCAGAAATACCTGGCCATGTAACCTTGAGCAAGTTACTTAACCCCAATTGCTTAGGGGCAACCAGGTGGCTCAGTGAGTAAGAGCACCGGCTCCAGTGTCGGGATGACCTGGATCAAATCCGGGCTCAGATACTCAGCACCACACCCAGAAATAACTGGCCGTGTAACCTTGAGCAAGTTACTTAACCTCGATTGCTTCAAAAAAAAAAAAAAGAATGATAAATAAACCTTCCCATATATGAAATATAATTCTATCCCTTTTGCTGAAGGGTTTATACTCATGTTTGTGTTTGTGAGAGTGTGTGTTGATAAATATCACCTTCCCTAAATATTTGACTATTGTAATTGTTTCTCTTTTGTAGCAAAATTATTTCCCCATTAATATAAAGTATAAATGTACGCTCTTGAAGGCATTAATTTGTGATGAAACAAAAGTGAAATGAAAATGAGCAATAGGAGCATAGACATAGCCGGTTTAGAAAGAGAATTTTAGAGCAGAAAGCACAAAGTGGAGCAAGGTTGCTAGAAAAGTGTGGGCTAGTCATAGGGAAGCAAGAATGCACCTAGTGTCACAAACCATAGGAATATGATACATATACAATGAGCATTGATGATATGAGGAGAGGTGCAAATTAATGTATGAAATGCAAAGGGGAGTAAATCATTACCAATCCAGGAAATCAGGCAAGGTTTAATAGAGGAGGCTACTAGAACCTGGATTTAATGGAGGAGTTCAACAATCAGCTGGAGAAAGGGCATTTGAGACACAAAAAAGGACAGGATCAAAAACACGGCGTTCAAAAGACACACGGGGTGTATAGAGGGTATTTTATTGTTCAGTAATTTTCAGTTGTGTCAAATCTTCATGTCCATGTTTAGCAAAGATACTAAAGCAGTTTGTAAATTTACTTCAACTCATTTTATAGGTGCCTCATTTAAATCTGATTCATGCACAAGTCAAGATATCATCCTGTGATGTCATTGGCTCTCTGAATATGAAGGACCAACAAGAACAGGAAACTGAGGCAAATAGGGTTAAGTGACTTGCCCAAAGTCACATAGCTAGTAAATGTCTAAGGCCAGATTTGAACTCACAAAGTCTTCCTGACTTCAGACACAACCCTCTATCTGTGGCACTACCTAGCTACCCACACAGAGAGTATAATATAGTTCTTTTGTCTGAAAAATAGAGTAGTATAAGAAAATAGAATAAGACTAAAAAGATAGATTTGATACAGACTGTGGAGTTTTTGAATGTCAGACTAAGGAATTTTACTTGGGAGGAAATACTAGAAGGCATTGAAAGATTTTGAACAGAGGAGTAATATCATCATGTCTATGCACAATCAGTCACCCTTTGCATGAAGTATTATATGGAAAGTGAAGGCTCTGCTACAGGTTGGGAAATTCAGGGAGATGATAATAAAGGGTTTGTACTTGATTAGCAGTAGTGGGAGGGGACTACAAAAGATTCCAAAGAAACAGAATCAGTTGAACTTAGGAAAATGAGAGTGAGGGAAAGGGGAAAGTCAAAGATAAAACCTCAGTTTTCAACTTAGCACTGTAGGAAAATAGTGTTGTCACAGAAATAGGTGAAAAAGAGCAGGATGTTTTAAGAGAAAAAGTAATATTTGTTTTTAATATTGTTAATTTTGAGGTGATGGAGGAGCACACATATGAGGAGATATGGTAGACCTTTGGAACTGGAACTCAGGAAAAAGATCAAGGCTTAAAATATTGATTTCAGGGTGATTCACAAATGTATTAGAGGGACTTAAAAGATTTTGTTCCTACTAGTTGATTATTTCCCTCATTGTCTAATTGACTTGATTTTGTCCTTGGGAAAGTTTTTATTTTCAGTTTCAAATAATAAAAAATATTTATCTTTTGAAATGACTTCTCTCCCTGTTTTGGTTAAGACGTTAGCCCATAACCATAGCTATGAAAGGCACATGATCTGCTTCTCATTATTTTTCAATAGTGGGGTCTTCAATATCTGGGCTATTTGTTCATTTTTAAATTATTGTGCAATGTATTGCAAGGTGTTGGTTTAAATCTAATTTCGGCCAGACTGCCTTCCAGTTGTCCCAAAAAGAAAAAAAAAACATATAAAATAGGAAGTTCATTTTTAGGTAATTTGCAATGTTGTTGTTTTAGTTTGTTTCATTTGTTTATTGAACACTGGATTATTTAGTTTTATTATTTCAATAAGCCCAAGGTGTTTTCAAAAGTGAAGTCCAATATTTTGGTGGGAGGATGTTGAGGCAATGACCTGGGCAAAGATATGACATGGAGATAGCTAAAAAGGACTATAGTGTCATTTCATCAAACCCCCTTTATTTCTGATTTTTCCTTGGCCAATCTGTTCTATTTATTTACTTATTTATTTATTAGTACCTAATTGTTTTAATTCCTCATGTTTTAATGTTTAGATGTTAGTTATACACTGAGAGCCACAGCATCCTTCAGCCTTCCCACAAACCAATGAAAGATCAATATTTACTCACAAACTTCTCTATCTCCTTGTCTGAGCACCTCTCTCCCCCACTGTCTTCTAGTTCTGACCACCTTCCTGTGGGCTCTGCTTCCCTTCAGCAAACTCCTCCCACCACAGGCTCCATGTAACTGCATTCAGCCTATGAGGAGGCAGAGTTTACTTTCAAAGCAGGGGAGGTCTTCAAACTCCCCCCTAGGTCTATTAATGAGCAGGGAAGAATTCTTATTACAATAGAGGGGGAAGGAAGTGGAGAAGGGGGGGCGGTAGTGCACTTAAGAAAGTTTACTGTGTGTAACACGTACTAAATGCTGAGGATAGAGATATAGGTAAGACAATCCTTGCCTTCTTGCCTTCTAAAAGAGGAAGGCATCACATAAAAGAAAGCTAGAAAGGGGGTAGGAGAGAAAAGACCAGGGACCATAGGAGGAATCATGGCTTAGAGATAACCGAAAGTGGTGCTTTTGAGGCCTAGATTTGGGCAAGATAAAGCCAAAGTCGGCCTCTCAAAGCCCAGGGTGGTTTTAAAGGTGGAGTCCAGTATATTAGTAGAGAATCGTCTGGTGCATACCACATGACAGAGAAATAGCCAGGAAGGCCTATAATGGAGTTTCAAGTTTTGAACCCCTTTTACTTTACTCCTATGTTTTTGCATTATTTCTCTTGCTACTCTAAATTTTTTGTTGCTCCAAATGAATTATATTATCTGTGTACATCTGATATTTGAAGTCAGTGGCTTTGGCTTATGTGGTGATAATCTGTTCTTTTACCTTTGTTGCCTTTTCCTTCCAAATTTCCCTCTACTGTATTTTTGTATTCCAAATATATTACTATCTCTTCTGTTCCTTGGAAAAACTCTCTATCATGGGTTATTTTTTTTTCAATCTGTTAATTGAGTTTGTTTTTTAACCTCTGCATTGAGATTTAATTTCTGATATATATATATATTCATTCCTGATTTTTTTCTCTTATGGATATAATTTTTTGAGCCTTTCTGGAATTTCTTGTTGTTGTTCTATGCTATCTTGGGATGTCATAGCATTCAGTGTTTCATCAGAAATAAGTTCTTTCCTCTTCATATAATGTTCATTAAGGGACCTTTGTAATTTCCTTGAGGATATAGTTCTTACATTTTCTTTTAGGTTTAAACTCCTTTCTGTTGATTTATCCACTTTTTCTCTGTCTTCATAATTAATTTTCTTACTCCTGAAATGTTTGGTGTCTCAGTCTTTATTTTTTTTCCCCCTGGTGGTTGCAACCACAGTGATAGCTAGAACTTTTCTTCCCCCTCCTCCTCCTTCTTCCTTTTCCTCCCTCTTCCTCCTCCTTTCTACTCTTTCTGTCATGGTGGATTTAATATTTACTACCCTGTTCCCACCTTTAAGTAGCCTCTAAGAGGAAAAGACTGACCCCAAGTGGGTTTCAGATCCCTTCCCTTCAGACTCAGTGTGGCCACTAATGCTGGCCTGGCCCCAATTTCTTTCCACATTTTCTTCCTTTCCTTCTTTAACTGCTTGAGTCATCATCTGTCATTTTTGCAGAATTGGAGTTGTTTCAAATAGAGTATTGCAGTTTTGTGGGTCTCTAATTGATGGGCTTCCACAGACAGAAGGGCTCATGTTTCCACTGAGCAGAATCAAGAATCAGCGTCTACTAGGTGTTGTAGGGTAGGAAGTGGGCAGGGAGTGAGGCATATGGCCAAAGCCTCTGCAGCAGGAGTGGATCACAATACAGACTGCTACCATATGCCCAAAGGTTAGTTTGTGGAGGCCTATTGGGGGAGAATAGCTGAGTGAACACTTTAAGGATTAGATTCCTCCTCTATTAATTCATAAAAAATTTATCTTGTCTGGGTCCTTTCTTTGTCCTTTTTTTTTTTTTAATCCTGTGGATTCAGATGTAACTGAGCTGCATATATTTTAAAATCCCTCTTTTGGGAGATTTCTGAGAGTCATTAGGGAGGAAAAAAGTGTCTCATCCTCAATTTTTTTGGTCTTGCTTCTTCTAGTGGTTTTCATGTTTTGTTTTAGTCTCAGTTTAATGTTCATTCATAGAAATTCCTCATTTCACCACTTTTTTCCTTTCAGAGTACTGATTTTCAAATTATTTGAGTGCCACATAAGGTATATACACATGAACATATGCCAACTATGTTCCTTCTCTCTGTTATAGTCACTACTATCTTCACTATGCAGAGGAAATCCAGATTGTCAGGGCATACCAGAGAAGTCTTTGGGAATACCCAAATATCTCTTTGCATTTGTTGGAAACAATGAACAAGAAAATGATTAAAGACAGTAATAAAAACATTGTGTATTCATAGTGCTTGTAAGACATGTTCAAAATAGAACTTATTATCTTTCCCCCAAAATACTATATTCTTTTCAATTTTCTGTTGCTTTTGAGGGCATATACACACATACATACACCCATATACATATACATACACATATGTGTGTACATGTATATACCTAGATCTGTGATTTCAGAACGGTAGAGAATTATCTGTAAGGAACTCCCTGACCAATGCAGATGAGCACCTACTTGTCACATTATAGTCTTAGAGTATTGCCTAGGGCACTGAAATGTTAAGCTCCTTCTTTCCTCCAGGCTTGCTCAGGGTAACATAACCATTAGGTGTCAGATGTGGAATTTAAACCCAGGTCCTCCAGAGCTATGAAACTAGCTCTTTATCCACTATACCTGCTTCCATTATAGATAGATGGATAGAAAGGTAGATGATAGATACAGTGTTTTATGTATATTTGTGTGTTTATATGTATATATATATAATTATGTCTAATATGGATATAGATGTATCTATATATGGGTATGTGGAATATGAATATACATTCAAACATGCAGTATACATACATTGAATTAATTGACCACAAAAGGGTACTCAACATTATTATTAGATCTGAGTTAAGGGAGTGAAAAAGTTTTGCTTACCCATATTATGTCTATACCATGTGTTCTGGTTTGGGCCTGACTCAAGCCAGTCCTCTAGTACTTTGTGTTCAAAATTGGGATAAAATGAAACAGTTGTAGGTCATTAACCAGTTAGCAAAAGGAGCTATAGCAGGAAAAGCATATTCAACAAGGAATTTATATCGAAGGTAAACCGAGGCAATGCATGTAAGTGAAACTCTACTGCCAAAGCTGTCCATCATGGTTCTCAGTGAAACTTTGGAGTGCACCTGGAGCTCATTCTGGTTGTTTTGTAGTCAGGTAACTGAGAAGTCGGGTCAACATCCCAAGCATTTCATCCCTCTGATAAATCAAGTCTCAAGGATAGCTTCAGACCATTTTTATTTTTAAAGTTAAGTAGCCTAACTTTGAATGAGGAATGTTTAAATACTTTTTCAAAGTTAAATAGCCTAACTTCGATTGAGGGTTATTCCTGTTAATCCATTAACAATCTTTATTGACTGCTAGGGGTTGCGGGGAGAGATAGAAAAAAGGGGGGGTGAGACAGAGAGAGGATGACAGAGAGACAGAGAGAGGGCAACGGTAAGAGAGTGAGAAAGAAAGAGCTGAGAATTCACTTACTTGTGTGTTCTAATATAATATCAACTACTTTGAAACAAGGACAGTTTAATTTCCTGTCTTGGAATACTGACAATCTTGTATAATCCTGAGAATATAGTAGGTGCTTCATAAATTATTGTTCATTGAATGATTGATTGACTAGTTGTCCTTCTGTGACTAAGAGACATTCTTGAATAGCCTGGAAAATCTTCATGGGTTTTTGTAACTATGACCATTTTCTCTAGTCATGGCTATTTTAAGTCTGGCTTGTCCTCTCACTACTTGAAATAACCTCTTCGAGGAACTCAATATATATACATACAACACACACACACACACACACACACTCATTCATTGCCTTTACACTGGTTATTAAAATGAAAACCAAAAATATGTGATTGATGCCTCATAGGGAGTTAAAGGTAACAGTCTTAAATAATTTCATTAGTTTATTTATTCAATGTATAAGTATTCATTAAAGGTTATTAAATGCATAGTCCATGAATCCCTTAATGGACCAAGTATCAAATTATAAGGCCTTGGTGGAACAGCGGATGGAATGCCAGGCCTGAAGTTAGGAAAACTTATCTTCCTGAATTCATTCTGACCTCAGACACTTACTAGCTGTGTGAATCTGGGCAAGTCGCTTAACCCTATTTGCCTCAGTTTCCTCATCTGTAAAAAGAGCTGGAGAAGGAAATGGCAAACCACTGCAGTATATTAGCCAGAAAAACTCCAAATAGGTCACAGAGTCAGAGGTAATGGAAATGACTGAACAACAAAAAATGATAATTTACCCCTTTGGCTAACTGACTTGCCTAACTCTGCAGTCTAAGAAATGGAAACTTCTTATTTTAATTTAGGTCTAGCTATTCAGTTCAACATATGAGTAAACATTTAATTGTGACAGAAGTGGAAATCAATAGAAAACAATAGCAGCCACGTTGTGCCCTACTTTCTTTACAAAATTAGGTTGGGAAATAAGCTAAGACTTAAATCTCTGACACAAAGCATGGATTCAGTCTCCATCTGAGTTGTATTACAAGCTTGGACAGGTCTCCAAAGCTGAAGATTTTAGTTTATGGCTGTCTGCTTCAATGGTCACCTGTTCCCTTCCCTTTGCCAGTGTACGGTCTATTTCTTTTAGTCCTAGATCTATGATCTCCATGGGAGTTATAACTTGCTTTGCCCAAGGTGCTACTTCTAACTCCCTTGATTGTTGCTGTCTCAGTGCTTCTCTGGCTAGTCTCCCTATTTCACACATTTACAAATCTGGTAGACATATGGAAGAAAGTGTTCCCAACTATAACACATGTCTTGAGAACAACAGGACATGTAAAAAGGTTGGATTCTAAGCAATCCCCAGTCTTGGTCCATCCCTAGGATTACTTTTGTCAGCTACCAGCTATAGTCACACACACACACACACACACACACACACACACACACACACTACTAGCTATGCAACCTTGGGCAAGTCACTTAACCTTTTTTTACCTTCTTTTCCTCATGTATAAAATGGAGGTGATAATAGCATTTCCCTCCCAGAGCTGTTCAAATGAGGATATCTGTAAAGTGATTAACACATGGAACACTATAGCTGTTCTATGAAGGCTAGCTATTATTATTAGTAAATTCAATAATAATAAGTGTGGAAGGATTACATTAGACCTATTATTATGTGTGACCACCTCCTCCTGTTTCTGTTGGTATTTCAGTCATATGAACTTCAGTGTTATAATTAAGCAAAACAACTTAATTAAGAAAAAAGCAACCTGCAATATAAGTACTTGGCCTATGCCTGATCATCACAGATTACAATCTTATAAGCAAAAATGCATTGAATTCAGCCCCTTCACTCTTTTTTCAAGCACTGCTACAAAACACAATACTATGAGCAGACAGCAACCAGTGCCCCAGCCTTGACATGGACACTCGGCAGTTAATCTCAAAGCTCAGTTGTTGGTGCTGCTCATGGCACGGACATGTGAGAGTGAAATCACAAACTGTGGTGGTGGGGGCTGCTGCCTGCAGGGATGATCCAAGGTTAAGAATTACCATCTTTGTCTGAAGACACGTCTTTCATCAGAGAATAGGAGAATAATCTCTATCGAGACCTGCCCAGACATGTGAACAAACTCATGACCATATCTCATGATGCCATCAATTGTGACATTTGAACAGTAATTAAATGAAAAATCATCCTGACAAAATCTTCCTGCAGTCCAGGGACAATTCCACTGTTCATTCACTGTCGACCTGCCCCATAGTGATCCTTCCACACTTATTATTATTGAATTCACTAATAATAATAGCTAGCCTTCATAGAACAGCTATGTTGTTCCAGGCACTGTGTAAATCACTTTACAGATATCCTCATTTGAACAACTCTGTGAGAGAAATGCTATTGTCACCTCCATTTTATAGATGAGGAAAATAAGGCAAAAAAAGGTTAAATGACCTGCCCAAGGCTGCACAGCTAGTAAGTGTCTGAGGCTGGATTTAAACTCAGATCTTCCTGTTTGTAGGCCCAGCCCTCTATCCACTTGATCCACCCAAGTCCACATTAAATCAGTGCCCTAAATCTCACTCTGGGTGGGGTACAGTCTATAGAAGCATTCATAATTCAACTTCTTACCTGTCCATAGACTTGTCCCTTCTTCAATGAATTACCTCTCTGTGAACCTGTTAGAAAACACTTCTATCTCAGTTATTTAATTGAGAGAGTATCTGCTCAGTCACTGGATGCTGCAAGGGGAACTTGTTCTTGTCCTCTCCCACAGGTGTAATGACTCTTTCTTCCTCCAAGGAAATGGTAGAGAAAAGGGAGAGAACTGTAGATTGTTGACCCCCATGCAATGAGGAGACACTGTCTATAAAGATCTTTAAAAAAAAACATGAACAATTTTGTATCCATGGTCATGGATTTAGTGTAGATCTCTCCCTCCATACCAACTCAGTGTACTAATCTGCCTTATTTTAGGTAGAAAATGTGGAGGTAAGAGAGAAAGGAGATACATTGAAACATTTGGGACAAATAACAGCATACTTGAAAGTGCTTACTTACATAAATGTTGCCAAAACTTGTTTTCTTGAGAAAGCAATTAAGCAGAAAATTCCAAACAAGGTTTTTTGAAACTTTCAAGGCTTTTAAAGATTTTAATTTGGCAGGAAAAGGGAGTCCTAACTAAAAGGGGAAAAATATGATCAAGTAAGGCAATTTTGAATTCAGTAGAATCCAAAGAAATACTCTTAAATAAGCTTTTAAAGTATTACTACTATTGTATTTTTTAAAGGATTGTATACCTAGAATACTACATCTTTGAAAAAATTTAATGAGGGTTATAAATGATGAGGTCATACAGCCATGAATTAAAGAATTGAATAGCAGGATTAACTGGCATACTCTTTAAAGGGAGTACAAAACTTGGACACTTTACATGTAGAGAGAAAAAAAGGAAAATATATCTTAAGTGGTTCATATTTTAAGGATGAAGTTTTAATAAGATTCAGTTTATGAAATCCAGAAACTTCTCTTAATCTTATTTTCTTTCTGTGCAACTTTTAAGGAGACTCACTTTTTTCGTTTGCATTCTAGACCCTTAGGAGGAGGTTATGTTAAAACATCTGCTGTCCTAAAACAGGGCGAGAGATTGCTCATTTAACTCCCAGATCAGGAAACGATCTGCCAATGCAGATCCAAAATATTCCTCTGCCAATGCAAGCCATTAACATCTATGTAACTTTGGGTCTTGAGAAGTGTATAGAACACTGGAAGGTTAAGTGGGTTGCCCTAAGTCATATATGGCTTGAATGTGATAGACCCCTGTAATGGGAATGTAAATTTTTAAGTTCTTCCCTGCCTCTAGGCTAAAGTGCACCTGGAGCCTGGGGTGGGAGGCTTGTTTTTCAGTAGATACTTCTTGATTGGCCAGTGAGTCAATAAGGTTGTTACATTCTCTGAGCCAGGAGAAGGCTATATAAGCCCTAATGTGTAGCTTTGTTTGGGGGCTCATTTTGAGAAGTGCTCTGTGATTTAATCAGATGAAACTCTGGAAAGCTGTTGTCCAGAGCCCCCCGGCTTTGAAACCCAGATGTTGATTGGGTATGGATGTAATGGTTGGACAGTTTGGAAATCTGTCTACTTGATCTGTTTTTGTCTTGATAATTCTGTCCCTATACTTTGAAGTTCAGGATGCTTACCTTTTTCCCCTGAACTAGGAAATGATACATATTTGACTGATTAAAGTAAGCTTGTTAACCCATTTTGAGTTGCTTTCCTTTATCAAAGTAGGTCTAAGAACCTGTGTTGGCAGCAAACCCTGAGGACACTTGGGGTGCTTGCTGCTACAACTCCTAAGACCAGGTCTCTACCCACTGTTCTCTGGCTACTTCTTATTCTAAAATAATGCACCTTTTATAGTATATGAGATTTTAAAAGTTCAACATTTCATGAGGTACACTGAAGATAAACTGAAACCACTTTTTTATAATTTTGTAAAATAATTTTAGAATGTTAATTTGAGGAATGATAGAGAATGTATGATTCAGGGCTATGGAGCATTTCCCCCAAATCTTAACATTCTTTCTGAAGCAAGTCTCTATGATCAGTGTTCTTAAATTTCTCTTCTTTTCTTAGCTTAACCTAAGTATTTTAAAATAGAAAGTATTTTACTTTATTTTGAACAATTAGAAATTGTTTATTACAATAGTGGAGTTTTAAAAATATTTTTATGGGTGTATATTCACTTAATGTTTCAGAACAAATGATATGTTTTAACTTTATTTTTATTGTAGCTATCCCAACAATATACCATTTCTAGCATTACAGTCTTTGTTTCAAATTTTATTCATCCCCAGTACCTTCAATCAACCTTCAGGCCAAAGGTTTAAAATGCTCTTTTCATTTTAGTCATATTCTTCCTTTTGCCCTACTGTTTGAAATTCAACTTTAAAATGAGGCACGAATAATTGAACACAACATTTTAGCCATGATTTGACGATTGGGAGTAGATACCACATCTGTTATTGACACTACACTGTCATCTAAGATTGCCATCTTTTTTAGATGACATGTAATTCTGTTGACCCCTACTGAACTTAAAAATCATTTAAAATCATTTATTTTCTTAATGGGTTGAGCTGCAAGGTCACAGATCTCAATGTAAGTATTCCCTGCAGTGGTGAGTAGGTTGCCACCTCTCCCTGCCCTTTGTTAGTCTCATTATTGTTTTGCACAGAGGAACTACTCAGGGCATTAAATGCATTGTTCTCATTCCCTCTTGCATTCTGCAGGTATCAGGGCAGGATTCAGGCTCTCTGTTGATAGGCCATACTTCTTTTTCATTCATTTGCTTCCTTTATTATAGCTCTCTGCTACAAGCAAATAGCATGCTGAAGAGAGCACTAGACATGCAGCCAGGAAGACTTGAGTTCAAATATAGCCTATGATGTGTTTTAGCTGTGTGACCACAAGCAACTTAACCTTTCTCAGCCTCAGTTTCCTTTCCTTACCAAAATAAGGATAATTATAGCACCTATTTTTCAGGGGTTTGTGAGGATGAGATATTTGTAAAGTCATTTGAAAACCTTAAAACACTATGTAAACAGTAGTTTATCTTCATCATCATAATTGTACATAGCTATAAATGTAGGTAATTATATGATTCACTGATTACTATTGGTATTTTTTGAATAAGCTCACAGACTCTCATTTTCTTTATTCACTTACTTTACTTACCCCCAATTTTACTTTATAGTAAAAAATAGGCATTTTATAATGCTTCCAATAAATGTATAGGTCATATGAAGACGTGTCTGACTCCAGTAACTTTTTCCATTTTAAAAGTAAATGAAAAGAGCCTGTACACAGGTCTGTAATATGCAGTCAGTTAAATCCCTTAAATATGTATTTCTCATGAATTACTATTGAGCCGCATCTTTCCCATTCTAAATTTTTATGCCTGATTAAAAAAAAAAACTGTGTGAAAATATGTTGCAGTATTCCTTCCAGTAGCAATGGTATCAGCAATCAAGGAGTAAAGCTCTTAGTGGATTGTTAATCCATTTTAGCATAATATTATTAAATGCACCCAGGAGGTTGGCATTCCCCCAAATTTCCTGCCAAGATCAACGGAAATTCATTCATTGAAGGGAACTGAAAAGAGCACCACTGTATATATTAATTTAAACCAAAATCTCACATTGTTAAGACTCTGTCTTAGAAATGTTCAGTGGCAGATGTTATTTCTGCTTTCTTTCTCCAGTTCCAAATATCTGAAAAGCTAGTTTTCCATGAGATATGGAAAGTTATTGAAGACCAAATCAAATTTACTTTCTTGAAAGCTTTTTGTTTACTTGATATTAGAATGCTTTCTTTTCTGTAAAAATGAATAAATTTGGAGAAACATATCTTTTCAGTGAGGTCATAAAGAGAATAAATTTCTCTTAATTTTAAAAGAAATTGAATCTCAGAATTGGAAGGCATTTCATAGAACATTCATTTCCTCTAAAATATAGCTGATGAATCTTTGATTATAGATCTTTATTGAGAAGGAGCTTCCCACCTATCCTCTGGAGTCATCCATTGCATTTTCTGAGAGGTCTGTTTGTTAGTAATTTCTTCTTTTAATAAAATCAAATCTGTCTCTTTGTAACTTCAACATGGTACTCCAGTCTATGCATTCTAAAACTAAACAAAACAAAAGTATATGCCTTTTCCATGTGACAGCCCTTCACATACTTGAAACAAGCTATCATGTCTCTGCTATGTTTTCTCTCCTCTAGGATAAATATCTCACAGTTCATATAACCAAAGCTCACATGTAATGACTTGGAATCACTCCACTATCCTGGTCACTTTTGTCTGGATGTTCTCAGTTTATCAGTGTTCTTTTTAACCCATATTTTCCAGAACTGAATACAATATTCCAGATCTGACCCCAATTCGATTATGGTGAATCTTATTCTCAATAAGATATCTTCCTAATACTTACTACCGCAATAACTCTTCCCTCTTATATAGAATTTCTTCCTTTGTTCCTCCCAAAATATGCTCTTCCAGAAACATATCATTCTGATGAATTCCATCCCACCAAGTCCCCTTGCTAGCTAGGAAGTCAAATTTCCCTTCTTATGTTGGAATCTCTAGTTCACCTTTTTATTGCTTATACTTAATGTATTTGTAGATAGATATGTGAGATCAGGATTTTATTGGGGCTCCTTTATTGGATTTTGTCTCTTATGAATTTCTTGGCATCTCTGATTTTATTCTTCCAACATTGTAACTATTCTCCATGGTAACTAATGCCACCACAATGAAGGGGATTATACAAGGTTGCCAACAGCTTCCAAAACTGCCAACCTTGAGTAACCAAATAGCATTCTTTATCTTCCCATTTTCGGACAACCCTTCCCATGCAATATTTATCAAGAAACAAATTGACACTCTGTGATTTCATCAGACACTGAGAATACGCTGACTGCCTGCTCGCTGTATGGATGAGACCCAAATGTCCCAACCAAAATAACCACCCTGAAATTCTTTGGCTCTAGAGCCCACGTGAACAAAACCACAACTATGGGGAATAGCTTTACTGACATTCTTTAAGATGCCCTTTCCTTTCCATAGTTCTTGCCAAACTTCTACACAGAAGGACCCCTGAAAGCAAACGCCAAACCCTCACTTTCCTGATATATCCTTGAACAGCTGCAACCCCTTAAGTTTGGAGTGCAGCTGCCTTAAGTAGTGCCATTGCAAGATGCCACAAAAGCAGATACATAGAATTATAAACTTTTAATGGTTTACACACAATAATCAGAACATGTAGTTATGTTAAGGACACTAGCAAAGTTACACAAATATTTTAAATGATCTTTCAAGGATATATTTAATACATCCAATGGTAATTGCATATCCTTACAATGATTTACCTTGTTCAGATTATATTATTTATTCACAGAGAAGTAAGACAATACACCAATACCAAATTCAAATAGTGTGCAGGGAAAGCTGCTTGTTTAAGTTGTTGCATTCTGTTTTATGCTTTTCAAAGGAAGCTCCAAATGAATAGCTAATTCCTGAAAGGCCTGAAGCAATTCCTGACATAAACTTCTTACTGGGGACACAGAAGGAAAATCTGAAAAGAGTAATAGAGAATAGAAACCTACCACAGACATCTGAGCCACGCCATATAAAAAAGAGGGGAGCTATGGCAAATAGGAACAACACATCTGATGGGATTAACTTAAAACATATTTTCTCTTCTAGTACTTTACAATTAGATTTTGGGTACTATTCTCTTGTTTCCTATCAAAGAGTCAAATAAGTTGTTAATTCTATGTAAATTTTAATTTACTTGCCTTTTCAATTTAAGGAAGGTTAGGAGGTTGGGCATTTGCCTTTTGATCTCTGATATTCTTTCAGTTCATATTTCTGAAATAAACCTAAAAAAGACAAGACTCAGTAAAACTTATACATCTTCTAGGAACTGCAGTATGAAGCCATGTTGTTTTTCATGTGACCCTTTCTTGACCATCATCTCTCATTCTGTTGGCCTTTATCATCACTGTTCCTTCTCTTTCAAGTAACTATGGTCATGGTACATGGTACCAAAATCTAATAGTATATGAGAAATGGTTACCACAATATTTATCCAGGCAGAAAAGTATATGAGGAACAAAATGAATGAGTGAACTAGTAGAAAACTTGAGTACCATCTCAGACTAGACCAAGGAATGTACATGATTCAGGTGATTCAGTTGGGGGCGGGGAGGAGAATTAAATGTAAACTTGTGGCTGTTTCAGAACTACTTCTGACTTTAATCTTTCTTTTCAATCAACAACTTCCTCTTCCATTGTTTCCTCCTGTTCAACCCAAATTGATTGATACAATTTTGACTACCAGGTTTCTTCCCTTTTCTCTCATATCTATCTTATTTTTCATCTCTCCAAGTCTGGTTTCTTCTCACCTACATCTATCTCCTTCAGTGCTAATTTCACATATCTTACACAAATTAATATCCTTCCCCTCTGATTAATTCAATAGCAAAGGGACACAGTCATTCACTTCAGAGCCCTGTGCTTACTGAGTAAGATCCATGCTTTCTATGATGACCATAAAGTCACAGGCCTTCTAGCCCTCAGCTTTACCTCTGTGGTGGTACTGATTCATTGTCAAGAGCTGTATGGATCTCTTATTTAGACCTTAGCTCTGAGCTCCCAAACCACTGACTAGGACAGTTTTACCTTTTTGAATGTGCTATATTTCAATTAATAATTCAGCAAGAATTTATTAAGGACATGCCATGTGACTCTGGATTTTAATGAGTGCTAGTTATGTAGCCTTGACATGATGGTATTTACTTTCCCAGCTGCAGACAAACTTGTTTTGATACTACATAATATTCATCATAGAATCTATAAACAATACTTAACAATACATAAAGCATCTGCCAAGTGATTTTTAGCCTGCTACTCTCCCAAAATTTGGAAACTCCCCCAAACCGGTATTAATCACAATCCAGGAGTTCTAAGAACAAACTCTGATTTTTGTTTATAATAGCTATGCCCTCTATGGTAAGGCAAAGACTTTATTAAAACAGCTCCCATGACTCCTCCAGGAGCACTGGTGATCAGAAGCAGAGGCAGAATCTGGAATAGAGTATCAGCTTAGCCTAGTGGAATACAATATCTGATGTAAATTGGAACTCAAGGTTACTATTTCCTAAGTCTTGGTCTCTGCCTTCTTCTCACTTTCAAGAGAACTCTGAGCTTACCCATGATGAAGGAAGAGAGTTGATTAAGTAGCCAGCCCCATCTAGTTGAATTATTCCTCTGCCATAAGCACTACATTCATGTTTGTGATTTTAAGCTTGAGATTAATCTCTCTCTCTGTCTCTCTCCATAATATTTATGTTACTTCTTACTTCCTCTCCCCCACCAATTCAAAACCCCTAGATATGAGCAGCAGGGGCAAGGGAGAAGAGACAGTGAGGACACAACCTCACTATCTACAAAGTAACTGGTGAATTATCTTGGCTTTTCCTCTAGTTACTATTAGATTCTGCTCTCTCTTAGACCTGGGTTCAGCTTCGTCTTTTTTCACATGTGAGGTATCTATTCCAGCTCATTAATCAACTTGGAGAAATCATGAAATAGGCTGTCATCTTTCTACCAAATATGTAGACAGAGGTCTTATGTGAAGACTGAAAATAAGAACCTGCAGAGATGGAACTAGAGGTGAAATGGGGGCAGATTGAATTCAGGGCTTGGTTCATTTGAGATCATGTGAATCTAGGTTTATGCATTAGTATTAAGTATCACGTGATGCTGCTGCTGAAGAAATAAAGATCAACCATCCCTTCTGTTAGCTGCTGATGTGGCATTTACATTTAATCTAATCTTTACCAAAAGTGTGACAGTAATATTTGAATTGGAACTCCTCTCTTTTCCTTTTTGGTTTTCCTTGTCATCTTTGACGTTCAAAGCATGTAGGTCTTCCACTTGTCTCCTAATATAGATGATCATAAATAGCGAAATGGTCACAGGGCAGACAGTAGCAGAGGCCCATAAAAAAAGGGCAAAGGGTGCTGACAATCTCACCATTCTTGTATTTTATATATATTGAATTGGTTTTCTAAATTTGAGATGCATCTGCTGACCAATGAATGAGTCAATGTACTCCCAGAAGAAATGTATCATAGTAATAGTCTCATTCTTATTGAAACCAGAATCTATAAGAAAGTTGCAGTTAATAAAATCATGGTATATGGGTTTCCCTTGGTAAAAGAGATATATGGTCTTTACCAAAAAAGATATATTCTTGATGGAAGCCAGGGAATTTGAGAAGCCAAGGTGAGGAGAACATTCTAGATATGGATAATGACATGTGCAAAGGCAGTGAGATGGGTGTACAGTGCTGTGTATAGGAAGAACTAGTGAATCAGGATGAATGGATTATAGAGTTTATGGAGAAGATTAAAGTATCAGAGGAATGGAAAAAGTAGGAAAGAGCCAGTTTCTGAAGTGCTTTAAATGCCAAAAGAGAACTTTATAGACAATAAATATTAGAGACAGTAAGGAACCATTGGTATTTATTGACTAGCATTGTGACATGGTCATATCTATGCTTTAGGAAAATGTATTTAGTAGCTCTTTGGAGGATGGGTTGGAGTGTGGAGAAATAAAAGGTTAGCAGGATGAGAAAACCATCTCAATAGGTTGTGAAGACTATTTTAGTAGTCCAAGAGAGAAGTGATAAAGGCTTGAAAAAGAAAGAGTCTTGGATATGTAATGGAGAGAGAACAATATATTTAAGGGATGTACTTAAGTTAGAAGTTATAAGATTCCACAATTGAGATGAATTACTAAGAACTGAAGGATGGCAGTTTCTTCAATATTAATGGACAGTGAAGTGGCACAGTTGATAGAGCACTGGGGCTGAAGTTAGAAAGACTCATGTTTGTGCATTCAAATCTGGTCTCAGACACTTAGTACCTATGGGACCCTGGTCAAGTCACTTAACCCTGTTTGCCTCCATTTCCCATCTGTAAAATGATCTGGAGAAGGAAATGACAAACTACTCTTTTGTCTCTGCCAAGAAAACTCTAAGTGGAGTCATGAAAAGTCATACCCAACTGAAATGACTGAACAATGATAAACAATATTAATAAGGAGATTCAGATCATGGGATGATGTTTTGGGGGAAGTTAAAGAGTTCTATTTTGGACATGTTGGTTTTAAGATGCCTATAGGGCATCTGGTTTGAAATATCCAAAAAAAGTAGTTGATGATTTGGTACTAGAGCTCAGGAGACATACGGACTAGAAATAAGGAGAATCATCTATATGGGGATGATTGAATTCATGGGAGTTGATGAGATCAACAAAGATAATACAAAGGGAAAAGAGAAGAGGGACAAGGGTAGACGTTTCAGGACTCCCACATATTATGGACATGATCTGATTAAAAAGCCTGGATAAAAGACTGAGAAGCAGTGATAAGACATTTCAGTGGAGAACCAAGACAGAAAGAACTATGCAAAGTCAGAGCAGAGGATATCCAAGGATAGGTAATCAACAGTATCAAATCCTCCAATAAGTTAAAGAAAGATTAAGAATAAAGAAAGACCAATAGATTTGGCAATTTAGATATCAGCATCTTTGATCAAAGGTAGACAGAGGGAATGATCCTAAAACAATATGGTGGAGCATAACTCACAAGGTTACATTATTAAAGGTACCAAAGGCTTGTTTTGTGTACAACTACTTGATGGACATAAATACATTGCTGCATATTACCAGGGCAAATTGTGAAAAAGTGACATAAAACATATCACTAGAGAAGAGTGGGATGGGGGAAAAAAAGGAAATGAAAACTAGCCATTTAGCGAGAAGCAAGAGCCTGCTGGCTACAGTATCGTGGTGTACACATAAAGTCAAGGAATTTAAATTAGAACAAAGTAGGGTCATTAATTGAGAGATGAAAGGTACCTAAATGGCCATCAGGTCTAACCTTGCTCATTTTGCAAACAAGGAAACTGAACCACAGGGAAACTCTGAAATCACACATATTGTAAATGTCAAAAGTAAACTTTGAATCCAGGGCTTTGTACCATAGAACCAATGTTCTTCCTTTGTACATTCTTTATGAAGGTCTCCAGCATGGTAAGTGCCTCTGTATGTAAGATGTATGGAAAATCAGGTAGAAGCCGTAGGTAACTTGCTGTGTGGCCTGTTGGAGAGAGTACCCAACCACAATGATGAGATGACTGTTACAAAGAAGTCTACAGAAGTATACATAGGGTTCTCTGATTGTATGGGCCACACTTTGCCACTACCTTTATTTTATTCTGGATTTAGGATTTTGTTGATAATGGATCTCCCAAGGGAGGAAATTCCTCGTCAACACAAACTGGAAACTGTTCTCTAACTTCTAGTTTCTGAGAGCTGCTCAGGGTCTTGAGGGTTTAAATGACTTGCCCAGGGTCACACAGGTATAGTTTAGTTCAGGAAATAACCCAAATCCAGATCTTTCTGGCTCTCTACTGTTCCAAGCTTTCTCTCATTCTACCATAGGAGGAAGAAATGGACCTGCTTGTGATATAAAGTTATATTTCCATTTTTGTTCTTACTGAACATCAGCTTAAAAATATAAACTTTTTAAAAGTTTTGTGTGTATCCATTACTATGGTTACATCAAATATACTCTATTATAGGAATAAATCCTGTATCTTTTAACATGTGGCTATTTTCTGTAAAAAAAAGTCCCCAAAGCCAAATGAGCTGTCTTTTCTCTAAATATGTTAATTTCTGCCAAAGTTAAGTTTCTTCCTCTCCCTTTTCTTTATACATTCGGTGATGTTCCCTTGGTTTAGGATCTTGCAATCTATTGAGAATAGTGGGATATTTTGTGTACATTTAACTGCACATTTTCTACTTAATTACCCCTTTTATTTTCTAAAGCTTTGCTTTAACTACTTCCATCCAGAGTCTATAGCTACAGTCACAGTGGTTTTTCAATATGATATTAACTCACTTAGGTGAGTTTCAAATATGTTTTGTATAATATCTACGACAAAGATGTTTGAATACTTCTTGAAGAGTTCATATTAAGTTTAGTGTTTGGTCTGACCCAGCCTAAAATTTATGAACATGCCTATAAATAGGGAATCATTACAATTACAATACTTCACGAATAATCACGATATGTTACTTTTTCCACTGCAATCACTTGTTTGTAGAGACTTCATTCCAGTTTATCCCAGACAATGTGATCAACAAATATGGAATTTTGGAAGCATGTGTGAATTGCACCACATTCCATTTCCTAGGAAGGGATAAATGTCATTGTTATATTTGCCCATATTGACAATTTTTATGGAAACACATGGTTTTGTCTAAGCTATCAAAGTATTCTTTTTAAAAGAAAACTATGTACAAAACCCTGCATTTACTAACAATAACTCATATATTTTGAAGTTACACTTCTTACAAACTCAATTTTCTGGCACGTGGCCACAAAGCTGGATGTTATTGAAAAAGGCCTGAATATTAAAAAGGAATAATAACAGCTGACATTTTTATTGTCCTTTACAGCGAGCAAGGTGCTTTACTTGCATGATCTATTAAGCATCACGGTAAAATTGTGAAGTAAATTATATGAAAATTATCAGTCTTGGGGCGGCCAGGTAGCACAGCGAGTAAGAGCACCGGCTCCAGCGTTGAGAAGACCTGGAGATCAAATCCTGGGCTCAGACACTTAGCAACCACCCAGAAACACCTGGCCGTGTAACCTTGAGCAAGTTACTTAACCCCAATTGCTTAGGGGCGGTCAGGTGGCTCAGCAAGTAAGAGCACCGGCTCCAGTGTCGGGATGACCTGGATCAAATCCGGGTTCAGATACTCAGCACCACACCCAGAAAGAATAACTGGCCGTGTAACCTTGAGCAAGTTACTTAACCCCGATTGCTTTAAAAAAAAAAATTATCAGTCTTATTTTAGAAATAAAGAGACTAAGGCTCAGCAATATAATGGTTTTAGCCAAGGTTACAATACTAATTGGTGGCAGAGTAAAGAATCGGATCTTTTGACTGCAAATCTAAGACTCTAAAAATCACAAAGCCCATTCATTTTACTCTGTAAGAAAGAAGCTGATGCTCCTCTCACCCTGACCCCAACTTATTGATTCTGTATGAAATTGAACCTATTGTTGAATAAGCTGCTTTATGCAGCTTCCTTTATCAACAAACAGCAATGAGAAATGACAACTAGCATTAGGGGAAAGAGATTGATGATAAAGTAGAAAAACATAATGGATTAAGTCTATCTATTGAAGGGACAAGTAAATCTGGACTTAGAGCATCACTGACAGAGCAAAGTAATTGGTGTTTAAGATGATAATTAAGACGTCAAGAAAAGGTTCAACTATGTTTTGCATATCCTATCCAAAAAGTCAAGGAATGTAGAATCTATTTGTAAAAGTTTTCCATACAATCTGGTCAAAATAAAGTAGAACAAGCTTTGGTGTTTAAGGAATAACCATCAGTTTTCTAGAAAATGCACTCATCTAGAGAATCCCACTTCCCCAAAATGACATATTGGTAATGCAGTAAACCTTGCCATAGGTTTACTATTCATTCTAACTTCCACAGCTGATAAATACATTTCAACAAACATTTAATGCGTATTATGTGCCAGGCACTGAGCTGCTCAGTGGTACAGGATACACACATTACATATATTATAGTTCCTACCCTCAGGTAACTTAAAAGTTTAGGGTGAAAGAATAGTTTATTTACACAAATAAATGTAATACCAAAAAGAATATGAAAATACATAATTTGACACAATCAGTTTGTTGGTTTTTCTTTATGCTTGAAAAGGATCCACATGACATGATTATGTTCGGTCAAGGTACAGTGTGTCTGGCTGTGACTGATCAAACTGATAAGAGCTTAGAAAGCTTTACCACAAGTTGGGTACAAATAGTTCATATGAACATTTCAAGTGGAGAACTCTCCATAAAGCATAGCAAAATAATTTGTAAATTCAAGGGCAGAGAGGAATCCATAATTTCTGATTAGGGACTAATCAACAAGGACAATATGAAGAAGGTAGCCCTTGAGATGGGTCTTCAGAGAAGAGTAAGACATCCAACTAGTAGCGATATGAAGTAAAAAGCTTCACAGGCCAAGAGAATTGTATGAGCAAAGGCATGAACGATGAGAGAACATACTTAATTTTCTGTTAATAGGGAGTAGTGTAGGGGTGGCTAGATGGTGCAGTGAATAGAGCACTGGCCCTGGAGTCAGGAGGACCTTAGTTCAAATCCGGCCTCAGACACTTAACACTTCTTAGCCATATGACCTTGGGCAAGTCACTTAGCCCTTATTGCCCTGCCTTCTCTCCCTCCCAAAAGCAAAAAAAAAAAAAAATTAAATTTAAAAATAGTGAGCAGTCTACTTTGGACTATTTGTGAGGGAGATTGAAGTGACAAAGCTAAAAAGAAAAGTTGAAGGTACTTTGATGAAGACTTTGGTTTCTGTTTTGGAGCTTGAAAGGATAAAAGGGATAATCCACATGTTTATTTCTGGACCTGAGTTTCCTCAAGTCCAGAATGGTTAAACAACTTTCCCAGTGTCATAGAGATTGTAAGTGTAAGACCTGACTTTTGAAAACAGATTCTTTGATTCCAAACCCAGGGCTTTTTTTCATTAGGCCATATTGCCCTCAGACCCTGAGGAGTTTCAACTTCATTCAATAATCAACAGGGATTCGTTGACAATGGTTTGAGCAGGGAAATGCCATGATCACATCTGTGCATCAGAATGATTACTCTTTCATAGATGTCTAGGATGAATGGGGAGGGAGGTGCAAGAGGCCAGGAATATTACATGATACTAAATATCCTTATAAAATTTAGAACAAAACCCCCACAAAAATATTTTATTTATATGATGCCAAACATCTGTGTATTTATAAAGATCCAGATTTTTTTTCATAAATCCAGATGTTTAGAATCATGTAGACACCACCAAAAGCTTGGGTTTTAATTGGAATTGCTTTTGGAAATAGTCAATTATGTTGGAATTTATTTTTCTGAGTAAAATCTTAGAAGGGCCAGTAGAAGGATAAGAAGACATAAATGCTTAATTTTAAGAAACTAGTACACTTGTCACTTGAAGATCCTAGTATTAATACCTGGGTTTGGGCAAGCACATTAGCTGTTTTGTGCTTTGTCTTGACATTTTTTCAGCAATTGGTCACCATATAAGTTAGGAAACACAAAAGTTGCTTTCCTTTAAGGTTTAAAAATAACTTCTCTGATGGCCTGAGGCTAAGATGAATTTAAATTATAACAGACACTTGGTCTCTTTGTATGTACAACATATGTCTTGGGTAAAAGGCAAAAGGAGTAACATAAGGGAAAAGCATCACTCCGTCTGCCATGTCTTGCTAACCATTAAACAAATGGAGGAGAGAAGTTTGGAAGGCTTCAAATGACCCAAATATGATGCAGCCCACTTGCTGTATTTCTCTACATTGGCCACTTTTTCTTTTTTATAATATTTATGGAGGAGAAAAAGCAGATGGTAGTAATAATAGGCAGGCATCATGGGGTGGATGGTGAAGAGTTGTGAGTGTTCTTTTTAATTTGCCAAGAATTAGATACAAATGCCACCTACTCTTCTTTTCCTTCAAGGTGGTGGAAGAAGACAAAAAATGACCTTTTAGAGGGTCACAGATTTAGAGGTAACAAGGATTATAGTGATCATATAGTCTAACATTTATGAAGAGGTATACCTAATAATGGTACCCAACTCTATAGGTCGATAACTTGCAATATCTTTATTATGAACATTGAATTTAGGGATGAAAACTAGCTAATAGAAAAGGAGCCTTTGTATACCTTATTAATAATTACAAATCTCTGTCCCCCCCCCAAATATTAAATTTAACAAGAGCCTAACATTTCCTAAAAACCCCAGCTGTGTAAGACTCTGAGGAAAAAAAGAAATCATGAAATAGGCCATGCCTTCAAATAGTTTGCAGTCTACTAAAAGGATAAAACATGTATTAAGTTCAGTCATTTTTCAGTCGTTTTTGATTCTTTGTGACCCCTTTTGAGGTTTCTTTGCAAAGACACTGCAATAGTGTGCCATTTTCTTCTACAGTACATTTTATAGATAAGGATATTGAAGCAAACACATATACTTGAAATATAAATTCAAAGCATGAAAAGCAAATAATGAAATCATCTGATGTGGACATGTATTCAAATGAAAGCCCATATTGCCATCATTCTGAAGCCAATCACCAAATTTTATTAATTATAATTTTGAATAGTATAAATTTGAATAATACTACTATTTCAGTGGATTCATTATTCATGCTAGTTAAGATCTTTTAAATTAATATACTTCTAATTTAATATACATAGTTCACACTTGTCTCTAAGATCCTTTAAGCTTGACAAAAATGTTTTACTGACCAATACTCTATAAAGTACAGGATAGTTAGGTAGTGCAATAGATATAGCACTGGGCCTGGGGTCAGAAAAATCTAAGTTGAAATCTGGACTCAGATACTTACTAGCTGTGTGATGCTGGACAAGTAAGTTTGCCCTGTTTGCCTCAGTTTCCTCATCTGCAAAATGAACTGCAGAAGGATAACTCCAGTATCTTTGCCAAGAAAACCCCAAATAGAATCACAAAGAGTTAGATATGACTGAAATCACTGAACACCTCTGTGAAGTAGAGGATAGAAGGAAGGTGAGAGGTAAATCAACAGCATAGATATTATCATCCTGACTTTATAATAGAGGAAATAAAGTGCCAGGAAGCTAACTGACTGGCACATGGTCACAAAGAGAGACCCAGGATTCAAAACCAAATTACTTGACCCTCTAGAAGGTCCAGGGCTTTTTTTTCCCCATTCTATCACGTTGTCTTGAAGTACTCAATATACCCGTACATGGGGATGACCTTTTTTCTTTGACCTCTAGGAGAAATGGAAATTCAGAACAAGTAGAGTAAGACAAATTGATTGTAGTAGAAGGCATGGCAGCACCCCTATTTGAATTTCCTCCATGGTTCAGTTTACTTTTCTGATTAGTTCTTTTTAATCTTTAGTCCCATGATCCTGTGACCTAGAGAAGCTAGGGCATCTGAACTTTCACAAAGTCTCTCAGAACAAAATGAACCTTCCTATAGAGTATAAAGAAAGAACTTCCATTTTCCTACTTCATATAGAGTAGATTCATATATTTCTTACCTCAAAATTATTATGCTAAACTATCTAACTCGTGGTCCACTCAACGTTATAGTCAGTGACATATGGTAGCACCAAGGAGTTGAGTCATAGAAATATAAAAACTGTGGCCAAAGGAAGTTAAGATTGAATGATTCTTGGAGATACATACAAGAGAAGGACATGGTCTCCGAGTTTACTGATAAACACAGGAGACTACATTGCCTTTTGACCTGGTTTTCTAAATAACAGTATGAGCCATAGTCCCCAGATTTCAAATTATTACATGAAACAAATATAATGTGTTTGTTATAGGGAGAGACCTAGGAGTATTGCTTACCTGAAAAACCACTTTATGTTGTCAACTGGACAGAGAAAGCTCCATGAATTTTAGTAAATGTTTTCATTGTATTCAAGTACCATAAATATTTATCCTGGGATAAAAGTTAATAAAAATGATTACTTGGCATGTTTGTTATCCTTCACAATGTGTGTTAAAATATGTATAAGTAAATATATATCTTTATATTTTATATGTTTATGTTAAGAATATACACACACAAAACACATCCATATTCATGCAGAGAAATGCACAGTCACACCTATTCATCTTTAGGCTTTATGACAAGCAAACAAGAAGATGACTTATCTGTGCCTTATATTTTGGTTCCATAATATTTATTAGTTGGGTCTTGACACTCTGCTCTTCAAACCACAAAAGTGGCAGACTAACATGAGAAAAACAACTACTTCTTTCCATATTCCACAGTTTTAACTGTTAGTCTCTTCTATGAATACTGGCTACCCTTTTTCCCAACTTAAGTTACTCATATTCATTTTGCCACAGCTTGAAATATAGCTCATCTAAAGGCTCAGAGTTCTAAAGACTTGTTTACAAATTATGTTGTACAATAGTTTAAAAATATACTTTTCATTAATATGGAGGTATTAATTTTAAAGACATTTAATTAATTAAAACGAACATTTGCTACTGGTGTGTGTTTGCATAATGTGTATTCTTACTAAATTAAATGGAAATTCATAAAGTTACTTATATTAAAATTGTTACTTTGAGTATTTATTTATACCACTAGGATATATAGGAATATATATGTGTTTTACATGTCTGTATTTATATATGTATACACACACATATATACACATTTTTTTCCTGCTTGGGAATAAGATCCTGGAACACAGCAGTAAAAGAATGAATTTTTAATAACCTGGTGTTAAAATATTTTCCCAGACAAGCTATAAAACTTCATAATGGCACACAAATGCTGGCGTCACTGACTTGCATAATTTTGTGGTTTAGGACTACCTCAGAAAGGTCAACATTTAATGTTGAGTAATGTTATTCAGTGAAAAAAAGGAAAAGAACAGTTGGATCAGGTTTATGATAACTCTGTGTGTGTGTGTATAAGTCAAACCACTTAGACAAAGAACTTTATGAAAAACAAAAACCCTGAGCACTAGATTCAGACCTTCATTTGTTCATATTATATATTTTTTGATATTACAAAATATGATTAACCTCAGTAGTGATAGGGTAATGCCTTCTTGCCAGTCATATTGAATAGACTTTTATTTACATGCCTTTTTTTTTTAATGAACTCCAGAATTGGTCTGCCTTTTCTTCTATTTTTCCTTTGTGCTGTCCCAGAAAGATATATTTCCCTTCTTCCTCTATCATTCTCTTCCCTCCTGCTCTCTCTCTCCCTCTTCTTTACTCCTCCCTCCCCTTCCTTACCAGGTACAAAGCTGAAAGGTAACATGACAAGCTCTCAAGTGTGTTCCCCACTCCCACTCCACAACAAACTGCAATGATATTTGGATCCATAAAATTTTTATTTTGGCTCTTTTCTTCTTTCCTTTTGGCTGGCCATGTTTTTGGCCTTGGAGGCAACTGTAGACATCACATGAACATACTATTACATGAAACCATTCTTCACAATCTGATTCCTTTCAGTTAGAAATCTATAAAGTCATAAACCAATACTATTAAGGGACCAATTTCATACTCTATAGTTAAAGGAATAACCACATAAACCTTTTAAAGAATCAACTTAAGTGGGAGTCACTTCACCCCTTTATTTGGTGTATTAAAGTGATTCTAAATTTCAAAATGAAACCTAGGATTAGATAAAGAAAATCTAGAGGGGGATGGAGCAAAGATGGTAGAGTAGAAATAGGACTTTCATGTGGCTCCAACTTCCACCTCCTATGTGTAAAAAATGACTCTAAAATTTTAGAGCTACATAACCCACAAAGTGACAGAGAGAAACAAATTTCCCACTGAAGGAAGCCCAGAAAGCTAGCAGGAAGGGTCCATTGCAGTGCACTGGGAGCCAAGCACAGTCCTGAAGTGAGCTTCGGTTTTAGCCCCAGGGTGTCCCTGACCAGCAGAGGCTGGAGCAGACTTCACAAGAGTAAATCACCAGCAACTGGAGTGGTTTCCAGACCTCTCGATCCACAAATGCCAAAGACAAAATAAAGGTCAGTGTGGAACTTTGTTGGAACAGGGGGACATGGTCTGGCTGCTACACCTGGGCCAAAAAGCAGAGGAGATATGGTAGCTGCAGCTGTTGTTGCATGGCTGCTTCAGAGCTCCTGGACTGCAGATTGTAGGGGGACCAAGTGACCATTCAGAAGGTAACTGCTCTTGCTTTGACCTACTTGGATCCTGATCACAGTCTTGGGTGGGTGTGTGGGAGTTGTAGAGAGCGTACCCACCTAATAGCTCTAGCAGCTGCAAAAACTCCAGTGATTTGGTACATAGCTCTCTCCATTCTGGAAGCAGAGTTCTACTGTGGCAAAGAGCTCAAAATCAAGTAATTGGCTGCCAATATGAGCAAGCAACAGAAGCACAAACAGACAATAGAATCCTTTTTTGGGGACAAAAAACATCAAGGTATAGAGCAGGAGGAAGACATCAAAGTCAGAACTCCTGCATCAAAAGTCTCCAAGAAGAATATGAACTGGTAAGAGAAGTGGAGGAAAAATTGGGAAGAGAAATAAGAATGATGAAAGAAAATCATGAAAAGTGAGTCAACAGCCTGCTAAAGGAGATCCAAAAATACACAGAAGAAAATAGCACCTTAAAAATAGACTAACTCAAATGACAAAAGAGGCCCAAAAAGCCAACAAGGAGGAGAATGCCTTAAAAAGCCAAATTTGTCAGATGGAAAAGGAATTTCAAAACCCCTAAAGAGAATAACTCCTTCAAAATTAGATTGGAGCAATTGGAAGCAAATGACTTTATGAGAAATCAAGATACTATAAAATAGATCCAAACAAATGGAAAAATAGAAGTGTGAAATATCTCATTGGAAAAATCACTGACCCGGAAAATAGATCCAAGAGAGAGAATTTAAAAATTACTGGACTACCTGAAAGCCATGATCAAAAAAAGAGCCTAGACACCATCTTTCAAGAAATCATCAAGGAAAATTGTTCTGATATTCTAGAGCCAGAAGACAAAATAGAAATTGGAAGAATTCACCAGTTGCCTCTTGAAAAAGATCCCCAAAAGAAAACTGCTAGGAATATTGAGCCAAATTCCAGAGTTCCCAGGTCAAGGAGAAAATACTGCAAGCAGTCAAGAAGAAACAATTTGAGTATTGTGGAAACACAATCAAGATAACACAAGACCTAGCAGCTTCTACATTAAGGGATAGCAGGGCTTGGAATATAATATTCCCGAGATCAAAGAAGCTAGGACTAAAACCAAGAATCACCTACCCAGCAAAACTGAGTTTAATGCTACAGGGAAAAATATGGTTATTCAATGAAATAAAGGACTTTCAAGCATTCTTGATAAAAAAAAAATAACCTGAGCTGAACAGAAAATTTGACTTTCAAATGCAAGAAGGAAGAGAAGCACGAGAAGGTAAACAGGAAAAAGAAATCATAAGCAACTTATTAAAGTTGAACTGTTTACATTCCTACATGGAAAAACAATCATTGTAACTCATAAGCCTTTTCTCAATATGAGAATAGCTGAAGGGAATATATGTATACATATATGTATATATACATGTATATATGAGTGTGGGCATTTGTATGTTCAGGAATACATAGAGGGCACAGAATCAGTTGAATATGAAGAGATGATATCTAAAAAATAAAATTAAGAGGTGAGAGGAATTTATTGGGAGAAGAAGAAAGGGAGTGATAGATCAGGGTAAATTATCTCATGTAAAAGAGGCAAGAGAAAACTGTTTCAATGGAGGGGAAGAGCAGAAAGGTGAAAGGGAATGGGACAACCTGATTCTCATTGAATTTGGTATAAGGAGAGAATAACATACATGCTCAATTATGTATCTTACCCTACAGGAAAATAGGGGGGTAGAGGATGAGAGGGGAGAGGACAGAAGGGAGGGCAGATTGGGGGAGAGGGTAGTTAGAAGCAAACATTTTTGAAAACGTATAGGGTCAAAGGAGAAAATAGAATAAGCGGGGGGGTAGGATAGGATGGAGGGAAATATAGTCTTTCACAATATAACTACTATGGAAGTGATCTGGGTAACTTCACATGTACAATCTATATTGAATTGCTTTTCTTCCCAGTGGGGGTGGGTGAGGAAGGAAGAAGGGAAAAAAATCTAGAACTCAAACATTTAAGTACTGGGGTATAGAAACCCATCTTTCCCTACTAGAAAGTTAGTGGGGGGGTGAAGGGGAAGGATACAAGAGAACAGATTGGGGGAAGGGGTATTCAGGAGGCTTGTTATTTGGGGTGGGGGTAGGGGAAAGACAGGGAGAGAAAAAATGTAACTCAAAATCTTATGGAAATGAATGTTGCAAACTAAAAATAAATAATTTTTTTAAAAAGAAAGAAAATCTGCAGTCTTTCTCCTAAATGAAAACCCTATTGCCATACAATATTAAATCCAATTTCTAGCTCAGGAAGCTTCAAAAGAAAGCCAACTTGTTCTCCCAAATGTGCCAAGCAAAACTCCAAGTTGTCTTAAATTCTTCCATTGGTCCAATACACTAAAATTGCTGGAATCTTTTTGATCTTCTGGTTTTATTATTGCAATCCATGATTTGAGGATATATCCTTGGAAACCAAACAACAGGTTTTAAAAAGTGTATGGGTGGTGGCACCTAGTCATTTGTATTGACAATAAGCAGTATTTGCTAGTTATGTGTTCATGTTTTCATTTTCTTTGTAGATTTGAAAAGTGGATTTCCATCTACTGGCCTTATTCTAAGAGTCCAATAGTTTATATATCTCAGAAGACTTTGGTATTGTTATCTTTCCAGATTGCTATAGGTTCTGTTGAAATCAAGCTTGCTGTCATTAGATCTATTTATCAGGCAAGTAGAAGTTGGGCAATTTCCATCCATTTTAACTTCATATTTGCTTTGATTTTATAAAATCCAATTGTCAGTATCTGAAGGACTAATAGAAGATGTGTTTCTATTACACTTTAAAAATCATTGGACACAAAGTCCCAATCCATTTATTACTTATTTATTTTTACTTTTTTCCAATTAATAATAACAGCATTTGGTCAAATTTATTAGCTTTTCCTAGCCACAGTTTCATTATCTGTGAAATGAGGGAAATAATACTATATCACCAACAGTGTAGGTATGAACAAAATCCTTGATAAACTGGAAAGTACTTTCTAAATGAAAACTATTGCTACTAAGACACAGTGAAGAGTTTACATCTGTGGAATGCAAAGCTGGAAAGTAACATATCAAGCTTTCAAATGTGTTCTCCACTCCCACTCCCACACTCTCCCAACAACTAGCAACAACATTTGGGTTCATAAGTTTTGTTCTGGCCCTTCAAGTCTGTTCACTAGAACTATGCAACTACTTTTTAGGTATCACCTATGTCAAAAACTGCACGGCTTTTGTTTTTTTTGAAAAATCATCTTTTGAACAGATATATTGGTGTCTCCTAGACCAGTCTTCAGATAAAGTTTTTGGGGATTGGAGGAAGGTCGTGAATAGGGGAATGGATATCCTCCGAGACTCAAATGAACTTCTTCCTCACCTCTTCCCACATTGAAACATTGTCTTTCTTGCTCAAGCACCATAGTCTTCACTGTCTTTCTTGAACCCCTGAAACACCAATGCCCTCCCTTCCAAATTACTTTATATTTAATTGCTTTATGTTTATTTACATTAATTCTATTTGTATTTATTCTGTGTAGAATGAATATGTGTACATGTGTTACATTAAACAGAAACAAGAATAATAATAGCATTTACATATAGCTTTAAGACTTGCAAAGCACTGTATATTCATTCAATTCATTGAATTGATATTTAATAATACAATAGGTGATATTCATACATATACATAGACCTATAGTACATACATGTGTATGTATGCACACATATATGTATGTATATATAGATCTTACCTGATTCTTTTAACAATGTGGGGCAGGTGCTATTATTACCCCTATCTTACATATGAGAAATTTAAGCTTAGAGAGGTCAAATAACAACTCCCAGTTTAACACACCCAAATAAGTAATGAGTCAATATTTGAACTTGGGGCTTCCTAGCTCAGGTCCAGCATTGTATCTACTGAATTTTAATTGTAGAGTAGGGATTGTCTCATTTGATATGTCTTTATGCCTGATATTTAGCACAGGGTCTGGCACAGAGCAGACCTTTAATAAATACTTGTTAATACAACTGATTAAGACATTAGGCATGAGGTCCGCCACAGCACCACAGCTTCATTTTGTATTCATAAATTGAGCATGTGGGTATTGATGGCAAGTTGTTTATGCTTCATTAATCTGTTGATGTGGTTAATGATAGAAGGAGGAGGATATAACAAGGAAATGCTCTTGGAAAATGTGAGTGCAGCCAAAGATAATTTTGTTGGATGACTGGAACTTGTATGGAATAATAGTTTTCAAAAGCAACTAGTTAATTGTTACATGTACCTCAGTCAATTTTCTAAGACAGTGCTTAGTCATGTTAAATCTCTAAGAATCAAAAAGTTGATATTTAATTGAATAAATCATTTTCACTGACATATTATAAATGAAACATTTTTATATTGTTGCTCTGTTCATAAATTTTTTTGTCAATACTTTAGCATTACGTACTCAGATATTAAGCATGTAATTCAATATGTTCATCAGCTGTGAGAGTGGCCTGGGATTGGAGAAGCTGTAGTGATATGGTGCTCCTGGAAAAAAATAATATGAATAATAACTCATCACATACAAACACACGTCTTTGTATGTACATAGCTTTAAAATTTACAGCATATTTTATATTAATTATCTCATTTGATCTTCACAACAACTCTGTGAGGTAGATTATAAGACTATCCCCAGCTTTAACTGTTGGGTCATTTTGTTGAATGGCCAAAAGATTTGGTCTATCAGAAAGCATTTATTAGCATATTATTAATATTTATTATTTTCATACGAATCAGGTTCTGTATTAAGTACTAGAAATTTGAAGGAAAAAACTCAAACAACCTTTAATCTCAATAAGTTTACCTGGTATTAGAAAGACAATATGAGAGGTAAATTCAGAGTAGTTGGAAGGTAACCTCAGAGGTGGAAGTAGCACTTGGAAAAGGGAAGAGAGGAGGGACTAGGAAAGGACACTGAAAAGAGGTCGTTTTTGAGCTTAGTTTTAAAAGACAAGGGATTCTAAGAGTTAAAGGAGAAGAAGATCATTCCAGGCATGGGTAGTGGTGTGTGTGTTTGTACATTAACACAACCAATAAAGAAATTTATTTTTCATGACTATTTATTATAAGGAATTTGTTTTTTTTCTTTTTCTCCCAATGGATTGAGGTGTGAAAAGGGGAGAAAACAGATTTTTTTAATGAAAAAATTAACATTGATCCATAGAAACATACATATACACATACATACATACAGTAGAGATAAGAAATGGAACGTAATGTGTTATCAACAAGTAAGCTAATACAACTGAATTGTCAGTGTATTGAGGGGAGTAGAATATAAGAAGATTTGGACAGTAGGACAGGTCCTGATTGTAAAGAGTTTTTAAAACAAAGTGTTTTATCTTATTCTGGAGGTAATAGAAAGCTACTGGAGTTAATTGAAAAGAGAGGGGGCTGTGGCAACATGGTCAAATCAATGCTTTCAGAAAATCACCTTGGAAATTGAGTGGTGAATAGATTGCAGTGAAGTAAGACTTGAGGAAGTAAGACCAGTTGTTTCAATAGCCCAGGTGAAAAGTGGTGAGAACCTGAACTACAGTGCTATTTGTATGAGTAGAGAGAAGGGATATATGTGTAGAGAAAGAAATTATTAGAATGGAAAAGAAATGAAAACATAAACTAAGGTGCTTAATGCATCTTTGTTGACCAAATGGCTGATCTAACCCTATGAATGTCACTGGAAATGGCTATCTCTGTAATTATACACTTTGGAGGCTGATGCATAGCAATGGCATAAGTTATAATCCTAAATAAAAATGGCATTCCCCCCCAAAACATGTCCCCAAATAAGACTTCTAAACTGATTTTCCACTTTTAGTATCCATTAAAATATACTAAATCAGTCTTTTTATAACTCTCACTATTCTCTGAAACATTTCCACATCAGTAGGATGATGTATTTCAGGTTGAGGCTTCCTACATTCCTTCAGTTTAGTAAGCATATGTTAGAAGGTAGGTATCTATTATGAGCAAGGCATTATGTATACTGTGGAAGTATTTGAACCCAAGTCTTTTAAGAACTTTTCATTGTACCAAACATTAAAATTAGAAGGAGAAATTAATAGGTCTAAGTAAGAAGAGATGGGCATTTGAGTTAAAATATTTATCAGTAAAATTGGAAAGGATGGATGGTACAAATTCAAGAGAATTTGCACATGCATGCACACACACAAAACATGTACAATTTATTTTAAAAATTATAAAAATATTTCTTAAAATTTAAAGATTTTTCTAGAAGATATCAAGGCAACTGTTCAAAAGATGAAAGAAAGAAAGAATATGGCTAATTGGTTTTTGGCTTTGGCAGGCAAAGGATCAAGGGAGGACTTTTATAAGAGGTAGTGCTGGAGCTGAGCTTTTTTTTTTGGAGGGTAATTGGGGTTAAGTGACTTGCCCAAAGTCACACGGCTAGGTTTTGTGTTAAGTGTCTGAGGCCAGATTTGAACTCAGGTCCTCTTGACTCCAAGGCCTGTGCTCTATTCACTGCACCACCTAGCCACCCTGAGGAGCTGAGCTTTTAAAGAAACTGCATTCTAAGAGCTTGAAATGAGGAAGGAGAACCTTGCAGGCTTGGAGAATGAGGCAAAGGCAGGGAGATGAGAAATTAAGTATTGCAAATAAGGAACAAGAAGGTCAATTTAACCTGAGAAAATAAAGCATAATAAACTTGAAAATATAAATTGGGGCTAGATTACAAAACATTTTAAATGTCAAACTTACATGCTTACATTTGATCTTGGAAGGAACTGGGAGCTGCTAGAAATTATTGATAAAGGGAGTTATAGGATCAGAGATGAGAACTGTGCCTTAAGTAGATCATTTCAGCAGATGTGCTGATGATGGAATGAAAAGAAGGCAGATATGTGAAGGGAAGTCCCATTGGAAGGCTGTTGAAAGAGTCCAACCAAGAAATTATGAAGTTATTAAATATATGTGATAATGAAAGTAGAAGGCAGACAGATGTGACAGATGTGGAAGCAAAATCACAAAAAATGGCAACTGATTAGATCTGTGTGTTGAGGGAGAGTGGGGAGTTGAGGTTGATTCTGAAGTTGAAAATTTAAGTGCATAGAATAATGCTGGCATTTTAGACAGAAATAGGAAAGTTAGGTAGAATATGCAGTTTGGAGAAAAGATAATGGGTTGTATTTTGAGTTGAGGTGTTTTTCAAGCATGTAGTTTGAAATGTCCATTAGGTAGCTGGTCATATGATACTGTACCTCAAGAGAATATGGATGAATGTACAGAGCTAGAGAGTCATCTGTATAATAATGATAATGAAATGCACTTAAGCCAGTAAGGTCACTAAAGTCGGTATGGAAAGGCAACAGATGCATGTGTCAATAAAAGTAGGGAATTAAGAGGTAAATAGTTTCTGAGGTTAAAACTCAACTCCGTGGAATTGAATGAATATGAAGTGGCAATAGGGTATCCCAGTAGAGCTATCCAGCAGGTAATTGGAAATGTCCATTTCAGTTGGAAATATAGACTAGAACTTTTTGGGAAATCCAGATTTAAGGAGGATTCTCTGGCAAAGGAAAGAAAAACTGAGTGGTCAGAGAGTCAGAGTGCAGTATCATTGTCTGCAAGGGACCAGACGGGATAAAAAAAGCAAAGGGTGGTCATCAGTGTCAGTTGTTTACAAGAGAACTCAATGAAGATGGGTACAGAAACACTTCCATTGTTCTTAGCAAGAAGATCATCTGTTACCTTGGTGGGGAGGTGGGGAGTCTTTTTCAGTGGTGGTGGGGATGGAAGCCAGATTACACAAGTTTTCATGGGCTTTGGGAAAGTAGATATTACTATTCCTAGAAGTATGATACTGTAAGAAAAACTTGGGATAAAAAGCAACAAGTCATCAGGTTTGGATTCATGAGACAAATGTTTAAATCTTTCATTCCAGATGTCTTTCCCCCCTTTTTATGCTAGCTATCTTCCCAGGACAGGGCACATGCACAGATAAAACAGGGAGGGAACCTGACTCACTGATAAGCTATCAGGAAGCTTTTGGTCTGGAAAATCCCTCAGAGGGAGGCACCAAGCCAAGGTGGAAACATGGAAGGTAAAAGCAACATGCTGTTTGGGGAGTGAAGGTGCTGCCACTCACACCTGTGTTCATTATCTTATTCGCTGCCAAAACATTAGTACACTGCTGATGTATGTTGAATGATAGCCAGAGAATTGCAGAATAACCTTAGACTTCCTAGGTGTCTGGTAGAAAATTAGGTGTGCTGTGAGAAACATGCTTCTTTCAAGTCTTGGAGCTTGTCTTAGGCAGTAGGTTAAAGCCAGCTCACTGTATACCTTTCCAGATAGGAGATAAGTTATCTCCATCAGCTGAGAAAAATATTCAAATAAAACACACTGATTACTGAAATTGGAATTCTTGAGAAATTAGAAGATTTTTTAAGATGCAGCATGGTACTGGATAGAGCACTAAACTTGGAGTCAGGAATAACCTTTGCCTCAGATTCTTACCTACTGTGTCCCTGGACAAGTCACTTAACTGATCTTGATCTCCTAATCCTTGTCTGTAAAAAGAAGGAGTAGGACCCAGTGTTCTCTACAATCCCTTCTATCTCTAAATTTGTGTTGCTGCATGATGCTATGATGAATTCTCATGTAAAAAGCAATATCAGTGTTTTAGATTCCTGATTTATTTGAGAGATTTTGAGATTCTCTTTCACTTGTCTTCACTGAAATCTCCATTAAAATTAGTAAACATCATTTTCCATTATTCACACAGTTCTGTCACTTATTAACTCTGTGACTTCAAATTACTGGACCTTTCAGTGTAAAATGGATTGGAGGGGTCAGGGGGAAAAGTATGATGTAGTGGATGGGGCACTGGACTACAGTCAGGGATAACTACATTCAAGTCCCATCTCAGCTACTGATTGTGGGATCCTAAGCAAGTAATTTAACCTCACTCTGTCTCAGTTTCCCAATATGTAAAACAAAAGGCTTAGTCTCTAAGGTTACTTTCAGCTCTGTGAGCCAGAGGAGCTCTAAGGTCCTTTACTATTGGAAATCTTTGTCACTGGAATCACATGGGAAAATCCCCAAATCATTTTTTTTTAAAACATAGGCCTATGAACTGCCACCAAAAGTAGATGGCTTTTGATATAACCAATCCAAATTTAATGAACTCATTTGCAGTTTACTGAACTATTATCCCTTTAGAGTAGCCATTTCTTTGTTTTTATCATTTATGGAAAGACTAATTGGAAAGAAGTAATTGGGAAAAACCACCAAAATTAAAAAAAACATATAAAAATATTAAACAATAATTCTAACTTCTATAGATATACAAATTGGAGATGTATCTTCAAATCTTTAATAAAAGAAAAATAACAGAAAATGGATAGCATTTTTTGTAATCATCAAGTGATGATAGTAGTGTTCCTTTGTGATAAACATATGTGCATATTCTATTTGCTATCACTGATCCTATTTTGAACATTATCTCATGTAAAAAGATATAATAAGGGAAATGCCCTGCAGAGTTAGACCATCCATCAAAAGTAGCATGTTTCTGGACTTTGCTAAAGTCTGTCCCACATACACATTTTTTTTATTTGTACTTTATAATTCACATGAGGGAAAGAAATATCCTACAGAATAATTTTAAAACTTGGAAGCATTTAGATCCTGTCTTTACTACTAAAATTGTATATATTCTTTAGACGAGCTTTCCCTCTCTTATATCATTCTATCTCTTTTCAAACATGAATCTTCCTGTTTTCTTCTTACTGAAAGAATTTTCCCCTGTTAAAAGAATGTTGATCAAAAATACAAACCTCCTACATTATACCATTGCATAAAATATTTATATTCATGTGTGCATTTATGTAGATGTATCTGTTTATGACCATTTGTGTTATAATCTGTGTTCAGATCTGCTGCATATCTAACTTTTTCTCCTATCACACTTCAACTCCTGGGATTCAAAGCCCACTAAAATATGATTCCAGCCTAGTTTTCTATGCTTATCTCCTTCTACTTCCCCACGTATGATGAATGATGCAGTTAAACTAGACTGCTCTATCTCACAGTGATGGAATCTGAAAGAGGAGAGAGTATTCCACAACAGGACATAGTCAATAGTGTCAAAAGCTGAAGTCTAGAGAGATGGAGATTAAAAGACCATTGGATGGAGACAGTAGTTAAAAGATCATTGCTAATGATTTTGAGAGGTGTGATAGGAGGGATCATAATGGAATGCCTGAATTTTTCCAGTAAAGAAGGAAGCAGGATGGTTGTTGTTCAGTTATTCAGTCATGTAAAACTCTTTTCAACCCAATTAACCATAGAATACTAATACTGTCCATGGGGTTTTCTTGGCAAAGATATTGGATTGGTTTACCATTTCCTTTTCCAGTGGATTAAGGCAAATAGAGGTTAACTGACCTGCCCAGGGTCAGACAGCTAATGAGTGGCTGAGGCCATATTTGAATTCCAGTCTTCCTGACTCCAGGCCTAAAAAAGCGAGTATACTTTCTGACAAAAAGATGGAGACCTTAGTGGTGGTGTTGGTGGTGGTCGTGGTGGTATGAGTTTTGCCCCATAAAAACTGTTTTTAATAACATTTCTCAAAGAAATTTTCATCATAATTTAAGCTCTGAATTTTTATAGTTTTTCACAAAAGAATAAGAAAAGTATTTCATAGTGGCAATGTATGCAAGTTATATTTAATATGTTTCCACATATTTGCAGAGTGGAACTACCATAAAGAAAAATTCCCAAAACACTCTTCTACATTTCTTCACTTACTATATTATGTCACTGTAATTTACGTGGATGCTTTGTCTACTTATCAAAACAAAAAGTCTAAAGTAAATAACTCAATCCCTTAATTTTGGGGGGAGTGGAGAGTGTCTATGCTACCAAAATGGATTTAATTCCCTTTTCTTGGCCTCATTGTACTGACTTAAACAATGATAGTGGACATCATATAGGCATAATTTAAAAACCTCTTTTGTAGATGTTTTATTTGGATTTGGTTTGGACCTGGGATTTCATTAGTGTGGATGATTCCCAGTGTGGAAAACTCCATACACCAATGCAGATTAACAACTCTGTAACTTTAGAGAGGTTCAGGAGATACTTGATATATTTAATGACATGACCTTGGTCACACAGTGAGTACATGTCAGAAGCAGGGTATGACTGTAGATCTTCCTGATTCATCTGTTGGTCCTCTGACAATACTGTCTCTTTATAGAGTAAGGATAGTCAGTCAGTCATCAAGAATTTATTAAGTGTTTACTATGTGGCAAGCACTGCATTAGGCACTGATAATAGAAAGGCAAAAACTATTCATGCCCCCAAAGGAGTTCACATTCTAATGTGAAACTATCATAAAGAAAAATTCCCAGAGCACTCTTCTACATTTCTTCACTTATTGTACTATGTCACTGTAACTTATGTGGATGCTTTGTCTACATATCAAAACCAAAAGTCCAAAGTAAATAACTCAATCCCTTAATTTTAGCATCATACAAGGGATTAAACCTATAATTTTATTGATAAAAAGAACTCCCAAGGAAGGAAATTCTCCTTACCAATTCAAGTTGGCATCTTATATATCTTGGAATCTTAAAGATTTTCCTAGAGCCCTGAGAAGTCTCAAGTGTCTTGCCCAGGGACAAATACCCAGTATGTTTTAGAGGCAGAATTTTAACCCAAAACTTTCTCTACTCTGCTGGTTCTCCCTCTATGATGCAAAACTGAACCTAAAGTTTGCAGTAGGAGTGTTAACATGTGATATGGAGAACTCTATTGTTGATGTCTTAACTGACCTGTAATAGCAATGAAGCTTGTCCACAGAATATCTTCATAACTATTTTAAAATAATACTTCAACCTATCTCTCTAGACATATTAATTTTTACAGGAATAGAAAAATACACTTTAAAATATTACACCACCAGTATTCCTTACAATGTTACACTTGTCAGTCCTTTTAGAAGAGTGAATTCAGTAGGAAATCCTTCACATTTTTCTATTCGTTGACTAAATGATACTTTCTTAGAATCTAGATTTTTGGTTTGTTAAATTGTGAACACCAATGTGTAAATAATGATCACTTTCATATTTGTTTGTCAGCCAAATATGGCATTTGCTTTGTTTCAACCATGTGTTCTCTCCTTTATCCTGTATAACAAGCTTGTTTTTGTATTGTATCTGGCAGATAACTAAGAAAATCTGAATTCCAGAGCAGATTCAGAACTTACATTACACCCATGACCAATGTCAAGTCTGAATTCTACCTAATAGATATATTGAGTAACCTCATGCTAATCTCCTCTATACGCCAGAGAGGACTACACGCATGAACTAGGTCAGATTAGTATCCCTCATAGATTGCTCATCCCCCAGAGTTTTCTTTTGCAAGCAGCCACCCAATGGATTAACCCTACCTTCCCAAATCAGGGTAGCCTGGTGCAATAAGATATGAAATCTGTACACACACCCTGTAATTTAAAAATCCTTGACTCATGGTGCCAGGAATGTTACTGGGCTTAACCACTACACTGGTAAACACTTGTTCCCCAGATAATTTTATGTATTTACATATTTTAATGTTGTGTTGATTTACCAACTCTTCAAAATTCTTAGAAAAAAAGTAATGCATAATTAAAAACTTTAGAACAAGTTATTGTAAACCACATCAAGAACCCCTAACATAACTACTCTCTGGAAGAGAATAAACAGACTTATGCATGGGCTTAAAGTCATATTTATGAAGAGAAAAAAGTATTTGATGTAAATATTTTTTATTGTACAGATGTTGTGCTATAACAAAAAGAAATGCATGGGATATTGCATTTTTTTTTGTTATAAAACCAAAGAAATTAAAAGTAAGAATAAAAACAAAATGATCCTTAGCCTGTGTTGCATAAATCCAAACTGATAATAATCATCCATGATGCGTGACTAAGGCCCACATCTGTCCATATGATTTACAGCAGAATACAATCAGAGAGTAAACTATTTTTTGTGAACTGCAGTTCATTGTAAGAGGATCTCTTGTTTAGAAGGTGGTATGAACATGGACATTTTCCATTTTTTAACTTTTACATTCATGTTTTCTTGTTTGTTTCTTTGAGAGTTTTTTCTTATCTGCTTTCAAAATTCACTCCCTTGCAATTATAAGAATTTCTCAAGATATTTTACTTTAACTTAAAAAGGATATTCCTCAAATGGTCTACTTTAGTTGAAAGCGTCTGTCATGCTCGGTATGCTCATACACTACAGTGATGAGTTCCAAAGGATCGTAGAGAAAGAGCTATTCTTGACAAAAGCGACTTTTAGCAGGAAACACTTAATGGTACAATTGTAGTGAATTTTAATTTTAAGAAAAGGGAATGAACTAAAAGCCACAGAGAATAAATTTCTTGATTGACATCCATGTTCCAACACAGAAGCAACAGTATTAACTTGTTCAATATTGCTCTATTGGAATCTTAATCTTTGGGGAGCATTTGTATGAAAAAAAAACCAAGCATGGATGGCAAGGTCTTAATAATAGGAATGAAACAAGTAAAAACTGTGAAGCTGGAAGCAACTTCTGAAGTCATTTAGTCCTAAACCTTCCACTTAAAGTGAGGAAACAAGACTTGTAGAGGCTAAGGTACTTTCCCAGTCTCATACTCCTGTATGACTAGTAAGTGCCATGGAAGGATTTGAATCAATATCTTCTGACTTTAAATCCTGTACTTTCCTTCGACTTGTCACTTCTCCATTTTTCTATTCCACAATGATATGTTTGTTATAAATTATTATAAATATATTTATCATAAACCTTATTCATACTGAAATCTCCATTTCTTAAAGGTGCTGCCCTGATAACTATAGAGCATTGTGGGGTATTTCCTTACTTAATGAATACTGAGTAGGGGAAAGGGTGGAGGATGGAAAATCTTGGGCCCTTACTTTGAACAGGAAACCCTAGCACCAGTAGAGTCTAGACAGCAAATGTGTTTTAATCTCCTTTATCTTTCGAGCCCTGATGTTCCACATGTCACCATCATGTGTCTGTACACACGAAATTTTGTTATTTAAAAAAAAATTTTTTAATGAAAATCAGAGTACATGGTGGAGATAGTAGTTGTGTGCTAAGGTCACTTGCAGATTTTAGGGATATCATCCCTGAAGAGAACATGACACCTATGTTCCCTAGATATTCCCTTTCTTCTTCCATTTCCCTAAGCTAATAAGATTGGATTTTCCTTGACTCTTTTCTCTCATTCCTTCTTCATAGCCAATTACTTAGTCAAGCCTGTCACTTCCACTTTTTTAATACCTCCACTCACATTTCCATCACCTTGTTTCAGGCCACATCACCTCTCACCTGGGCCATCAGAACACGTTTCTTATCAATCTCCCTACTTCCAGACACCATCTACAATCCATCTTTCACAAACACTTTTTCCTCAAAGAAAGCCCTAGCCCAGGCATTTGAGCACAGCACTCTGAATGAGACCTAAACTATATTAAAATGTAATTGGAAATTATTTAACAACATAAATAGAAATACAACAAAATGTAGATAACATCAACATGTGTTTTTCTAAATCAGTAAATGGCTGTAAGGAATCTTACATATGGTCTAGTGGCCCTGTTTCTATTTGAGTTTGATGCCTTTTTGCTACATGGTTGCCCAAATTTTCCTAAGGCATAGAACTAACTATGTTACTTCTGTACTAAAAAATTTGGATTCCCTATTGACTCTGGGATAAAATTGAGCTCCCTTGCTCTGTCATTCAAGGCCTTTCTTCATCTCTTTCCAGTTTCCCTTTCTTTATTTCATATAATTCTCTTGATTACTAACTTCCAGTCAAACAGGGATACTTCCCTGAATCCAGTGTCTTCTACTTTATAGTTACATAAGCTATGTACTGAATGTGCTTCCTTGTCAACTATCTTTTCAAGTAGTACATGATATAGCATACTATCTTATAATATATAACTTAGCATAACACTATATATTCCTTCCAGATTGAGCTCAGGTACTACATACTCTATGAAGTCTTCCCAGATTCTGTCTCATTTCCATCCTTTCCAGATGTCAGTGTTCTTTCCTCATTCCTTAAAATATTAACTTATTGGGGCAGCTAGGTGGTGCAGTGAGTAGAGCACCAGCCCTGGAGTCAGGAGGACCTGGGTTCAAATCCAGCCTCCCACACTTAACACTTACTAGCTGTGTGACCTTGGGCAAGTCACTTAACCCCAATTGCCCTACCTCCCCCCCTCCAAAAAACAAAAACAAAAATTAACTTATTTGCCTGCATTTTATATACCTTTAATAGACTGTAAACCCATTGAACACATTTTTGTTTTTTTTTTTAAACAGCCATAGCACCTTGCACAAGCCTTTGCACAAAGTAGAAACCTAATAAACATTTATTCAGCTGGATTGCTTTACTGATTTTCACATAAGGTGAAAGCTATTATTCTTGAAACTACTGTTTGCAAAACTCTTTCTATTGAATTACTAGGGTGTAGTTCAGGAGGCAGATAATTTTTAATATTCTTATTTAACAATTTAAAGAACTAAAGCTTAAATTTGAAATATTATATTTTTTGAAATTTATAATTTCATTAGAAATTATTAATAACTAAGGCTACCATAAAATCATAAATGACTATATGGTTAAATATGAACTTAACCCAATAGAAAGAATTCTGACTTTGGAATCAAAGATCTTGTATTCAGATCTCAGTTCTCTCACTTCCTACCTGTATGACCTTAGACAGTTAAATAATCTAAGCTATCTAGGACTTCAAATTCCTTGGCAGTAAAATGAAGGAGCTGGATTAAATGAACTCTGAGGTCCTTTCTAGCTCTACATTTGTAATTCTCTAGTTGACAAAAGGATTAGAGTACTCTGAAGGCTTAGAGTCTAACTCATGGGAGGGAATATGAACATCATGTATCCTATAAGACATCAAAAATTCACATTAATCCATTCTTCCCCTGCCTTCCATTCCTATCCTATTTTAATCAATCAAATCCACTAATACTTATTAAGCTTCTACTCTATCCTAAGCTTTGGATACTCAATGACAAAAGTAAAAGAGACCCTGTCCTAACAAATTTTGATTCTATAAGAAGACATGCACACACATTAGCAAATAGGTACAGAATGGACACAAGGTGATAAATTTTTCTGAATGATAAAAGGCAGTAGCTCTAGTGGGGTAGGGATAAGGAATCTTGAGTGGTTTATTGTAGCATGAATACATTAAGCTGAGTCATTATATACAATTAGTATTTTAAGGGGTGGCGATAAAGGAATGCATTCTAGGCATGGGAAGACAACCAGTTAAAAGGCACCAAGATGGGAGATGGAGTGCTATGTATAAAAAAAAAAAATCAAAAATTTAGGGTAGACCTATAGAGTACATGAAAATAAAAAACAAAGGTCAAGAGATATGACTTGTAAAGTAGTTCCTTAAATCTATGTTTTCTTATATTTCTCTTCCTCTATAGGATAAACTATATGGATTTCTAACGTACTGGTTTTATAAGGTGGAACTATATTGTTTCTTCTATTGGATTTTCCACAAAACTTTTAAAAGAGGAAGCTGGACATTTTTCACATAGATTCAATGTTAGGGTATTCTGAGGTAGCTGCATTTTTTTTGACCTAAGAATCATTCTGCAAAAGAGAATATTTATTCAAGTTAAATAATTTATTGTCAAGTCAGTGACCATAATAGGTGATGAAATGTGTTGAGACAAGGAAATAGTCAAGTACAGATACTATGAAAAAAATATTGTGAAATTCAGACTAGGAAGATGTCAGGAGATACAAAGAATGTACATATGTACATACAGATTGTGTGTGTGTGCATGTGTGTGTAAACAGGAAAAATCTTTTCTTTATTTAAGCTGTTCGAATTCAGATAAAAGGAAAATTACAAATATCATTAAGGAAGTATTAAAACTATGGGAGGAAAACTCTTATCATAAAACTTAAATTTTAAAAACTAAGAATTAATTTATCATTCATCATATTCAAAAATTAGAATAAAAAACTCAAACTAATTCAAAGATATGTTGTCATTGAAATATGCAATACTATTATAAGACCACTTACTTTTTCATTTTGACTTTTTCTGTGTACAAACCTTATATATCTAGGAACTCAAGGAATGAGATGATAAATTAAACTGAGAAAACAAATGGCAATTCTTTCTCACCTTTATTGTTTTTGCATCTACCATCAGATTGACCCAATTTCCTCCCATGGGAAGCTGAATATAACTTTGCTCAAGTTATGTGAGTCCCTCAAGGCTACATGTGACTTGCTACTTCAGGACAAATGTAGCCTGAGGGCTAGACAGAGTTTTTAAGGGGTTCCAGAAGCTGCATCTATCATTAATATGGAGAAGTAGCCTATTAAGGTGCTGGCTATCAGCTAATAGTACAACTTCCTAAAAGTGAGCAAAATGTCACTGGGTTCCATTAGAAGAAATGCATGATGAGCACACTAGTTTCTGTAGGGCATACCACATAGGAAAGAGCTTTGCCTCACTACACTTTGTGAAAATGAGAGACATTTTAAAGAATTCTGGCAATTTGCAGATATTGCAAAGTTTGATCTCTTTTCTTGTGGATTTGCCCCCTGTGCCTCTTTGCTATATTTTTCCCAGATCTGGTCTTGGAGTCTTCTGCTATTACAACCTATTTTTTTAAAAGGCTAAGATTTTGGGAAAATGAAAATTGATTTTTCATAGATTTAAAAGATTAATGAGGAATAGTACAGGTGACTGGTAACTTTCTTTGTCTGATGTTTGGAAATAGTCTTTTTACTGCATAGGTTTTACTATCTATTTTCTTCCAGTAATGCCTGAAGTTCAGGTAAAAAACATTTTGGGGTACAAAAAAATTAGAGTTTTATATGTATTGTAACTTCAGTACCTAGTAATTTATCAACTAATTTTGATACCTAAGTTTGTCCCTCTGTAAAATTGGTCATAGCCTAAGTATGATGATTCTAGGTATATTCTCTTATCATTAGTTGGGAAAGTAAACTACAGGCACATATGGAAGATTTTCTTTATCTTTATATATTGTTTGTGTGTCTACACTTTAATTCAAAAGGGCTTTAATTGAAAAAGAATGCTATAACATCTCCTAAATTATGCCATTATGTTCTTACTTCCGTGCCTAAGGTAAAGAACAATATTTATGAAATATGAGTATCCTTTCAAATTATAACAAATTCTAACCTCCTTGTCTCAAAATTTTATGAAAATAATATTGGAAAATGTTATCAATGGAAATATCAGATGCCGGAAAGACTTTTGTAAGACTTTTATATCATAAAGTGGAAAAATGCAAGCTATAATTTTTTTAAATAGGCATATAACATAGAAAAAAATTAATGATGGAAAAAAATAACCAAAGTTAGCAATTGTTAAATTGGTTAAAGTAGGTATATTTTAATGTATTTTGACATGGGTGACGAATGGTTTTTAGGAAAGTTAAAAGAAATCCTTTAACAATAATTTCTAAGTAGGAAAAGATGCTGTTCAAATGAGATTAGTAAAAATTCATTGGTTTGAATTACAATAAGAAGGATTTATATTCAAAATTGTATACAAGTTCCTGAATTCATCTGGGCTTGTCCAAAAATAAAACATTTGGTCAAATCATTCAGTTGGAACGAGCAATAACCTCCTGATTACTGAGGTTTGAATGTTTTTTTTTGTTTCATTTTTCAGCTGGTTATTTTGAATATGCATCCTCCTTTTCTACATGATATTCCACATAAAAGTGATTTAATGTAAAAATCTCTGCTTTTGGAATCAGTATATCAGGATTGTAATCTTGGCTTTACTACTAAATGACTATGTAATGCTAGGAAACTAGAAATGTCTTCTCTCTAGACTTAGTTTTCTTCTGCAAAATGAGAGGGTATGAATGTGATTAATTTCAGTTCAATTTAACAAACATTTATTAAGTACCTACCATTGTCAGTATATTATGTTAGGAGCTTGAAAAAGACGTCTCAGATCTGAGGGAATTTATGTTTTACTGAAAAAATCCAACATTCATAGTTATAAATTAATAACAACTATGTACAAAAGAATACAAAATCATTTTGAGAAGGATAGAGAGATCATTGAAGTCTTCAGGTAGGAGATACTATCTCAGCTATGCTTTGAAGGAAGTTGTGTACTCTTTGAGGCAGATTAAGGAGCTGTTACTTTCCAGAAATGATCTATTAGAAGATGATATATCCTTTATGGGAAAGAGAAATTAGATCAGCGTGTATCAGGAATTGATCCCTTTTGAGAATGAAGGACAAACAACAACTGGATGGGACAATGTGTGAAGTGGATGAATGTGAAATAAAGTTAGAGGAGCAATAGGTGAAAAACATATTATATCGAGTTTCAAAACCGAAAATGTTGAATTTTATCCAGACACATAGTCTTCCACTGAATTTTTGAGGACAATTATTTTGGTAGATTATTTATAAAGTAATTTCAAGTTTCAAAAATCTTTTATTTTTGGGGAGTTGATATCCTTTCTGCTAAAATAGGTTGCAACGATTCCATTCTTTAGTGTATCTTCACTGTGATCAAAAAACTTAACCATTTGGTGGCCAACTAGCTAGGCTGGTCTTAGGAAAATAGGACTTGGTTCTTACTCAAATCTTTTCAAGTTCATATAGATTCAAGGGTTTCTCCCCAGTAGTACCTGTTTTATATTATTGCTATTATTATTAACCAATATTTATATAGTGCTATGTGCTCATCACTGCTCTATGCACTGTGCATTTTTCTCATTTGACATTCAGAATAAACTTGTGAGGTTTGATGATACAGTTACCTGAATGAAAATTAAAGTTTTTTCTGATTAAAAAAATGTGTAATAATCCATATCTTTTTAAGCAATACAGGATTTTTGGAGGGTTGAAGATTATAATGGCTGGACTTAACTGTTAATTTTTTTCTTTTTTCAAAATCTAGCATATATTCATTTCCTTAAATATTTCCCAATTATATGTAAAAAAACTTGAGTATTTATATGTAAAAAAAATTGAGTTTTAAATTTTATTCTTCTTTTCTGACCCATATCCATTGAAAAGGTAAGCAATATGATATCTATCATATATCTGAAGTCATGTGAAATATATTTTCTTACCAGGCATGTTGCAAAAGCAAACAGATTAAAAAAAGAAAATTTTAAAAGTTAAACAAAAAAATATGCTTTAATCTCTATTCAGAGTTCATCAATCCTCTCTCTGGAGGTAGATAGCATTGTTCATGATGGGTCTTTTGGATTTGTTTTACATCACTGTCTTGATCAAAGTAGCTAAGTCTTTCAGTCTTTCACATTCTTACAATACTATTTTTACTATGTACAATGTTATCCTGCTTCTGATTGCTTCATGTTGCATGAGTTCATCTAAGTTTTCCCAGATTTTTCTGAAACTATCCTACTCATCTTTTCTTACAGGGTAGTAATATTCTATCATACTCACACGTCACAATTTGTTCAGCCGTTCACCACTTGATGAGCATCCTAGCAATTTTCAATTAATGACAGAGCTGCTATAAATATTTTTATTTATGGGTTCTTTTCTCTTTTCTTTGATCTCTTTGGGCTAATGGCAATGGTATTTCTGGGTCAAAGAGTATGCACAGTTTTATAAACTTTTGGACATTGATTCAAATGGTTATTAAGAATAATTGTACTTGGTCACAACTTTAGCAACAGTGCTTTACTGTCCAAATTCTACCACAGCTCCTTCCACATTTGTTATTTTCCTTTTCTATTATGTTAGCCACTCTGATGGGTGTGAGGTGGTACCTCAAAGTTGTTTTAATTTTAATTTCTCTAATTAGTAGTAATTTAGAATAATTTTATGTGATTATTGATATTTTGATTATTTGATTTCTTTTTTCCTGAAAACTACCTGTTCATATCTTTTGACCATTTATCAGCTAGGGAATGGCTGTTATTTTTTATAAATTTGACTCAGTTCCATATATATTTGAAAGATGAGGCCTTTAACAGAGAAACTAGCTGTAATTTTTCCCAGTTTCTTATTTTTCTTCTAATTTTGACTACATAAGTTTTGTTTGTGCAAAAGCTTTTTAATTTAATGTAGTCAAATTTTCCCTTTATGTCCTGTGGTCCTCTCTATCTCTTTTTTGGTTAGAAACTCTTCCCTTATCTATAGATTTGACAGGAACATTTTTCCATCCTACCCTAATTTACTTATACTATCTCCTTTTAGGTGTAAACCATTTATCCATTTTGACCTTATGTTGTATATGGTGTAAGCTGTTGTTCTGTGCCTAGTTTCTGCCAAACTAACTTCCAGCTTTCCCTGAAATTTTTGCCAGATTGAGTTCTTAACCCCCAAATCTTGGATCTTTATTAAACACTAGATTATTATGGCTATTTACTAATATGTATTGTATGTGCAATCTATTATGCTAATCCATTACTCTATTTCTTAGCCAGTAAAAGAATATTTTGATAACTCCTGTTTTGTAATATGGTTTGAAATCTGGAAGTATTAATCATTAAGCTTTTAAAAATTGTTTTTCTTGATACTCTTGACCTTTTATTCTTCCAAATAAATTTAATTTTATTATTATTTTTTCTAGCTGTATAAAATAATTCTTTGCTAATTTGATTTATATGGCACTAAATAAGTAAATTAATTTAGGGAAAAGTGCCATTTTATTACGGTGGCTTGGCTTATGCATGGGTAATTCATATTTCTCCAATTATTTAGATCTATCTCATTTTGTGTGAAAAGTGTTTTGAAATTGTGTTTGTGTAATCTCACATAGACTCACAAATACTTTATATTTTTTGAAGTTATTCTTAATGGAATTTCTCTATCTACTGTTGTTGGATTTTGTTGGTAGTATTTAGAAATGCTGATGATTTATATGGATTTATTTTATATTCTGCAACTTTGCTAAAGTTCTTAATTGTTTCAATTAGATTTTTTTTTTGTTGATTCTCTAGGGTGTTCTAAGTATATCATTGTATCTTCTGCAAGGAATGAGAGTTTTATTGTCTCATTGCCTGTTTTTATTTCTTCAATTTCTATTTCTTGTCTTACTGTTATAGATAGTGTTTCTAGTAAAATATTAAATTATACTGGTGATAATAGACATTCTTGCTTCACCCCTGATCAAATGTAAGGTTTCAAGTTTATCTTCATTACAGATAGCACTTGCTCTTAGTTTTAGATAGAAACTACTTATCTTTTAAGAAAAGCTCCATTTAATCTTATGCTTTCTAGTGATTTTATTAGGAATGATTGTTCTGTGTTGTCAAAGGTGTTTTTTGTATCTATTGAGATAAGCTTATGATCTCTGTTATTTATTACATCTATTTTAATTCTTACTTTTTAGAACACTTTATATGTATGTATGTGTATCCATGCACACATATGCGTGTATACACATACACACAACTTCAAAGTTCTTATAATTTCATCTTACTTTTTGTCATTCCTACAGAATTCAAAGGTCAGAAGAATGAATCTTGCTAAAATTTATAGAATTTTTCCCTTTATCACCAGTGTCCGACCAACACTGAATATACCCATAGCACATATAAGAAATTCCTTGTTAAATGTTTTCATTTTTATTGTTTGTTGCCATTTTAAACAAAACACAAAAGTATTGTCCTTTCCCTTGAGAAATTTGCAGTCAGAAAGGATAATCACTAAAATGTCAACAGGCTGCTAGATTCAGAGAATGGTACTCATTTTGGTGTCCTTTTAGAATTTCCCAGGTGTAAGAAGTTTCTACACTTCAGTTGCCCTAACCTTCTCAGCCCTGAGTACTAGTGACTTAGGAATTTACTCATAAGATATTGCTTCAGTTAAACATATAAAAACTTTTTGACCAAGACTAGGTTTGCCTCATTTGAAAAATCTCCTTGTTTCTACCTCTGCCCCTCTGATAGATTACTTTGAGCCAAACTACTAACTTGTCTCGATATCCACTTCCATGTACTTTTAGACTTCTGGCTGCCTACTTACCTTTGACCCAGTCTCATCTTGCTTGACAAGTGGCTCCCCCGTATTCATGTGTCCTGAAAGTTTAAGTGTTGTTTATCCAATGATCTATCCTAACTTTTGACTCATGTATTTTTTACTCCCTTGTCCTCTTCTTGCTGTGTTTCTCTGTTTTGTTCTCACCTCATAACGTGGGTTTCCCAGGACTGATTTACAGTTTTGACTAGACAAATTATTAGTGTGATAGTAAACTATGTCCTTGAAGGATCAGATGGACACGACCTCTACATACCTTGCTTGGTTTTCTTGAAAATTATTAAGATATGATTCTATCATATCAGGCCTTGGATTTTGTTTTGGGTAATTTCTGAAATCACACATAGAAACAAAGGAAAATAGCAGCTGATAACTTAATATTACCAGGAGGAGATATTCTCTTTTTGTGCTTTTCAACATAAATTTACCCTGGCTATTTCAGAATAACTCCACATGAACATTTTCTTAACCCCTAATTATACCAGTCCTCCTTCCCCCAACTTCCACAGAAGGAAGAACCCAGATAATAACATAACTTACTTCAAATGAACATAACCAAATAATTTTCCAATAACTTTCCTACTTTAAAAAAATGTTCTTTTAACATTTTTTTTCTTTTCAATGTTTTGGGAGAAAAGGTGAATATAGAGCCACATGACTAAAAAAAGAAGAAAAATGATCTCATTCCAAGAATGAAAAACTATGGATAAAAATTGCTAAAGACAGCACAATAGAACAATATAAAAAAACTAATTTGATTTATTCCTAATGAACCATAACCGAGTCTTGGATTGATTTTCTTGACAGAACTGCAAAATGAATGAATACCTAAAGTGAGAGAACATGTATATTATAACTTTGGCAATGATTTTCACAGTTTCACTTGCAAAAATTGGTTCCTGTTGATTTGGATGACAATAAAACTTCATGGACTGGAAAGTCTCTTAAAGGCTATATATAAAAGAATAAAAGTATATGACAGTGCGTGTTGCTGTGTGAATCAAGTACCCAGTAGGGTATCAGAGATCTGCACTTATTTTATCTGCTTTTAGAAAAGACTATAAATGAAATCTGAATTTTTATTAGAGTTGGAGTTGCTTTGAAAAATCAGAAAACTCAGAAAAAGAATGCCTTTTTTTGTACTTCACTTGAAGTGCTTAGAAATAAAATAAGGAAATTATAGAATAAAACTAAACAAAAAAAACACACAAAAGTCAAGCTACAACCTCTGTATATAAGAGCACTTAAAATGAGATAATAAATAGAGGGTAGAAATCTGGAAGAAAAAAAGAAGCAATGATAGGGGAAAAAAAGCCTTGGGTAATATGAGAAATATGTTGCTATAATCCCAAGGTTCTAGATGTGTTCCCTCTTTATTCTGGTGGAGACAGAACCAGGATATATACTTTTGTTATATGAAGCCACGTTTAAGGAATAATATTGACACACTTCCTTGAAACAGTGGGGGGAATTGAAGATTGATCAAATATATATGATTCAGTGGTATCCCCAAGAGATTCTTATGTGAAAGTGACGAGCTTTAGTCGATATTCTCATATTTCTTCTGCATTGTAGTTACAATAATTCTATACATTGAAGTCTAGTATATGAATGGATATGGTCTGTCACATTCCATTTTAATTCTTGTGGCTTCTTAGTTACTTAAAGTTAAGAGTAGTTGTGGAACATTTTAGGTATTTAAAAAATGATTGCTTGCATGTTAGGCTAATGGAGGTGAAAGTGGGATTTCTGAGAACACTAAGAAAATACCTAAAAAATTAATATCCCCAGAGGATCGTATTGTGTGACCTTGAGTTTTAATGTATTTGAGCTTTAATTTCTTAATCACTAAAATGAAGAGATTAAAATGTATCCATGTCATTATCTACTCCATCTTTAAAATGCTATAATCTATAATCTTTCTACATTTCAGTTTTTTAAAAGCCTTTATTAAGTGCCTACTATATGCAAGACACTGATCAAAGTGCTAAGAATTCAAACAGAAATAAAAAATATTCTCTTCTCTTAAGGATCTTCCATAACATAGAATTTGCTAAGTAAAACGAATTTAAATTAAACAACCAGGTCAAAAAAATAAAAGTTCTAGTTTTTCATTTCTCTGCCTCTTTTTGTACAATGGATCCTTAAAAGGTGATCTTTCTGACAAATCAAGGGATTTATAGGAATTAAGCATAGCTACCTTGCTTGGTCGTGAAGGGGTTGTGGAATAGAGTAGAGGTTTTGATACCACAGTCCCTGGTAAGGATTATAATGGGTTTTGCTGATGGAAAACAAAAACTCTTCAATATAGAAAGTTTGTGTAAAAGGGAAATAGATCTTTCAATGCCCATTTGAAATCCTTTGTCCCTGAGAATTTTTCATCAAAGATCCCCCTGTGACCTCATTCTGACCTAGTAATGTCCCAACACATTTGTGCAATCTGCCTTAAATTCTGCTGGTAAAGTCACCAGGAAGTTTATTTAAAGAAACAATTCTTCCATGGAGGCTTAAACAAACTGGCCTTTTAGGTCCTTCTAATCTCCTTTATGTATGATTCTTAATGATCTTTCTTTGAAAATGAGATGGGAAGAGTATACATTTATTCTTTCACATATCTAAAGGTACTGATAAAGAACTATAAGAATAAAAACCTTTACCAGAATGATAGTCATAAACATGTTTAACTCAATGTTCATGTTTTTATAATTAATATAAGTTTGCAACCGAATTTATCAAGCAGATTTGTTTCCATTTTTATACTTAAGTAGCATATGGATTAAAATAAAAAAATGAACACAATCCTTTAAAATTTATAATTTACTTGTTTTCTATAGTTAAAATGTTATGGTGAAGTTATATCTTCTATAAATCTTTAGATTTGATAAATGAATTATGCTTTTAAATATGTTGAAGTTCTATTAAATTCATCAGAAATTTTTATTTTTTTTTATATTCATACTTCCCTGTCAGGCAGATCTTCCACTAAATCATATCAAAGTTTAATGAGATTGTTTCATTTTTGTTTTTGTATGCCTAAAGCCTACCACAATTCCTGGAATGTAGTAGGCTCTTCATAAATCTAGTTGATTGTTTCATAGATGGATGGATTAATTATGATGTGGATATTATTGTTGGCTCACAAAACTATGCCAGGAGAGCATGCTCTAAAATTTCTCATCACCTAGAGAAACTTCAAATCCTGACCTGGGAATGGATTGTATATTTGTTGTCTGAGGACCAGCCTAGCTAAGTTCAAAGAAGCTTATCACTAGGTTGACCGTAGGATGGTGATACATTTTTCAGTCACCATGAAAAATGGTGACAGACAGACAGACAGACATGGTAGGGAGTTGGGGAAAGCTGAACTCTTTGTCAGGACTTTCTCATCCTGAGGCCTTCTTTTCAAGATGTGTATAGAGCCAAGAAATCTTGCTCTCTCCCTTTTCAGCCACAGAACAGTCCTCCCTTTGTCCAACCTCTCAAAACCAGATAGCTTATCTCTGTTACACCATACAAATTGCTTATGGTATGATCCAGTCTTTCATACTGGATGGATCCAGTCTTTCATACTATGGCTTTGTTTGATTCAGGGAGGTGCAGAAACTAAACTAAGCTTACTACTCTATTGTTTGATTCAATCAAAAGTGTTTTCAGCTTACTAGGCACCAGAGCCATATGGGAGGATTTGCCTGCCCTTGCCAGAGGATAACATATACAATAACTTAAATTACTGATTTCACTTCTGTGCTAATTCTGAACTACTTGGATAGTTTACCACCCAAACTCCTCCTCCCCCTACACAATATATCCTGATACCCATCCTACTTTTTCCGATCCCCAAATCTGACTTTGGGTATGATCAACTTCTACCCTTTGATGACTTTGGAGTGGAGTTTCAGATTTTAGGAGTGCGACAAGGGTGTGTTTTGGTCCTACCCTGGAGGTCTGTGACCTTCCATGGTGGCAGGGTTTGGGAGCTGGATTATTATTGCTGTAATTAATTAGCCATATCCCAGGTTCATGCATTGAAAATAACAGTCTGTGAATTATACTTTTAAAAATGTCTAAACTATCTTTATCCTTTAACCCAGACATTTAGGAATTTACCCCAAGAACATCAGACTCAGAAAGGTCTTATGCATTTAAAAAAAATCACTTTTTCTTTTTAGTGTAAAAAAAGCATTTGAACAGAAATACATGCCCACTTATTGGGAAATGGCTTAATCATTTTGATGTGAGTACAAATGATTATTACTGAACTATAAGAAAAGATAAATATTAGAAAAGACAATTTGATAATTATATGAAATGATACAAAGTGAATTAAGTAGAGCAAGGAAAGTAATATATGCATTTATTGAAACAATTCTAATGGAAAGGACAGTGACAAAAAAAAGAAACTAAGCACTGTAATTATTTTAAAAATCTTGTTTGACTCTGATGAAGAGATGAGAAAATATATCCCCCTCCCTTCAGTAAGGAAGTGGAGATGTGAGGAACACTATATGTATGGAACATTGCATAGACAACTCAATAGGTGAGTTGGTTCGTTTTTCAGAATTTCTTTTCTCATTTTGCTTCTTTTTTTGATTTTTGTTATAACTAATGACTCTGGAGAAGAGATGAAAGAAGTATCTATTAAGAAATAAAGGTGATAAAAAAAGTGTCAATAAATATGTAAACTTAAATATAAAAAGTTAATGTCAGCAATGGCTGGCTAGGCCCATTTATAACCATGTCCTAGGGATCCAAGGCATCCATCTGATGTCTGGCACTCTATTGCCTCTAGCAGTTTTCTGGTTCTTACTCTGAGACCTGACTCTGCAAAAGTGGTAGGCTCAGCTTCATATTAAAAGTTCAACCTATAACTTCTTGTTATACTACCAGTACAAAATCTTACTCTTACCAGGTCCACTCTCAGGTCTATGTCCTTCAGAATCATGAAGTTGTTAGGAGCAAGGACTTTGGTGAAAAAAAACAAAACAGTCTTGGAATTTATCACCCAACACATCCTTTGGTATCTATGAAGATTGCCTCCTTCCAATACCAAACAGTTCTCAAGTATTTCAGTTCATTCACATACTCAAGTGTAGGTATCATCCCCTGACCGATATAAACATTAACACTGAAGTGTCCCATACCAGGTCGTCAATGTGTTGATTGTTTTCTGGCCACAGGCTTTCCTCTTCCATTAGCTTGCCTGGCAGCAAAAATGTGGAGCTAAACTTACGTCCCCTTTCCTTTTTCAAAAGTTAACCTAATATATGTAAACTATCTGACTTAAGCACAAATTGTGTTAACTTGCACTACATCTGGTTTATCAGAACACAAAATGTATTGCTTATTCACAGCATTCCTCTTTTGGGAATGAAGCCTGAAAAAATTTTAAAGTTCTATTACCTTTAAAAAAATATCTGGAGAACCAAGATGAAAGGAAAAGTGATAGGATAAAGAACTGAAGTATTTTTGAAGTAGGGATTTCCCATTCATATTTTTCCTGTTACTATCATTATGGAACTGGTCTCTAAAATTATGCTTGGTAGGGAGCTTTTCCTGACACTAATGGAGTCTCTTGACAGCTTGTGTACAAAAATATTTGGTGAGAATTGAACAATGACTTGTCAGGTACAATCATTCTTTCCAAAATTATCTGTAGGAGTCTTCTTGTCTCGTTTTGTGTTCGAAAAGATAACTCTAAGTGTACTTTTTTCCTCTCTCAGCAGATCTCCCTTAAGTGAGTATATATTTTCATTATAAGATTTTATTTTCAATTAGCAATCATTTATTTCTTCTTTCTTTCCTCCCCTCACTAAAAAAAGAAGGAAAAGAAGGAAGGGAAAAAAGTAAGGAAGCAAGAAAAGCCAAAACAAAACCTTTATAACAAATATGCATAGTCAAGCAAAATAAATTCCCCCTTTTTTCATGTTCAAAAATATGTCTTATTGTTTTATGTTGTCCATCACCTCTCTATTCAGGAAATTGATAGCTTTCTCATTTTAGGTCCTCTGGAATAATGATTGGTCATTCTATTGATCACAACACTTAAAGCTTTAAAAGCTGCTTCCTTTCACACTTTTTTAAAAATTATAGCATAAATTCTTCTAGTTCTGCTCCATTCACTTTGAACCAGTCTATTCAATTCTTCCCAGATATCTCTGAAACTGTTCTTTATATCATTTCTTTTACCACAAGACAATTCCATTATTTTCATGGGTTATTTTTTTTTCTTTAGGAATCTTCCTTTTTCCCAGTTCTTTGCTACCACAGAAAAGAACTACTAAAAATAGTTTTGTTCATATGGATCCTTTTCTTTTTTCTTTGATCTCTTTGGGGTTTTAGGCCTACTAGTGGTATCACTGCTTGGAAGGCTACCACAATAAACTTTTTAAATATAGTCATCTAATGGGCATAAAGCAATTTGAAACTAAGCCCATTAAATGAATATATTTCAGTGTTCTTTATTCAGAATTTCTAAATATTATGAAGAGTGATAACTGAAAACATAACCTGTTGGGATTCCCTTGTGTTCAACCTGACTGCTGTGTATATGTCCAGAATAACCAAACTGACCCTGATATGATCAGATTTCCATGACTATTTTAACTAGAATTCTTTTCAGAGAATAACATTCCGATTAAAGTTATAGAGTTTGATTAAAGCTATATAGGTATAGAGCTATATAGAGTTGGAAGGGACCTTAGAGGTCATATAGTCTAATTTTCTAATTTAATAGATGAGGAAACAGATTTTATCGTTAAGTGACCTTCCTGAGGTCATTCAGGTAACACTAGATAAGTTATTTGCACTTACGTTCTCTGACTACAAAGCTAGTTTTTCATCATGATAGTACCTCAGTGATCAGCCAGAAAATTGTCTATCTGGTTGGTTGTATAAATCTAATTGGTGTGTGTGTGTGTGTGTGTGTGTGTGTGTGCGTGGTATAGATTTAGGAAATAAAGATTTGTCTATATGATCTATGAAGAGTAAAATCTGTGAAAGTATGTGGTCTTATCATAGGACTTTTAGCACACTTAAATGAATCAGACTAATCAAATGCTAATTCATTAAAATATTTAAATGACATTTAAATACAGAACATTATATTAAGTCATCTGTGTAGATGTTTTGGTTCCAGGTGCAAAGAATATGGGTTAACTCAAGAAGTTTTGTGACTAATAGATGACCTTATAAAGTCTTCCCCTTTAATTTCTTCTCATCTACATTAAAATAGTCCCAAATCCACCTCTTTCAGAAAGAGAAACTAGGATGTCTATGGGATATACCTTTTAGCTTTGAAGATTGATTTCTAAAATAAAAATTGTTTTCTCCCACAAAATGTTCTTGGTAACACCACCAGAGACCAGACTGGGCAGGACATAGATCTGTCTCAGTTTATAAGAACTTATTGATTCTGGAATTTGTCTCACTATGCCCCACTCCAACTCTTAGTGCAAGCTCCCAATTTTCTTCTGCACCTGGCAATGGCCTTTCATGTTAGTTAAAACCTAATTACTACCTGGGTACACATACCAGCAACTACACAGATGCAGTTGGAAAAATTCTCCACATCTTAGCATGCCCACCCTGCCGCTAGACTTTTGGTTGGTGTTGCAGATTAATAACCTTTGAGGAAGAACCATGACACCTACCCATCCACTATTTTGGGTAGTGTTGACTGAGCCTCACAGGATGAGTAGGCATGATAGGTTTCAATCTCCTCACAGAATTCATTGCATTAACTCATCCCAAAAATCCAGGGGAGATTTTGTCAAGGTTACTACCTTCTAGTCACTCAGGTTTATAGTCCCATTGTTCTCCTACTTCATCACTCTTCCTCACCACACATATCTGAACAGTTGCCAAATATTTTCATTTCCATCCTCATATTTATCACATCTATACCATTCTTAGAGGCACCTAAGTGCTACAGTGGATGCAGGGATGGGGAACCTGCGGCCTCAGAGCCACATGTGGCCCTCTAGGTCCTCGAGTGTGGCCCTTTGACTGAATCTAAATTTCACAGAACAAATCTCTTAATAAAAGGATTTGTTCTATAAAAGTTCAAATCCAGGGGCAGCCAGGTAGCACAGCGAGTAAGAGCACTGCCTCCAGTGTTGGGATGACCTGGGGATCGAATCCCGGGCTCAGACACTTAGCACCCACCCAGAAACACTTGGCCGGGTAACCTTGAGCAAGTTACTTAACCCCAATTGCTAAGGGGCAGCCAGGTGGCTCAGCAAGTAAGAGTACCGGCTCCAGTGTCGGGATGACCTGGGGATCAAATCCAGGTTCAGACACTTAGCACCACAATAACTGGCTATGTAACCTTGAGCAAATTACTTAACCCCAATTGCTAAGGGGTGGTCAGGTGGCTCAGTGAGTAGGAGCACTGGCTCCAGTGTCGGGATGACCTGGGGATCAAATCTGGGCTCAGATACTTAGCACCACACCCAGAAATAACTGGCTGTGTAACTTTGAGCAAGTTTCTTAACCCTGATTGCTTAAAATAAAAAAAAAAAAATAGTTCTAATCCATCCTTACACAATTGATAGCTGTTCGATCATGGGAAAGTCACAATCACTTTGTCTCAATTCCCTCATCTGTAAAATGGTGATATCAATGGTGCCTACCTCTCAGGGTTGTTGTAAGGGTCATATGAGATAATATTCATACAGTGCCTTAGAACACTTAGTACAGTACCTGGAACATAGTAGATCTATACAAATGCTTATTCCCTTCCTCTTCTCTCTAATCACACAGATAGTTCAAGCCTCATCACCTCTTACCTGGATTATTTCAATAATCTCCAAATTGGAGACATCATCTCTCAAATCTATCTTCTACATGGTTGCCAAAATGAATTTCAAAAAGTATGATGTCTAGGATTAATATGCTGAAAGGATCCTTAGAGGCCATCTAGCCCAACTACCTCACTTTAGAAATGAGGAAAATGAAGCCCAGGAATGTTAAGTGATTTGCCCATATACACAGTTAATATGCACCAGAAGTGTATTCAGACTCAGATCTTTGACTCCATAGCTAATGTTCTTTCGCTATTCATTAAGACTGGTTTGTCTACCAGACTAACAGTTTGCCTTCCTTCCCCTTCATCCCAAGAATGTATGCTCCTTGGGGGCAACAATTGTTTCATTATGACCTTGTATCTCTGGCTCTTAGCACGAAGTCTGGCACCAAGTAGGTATTTAATAAATGTTTTCCGATTGATATTAGTTCTGATTTATATTGTGGTCCTATTTTCTACTCAATAAAGGCTAAAGGGAGATAAGAAAATTCTGACTGAAGAGGTAAAAGATATATTCTGTTTAATGTTAAGGTGGGCTCTTGGATCCTCATCTTTTAAGTTCCTAACAGTCTACTTTACCCACTACTGCATAACTTTCTGGCAGCATGGGTTGTAATGGGGATTAAGATTTTAGGGCATAGGTTTGAATCAATCTATTTTTAGAATATATAGAAAGAGAAAAGGCCCTCCATAATAACTTTGCTTGGTGGTTTGGGACTTTCAAGTTGTTTTGTTAAAATGTAAACTTAACCATTGCATTGATATGTAAAAGGGGGGGTAGGATGAATACCTTCCCAGCTTTTGCTTCCCGTGTTCAATATTATAAGGGATTCCAATAGTAACTTTATCTTTTGGGTAGTCATCCGATACAATGCTTTGATTGGACTTCTCTTCCCATTTTCACTGCACTTTAAGACTTTCCTCATCTCCAAAATATAATATTTACCAAAAATTTAAGAACCATGGCGAATATTTGACAATACCACTCTAGTGACAAAGTCACTCTAGTCGTTATTCTAGTGGCATCTCCAGTCGTCCTGATCTATATCTTGCCACTGGACCCAGGAGGAGTGAGTGAGGCTGGTGACTTTGTACAGGCTTTCCGCACTAAGATCTAATTCACTTCCTAGTCATGGCATCACCATCCTACTGTCACAGTCCTCTTGAATGAAGAATAAGCAACAACAACATGATCTCTAACATTAATCTTTTTTTCTAATTTCTACTTTTCCTGTAAGTTTTCTAATGTATGGAAATACTTGTACAGAAATGACAAATAAGCAAATAAATGTATGTGGGGTACATTTCCTCCTTTTTACTGATGAGGTGTACTATTTATAAAAAATTTGGAGACCAAAGCACTTATATTACCATAGTAGCTCTCTTTTGCTCATGTAATAAATACAGGTATTATTAATAATAGCTGATTGACAGTATTATCTCAGATATTATATTTGATCCAGAATAATTTCCCTCCATTATTTTGCCTTATTAAGTTAATACACAGTTACTTATTCATCTCCATGTAACCTTTTGTTCCACTAAATTATAAACATTTTTTCTCAGCTGGGTGAACTTTTTTCTTTTTTTTTTCCCCCAAGGCTTTCATTTACAAGAATCTATTCTTTTCTACACAATTATTATATTGAGTCTTACAAATAGTGTTGATACTTAAGTGTGTAGGGGGAAGAGAAAGACTATAATTTAGTTTTACAAAAGCCTATTAAAAGAAATAATTTGAAGTACCCTTTCCTAAACATTTTTTATTCGTTGAGGATTTGAAACAATTGGGGTTATTGAAAAAAATCACCTTGCCTGACTTTGTATTTATGGAGATTTCCCCTCCCATATTCAAGGGAACTCTGAAATGTGAGGTCCAGTGATTCAGTGTGAAATTAGTTAACTGTTATGTTAGTATTTCTTTAAGATATCAGCAAATATTTTTTAAATGGTAATGATTTCATGGATTCAAATGTTATTAGTTTAGATTATAAGTGTTTTAACTAATTTATAAAATGCTCAGATTAATACTGCTTTTATATGTTCTCAGTCTCAGCCTAAATAATGAGTCTGTTCTATAACCTTCAAATTTGGTGAGCAGTGCAGATAGCTTACAGAGTCAGTGTCAAAGCTGATGGGTACCTCTAGCAATTGTAGTCTTTTACCTGATTCACATTTTTTAAAGTTACCCAGGTTATTTGAAAGCATTTGGTTGAAGATTTAAAATACTTAGGAATCTCCCCCTTTTATTTTTAAAGATACTGAAAGTATGCAGTTGGATTGAAGAAAAAAAGCACTTCAGAATTTAAGTATTTGTTGTGGCAGAAGGTAAGGGATTAAAAAAAATACAGATGTATCCTTAAATGTCATTTTGATTTGGTGCAAGTTTGGAAATAATAGTTCAGCCCTTAAAAATACTTAAAAGTATAATTAAATAGAATGCTTAGTCAGCAAGTAGGGATATAGCATCTGTTATGTGCTTAGCCCTGGGTTTTGCTATCCCAATTATTGTATTTGTAAATGTATGAATGTTTGAATTGTCCAGGTAAATCATACTCCAGACATGCTAAATTATACCTTCAAGAAGTCTAGGGAAGGGGGCAGCTAGGTGACTAAGTGAATAGAGCACTGGCCCTGGAGTCAGGAGGATCTGAGTTCAAATTTGGCCTCAGACACTTGATACACTAGCTGTGTGACCTTGGGTAAGTCACTTAACCCCAATTGCCTTGCCTTCCCCTCTCCAAAAAAAAAGTCTAGGTAAGAGAATGATGTTATAGATCCTTTTTTCTTGTACAAGTGAGTTGGTTGTATTCCACCTTCCCCATTTTCCAAAGAACATTTAGAGCTGAGCTCGCTTAGAGGAGAATAGAATTACTGTATGGAGACATTCTTTTGCTCTTTCCTGACAGAAGTGAGCAGCCTTATGTTGGTTTGGGAGTTAGATCCCCTGGCTTCAGATCTTAGCTACCTTTTTAAATTTGTAAGTTCATCAATCCTTCATATCACTAGCAGAATACATTTTATTGCCTGTAGTGGTACATGCTTGTTCCCTAGTGAGGGAAGCTAGAGCTGGTGGATCACTTCAGCTTCAGAGTTCTATGCTAAGGTTAAAGCTGAGGCTAAAACTCAGCAGGAGTGTACACTAAGTCTGGCACCAATATGGTGAACCTCACCATTCCCACCCCGTCTAGGGTGTGGGGGAAACCACCAGGCAACCTAAGGAAGGACCAATTAGAAAAACTTGGAAATAGAGCAGGTCAAGCTTCTATGCCAATCACCAGTGTCATGTGGTCTATGAGTGGCAGCTGTCCTTTCATCTGGGAAAGAGAGGGAGGAAGGAAGGAAGGAAGGAAGGAAGGAAGGAAGGAAGGAAGGAAGGAAGGAAGGAAGGAAGGAAAGGAGGAAGGAAAGAAGAGAGGAAGGAAGGAAGGAAAGCAGGAAGGGAGGAAGGAAGGAAGGGAGGAAGGAAGGAAGAAAGGAAGGAAGGGAGGGAGGGAGGAAGGAAGGAAGGAAGGAAGGAAG